>NW_008794953.1:563799-572345 GCF_000699145.1 Aptenodytes forsteri | reverse complement strand
CGGGGCTCTGAGCAACCTGATCTAGTTGAAGATGTCCCTGCCCAGGGCAGGGGGGGTTGGACTAGATGACCTTTAGAGGTCCCTTCCAACCCAAACTATTCTATTCTATTCTGATTAACCAAGTTAAAACATTCACATACTGAAAAATTATATACTTATTTTTTCTTATTATTAGGTATATTTTTGTACCTTAAAGAAACAGTTGTGTGAGAACTTATCCAAGTTTGCTGCCTTGATGAATTAGTCAAGGGAGTAACTCATCAGTGGTGACAGTAGAGACTGATAAAACCTTACAGCACGTTCCTGTTAAGTGAACTTCGAGTTGCCTTTGTCACTGAGAAAAAAATCCATCTTAGGAGCCATGACATGGGACTTTTGTTACTTCATTCCATCAGTGAGATCAAATAGGTGGCGATCTAGGTAAGAAGAGGAACGTTTATGTTAAGGAACAGCGGATGTGGCTCTTTCAATGGGTCATCCCACTGTGCCCGTGGAAAGATACATAGGACTATAGTCAAAGGACTGCTTTTATTCAAAACAAAAAGCTTCCTCCATTTCAAGGGAATAAATTGCTCTCACTTTGCAAATGTAAAATGCACAAGGCTGTCTAGGAAGTGTTGACTCCACCATCCCTGGTGGGCAGCATCTAATCTCAATGCACAATGCATCAAACTCCTCCGCATCCCTACTGTCAATGTTTCTTTTGAGAGAAGTCTTTCTCGTATATTGAGGAGAAAATACTAAATAGAGCAAAATATTTTCTGCAAAGCAAATCTACACAATGGAAAAAAAAAAGAAGAGCAGAGTTACCCAGAGGCCCAGCTACTTCCCACTCTCAGGGTTTCCTTTCCAACCCATCTGAGCTGTGATGCAACAGCAGTGTGTGTGGACAGTCGTTACTGTTGGTTATTGGCCTGATGCACCAAACATCATCTAGTTCGAAACTCCAGCTTACTGCACAGCGTTAAACGCAAATAACTAGTTAAATCACACAGTCTCTGTGTCCTACTTAGAATAACACACTTACATCCACCGGAGAAGGGAAAGGAGAAGAACCTGTCATCGAAGCATGACTTCCTGAGTTCCCAGTGGGCTGTACTTCTTGTTTTTCTTTTTTCTTTTTTCTTTAAATGCAGATCAAAGTATCTGAGCCTAGATATGTCCTATCTTGTGAAACACATATAAACTATCCCTATCTGTCCCTGATCTAGACTCTACATAAAAAAAGAAAAAAAGAAGTGCCAAAGGAGCAAAGTCTACCATAGGGTGAAAATAGCCATTGGAGAGGGATTATCATTTTAGAAATAAGTAGCTTAAGAAAAAGAACGTTTAGTTTTTCTTGCAAGTCATCAAAGCATACGTTATTCTTTAATGGAAAAATGAGGAGAACTGCTTCGTGTTATTCTGGACCTAGAGTTTACCCCAGAGTTTACCAAATAAGGCTGTTATTTGGGTGGTGCTGGAAATGAAAGCATTAATGTCAAAGCTGAATGAAGCACTGTTTTACCGTATTGGATTCTTGCTATACGAAACAGGCTCTTGATTTGTAGCTTGCAACTGGCTCATCAGCACTTGTCCCACCCATCAATTATCAGCTTGCAATATTTTACAGATGTTGCCACTATATTCTGGAAGACAGCAACAGTTCAGGAAAGATCATTGAGTGAAGGAACAGTATCCTTCATGTTCCTTAGCACAGAAGTCCACTGTCTGCTTCATCTCCCTTTACCAGTGTATATAACTGAGGTCAACAAGATTTAGTATTTTAGAGTATTTTAGTCAGCCAAAGAGACATTAGAAAAGTTAGAGAGAAAATGGAATCAAGAGCCATGTAACTTATGCTTGGATCGTGTTCAGTGGAAAAAAGGACATGAGCCCATCACATGGTACAGCTAGGTTAATGTTTATGCATTTTCAGTGGTTTTCCCTCCATATGTAGGCAGTATAAAGATTAGTCACATAAGACTTGATTTTTGCCCCTCAAAGCCTCTAAACAGACTAGCAGTACAAAATATTGATTGTTGAGCCCTTGTGACGGCTGGGCTCTGAGCCTACGACAAACCTTGAGCCCTACTGAAAACTGTTTTTTATTGAGCTACATCAAAACCTGTTTTAGCAAAGTTTTCTAGTTCTCCTGACTCCTTTTCTTCTGAACTGCAAATTCACCATTAGGAAAACACTGACAGTTTAAATAGGATACATATAAATAATAATAATAATAAAACTGATAATAAAAAAATAGGGATAGAAAAAAAAGTAATTACCTTTTCAAGAGCATGAAAATAAGATCTAAATGTGTAAAAGTGGAAGGCTTACCTTTATGTCTTCCAAAGTGTGTGCTACAAAGTGCATTAGAGACCAAGTCTGAAACCCTGATCTTATTAATTCTAGTAGTCAAGGACTTAAAACTATGTACCAACTAAAAAGACTTCAACTGGCACTGGTTACCTTTGAAATTTGCCTCGTGATCAAGAAGTTAACATGTTTTGTACATATTTTCATGCTAAACAGCACAACACAGCTAGTTTTCTAGTAAAATTACCTACCTGCTCCTCCATTAAAATTACCCTGCTCCTCCATTCCCCCATCCCCAGATTATAATGACCTTTCCGGAATCAATATAAAAAGTTAGCAGTGTTCCCGAGAAAGATTTTTTTAATGGTTACCACGTAATTTTTTTGATTATTTCTTATCTTGCATGCTTTCAGAGAATAATATCAGGTGCTTAGAAAGAGACTCCAGGAGAAAGGCTAAAACCACGTGTCCCACTAACTTTCCTGTGATGATGGGGTATTCTGCTGATCAAGAACACATTCATTCAGAAGTAATAGCTTGTCATAGACTTCCTGAAAAAACTTGGTTTACAGGGTTAATTCTTCAGCTAATAAGTGACTATTTTGGTTTCTTCAGTAATTCCTGAAGTCCTTGGGGCTTCTTTTTTGATTACATCTTTGATTTAAACCCAACCCAAACCAAACCAAGTAAGTACACAGCTCTTTACCAGAAGCAGAGTCACTCAGATTTGGTTACTTCTGCCTGCGCTACAAGAGCAGACTCTGAGGCAGGCTGAATGCTGCAAGCTACCTCGAAGGTTATGGCCTCTCAAGGATGATGAATGGTGCATTTTAAAGAATAAGATTCAGAAATGCACCAGGTCTGAGGAACTGAGCATCATAACACTGTGCAAGACAACAGACTCTCAGAAGGATGAACAAGAACCTTTGTCCTGGCCTTTATGAAGTCGCAAAGGCTTAGTAAAATGTTGCCAGGAGAGCAACTGCAGTTATCTTTTCCATTATAGCGTTTGAGCCTCGTGCATCCAAGATTTCTCATTCTTCCTTGATATCTGCCTGAAAACAACACCAGTTATGGTGTTAGTATCAATAGCATTCATGCATGTAAAGAACTAAGATTTTTACCTGCTTTCACACACAGCATTACCAAATCCTTCACGGCAGTTTTTGTTTTTGTAATTTGAGATTGTGACTCGTGGTTGATTCACAGGATCACAGGCCGCGACCGAGGGTTTTCCGTTGTACTTCTGGGCATCATTCACACACAGCAGGTGACAAAACTTGGTGCAGGCCTATTCCAGGGAGACACCAACCGCTCCGAGTAAATCCCTGCACTGGGATCCCAGTGCTCCCTACACCCAGCCAAACCTGGGCAGGGCTGGGACGTGGCTTTTGGCAGGTACACGCCAAGGGGCGGCAGCAGCAGCGCCCACTGCTCTCTCTTGGAGCACTGCTCTCTGCCTTGTCACTGCCTCAGGTCATCAGCGAGCTCTTTATTCCTTCAAGCACCCGGCTGCTTAAGATATATTCCCTCTGAATTTCATGTCTTGTTTGAAAAGATTACTCAAAATCAATGTGCAAGACAGGCTAGGAAAACAAGTGTACCCAAGTAATTTCTTAAGCACAGTTATCTTTGCACTGAAGAGAACGCTAGGGAGTTACTAATCTTTACAAGACAAAAAGGATCCCTGAGACATGCTGCTTCTCTCTGCAGCCCTTCAGCTGATATATGAGCCCAAAGCCTGGTCAACACTTAAATCCAGACAGACTCCCTCTTGAATTCTCTGCTCTGGCTGGCTGTTTTTCTGGCAAGTTGCACTGGGTCTGTATTCAGCCCAGACAGCATCTTGCCTTAAAAGCATTTTTTAATGCTGTTTTGCCACATATTCAGCCTGCATAATTTGAATCCTGAGCCTGGGGAAGCAACCCAGTAGAATAATTACCGAGTCTTTCATAAGCGATGCATCGGGCCAGGCTGTCTCAGTAAAATCGGTGCCTAGCATCAGCTCCCAGTCTCTGCTCCTCCTTCCCCCAGCCTCCAAATCTAACTAGCTTTTCAATAAAAAGATGCCCAAATGGCTTTTTACAGACAAGCAAAAAGAGGATTAAACCCCAGAACGTACAGACCAAAACTGGGATTCAGTTTGGTACAATAAACCCCGACCAGGAGGTACGAGCCTTGCTCAGCGTTCTCGCTGACTGCTTCCGGTCATTAAAAGCGCCGGTTCCCAGGAGTATTGGTGCCTTTCCTAATCTGCCATATTTCAGTGCAGCTCATGAAGTTCTCACTTCCAAAGCTGTCTGTTCTCATTTCAGCTGGATACAGTGTTTATTTACTTTAGGAAGCAAAATTCCTGCTCAAATTGACTGTTGCAGTGTATGTCAACAGCATCTCCATGTGATTCCAAGGGGAAGAAATACATATGAAGAAATTCTGCTTGCTTCAGAAAGAGAGAGTCTTTAAACTCTTTAGTAAAAGGAATACTGAAATAAATAATTTTCATTAAAATGGCTGTTGCAAAGAATTTGATCACAATACCGGAAGATTCAAGAGAAGTTTACCTTTAGGTCAACTGGGTAACAAAATGTATTGCAAAGATTTTAGTGCTGACACCTAGAATGGTCTGTAGAATGGATCATGTTGACGTACAATTTATTCAGCTATCTTTTCCTATCAATTTTGAAACAATGGTTTTGTGAATAAACATGACTTTACTGCTTCAGACAATATTTTTTCATGGATTAAAGTACCTACTACGTGGCCACTATTTGAGGTACTGTTCAAATGCATGCCACAACACAGTCACTGTCTCAAAGAGCCTACAAACAAACTTTTTTTCCTTTTTTCCCTCCAAATGAACCTACTGATTTTTCATCGGTTCTATTCTCAGTATTCAACCAGTTCTTGGAGCTAATTAACTTCTGCAATTCCCACAGATAAGACAGATAAAAATAAAAAAGATGACATTCAAGACTGCTGCCGTAACTCTGCTGCTGATTTTAAATTTTTTCTATATTACAGGACAGTGATGGTTAGAATAAGCAGAGAATGCAGCATTATTTTAACTCATCCCACTAATTATATGCTTTAAAGAAATAAGGAATCACATTGTCTTGCAACAACCGTAGTGTCTGGTGTAAACTGCTGTAATAAAAAAATAGCTTCTAGATTATCATCATAAAAAAGAAGTTTAAAATCCACTGCAAAATGCTGGTAATTTAAAGACCGTTTTGAAAAACAAGAGCTACTCTGGGCAGATCAGTATTGTATTTATTATCGTAACCATGGAAACAATATAAATTCCCATCTGTTAAGGTATTCGTTTGCTGCCTGCAAATGATGAATATACTGTACTCAATAGGTGAATGAGAGAGTTACAATTTCAACAAGTAGCCAGATTTGTGATTTTTGTTCTCTTTAAAACATAGAAGAGAGCTCCTGGGTATGATTTAAAGCTCTGGGAAATGTTTGGAATGAAACCACAAACCCTGGGAAATTTGCCTGGTTCCAAAGCTTTGCGACAAACCAGAAACTCGGACTCTGTTTTATGAAGGTTCATGTTAAGTTTTGAGAACCTGGGGGGTGGGGGTGGGGGAAAGAGAGACGGGATGGAGGGAAGCCAGCTTAAATAACTTTTGTGCCATCACAAGGTATGTTCGGTCAATCTGGTCTCCTTGACTGAGTCCTGCTTCAAGGTTGGGGCTCATGCAACGTGTGACTAGGCCAGGAGCATCTGCTCCAAACTCTTCGCTGAACTTCCCAGGTGCTCAGAGCCAGATCACGGTTTGGGATTTGAACTCCACAGCTCCATCCCTCTGTAATGGGCTGAAATGAAACAGTTAAACTCAGTACTCCAGAAGCGCATTCAGATTGCAGAATTCAGGCCTATTTCTGGTTCAAAACTGAAGTCAGAAATTCAGCTATGCACTTTTTATTGGTGTTTTGTGGGCACACTTTGAAATATGAGGCACCTTCCAGACATTCAAAAAAGCGTAGACTTCATCTATCTGACAAAGATAGACTGTGTTCATCATCTGACTCTTGTGTCCTAAGGGAGCCAGAAGCTAAAAGATAAGTAAGCTGACAGAACTACAGAAAGAAGAGAGAAAAGAAAAAAAAAACCCAAAACAAACCCCAAAAGAGTGTTCATAAAAGTCACTAAATTCTATGTAAGCATAAGTGTTTCTTTCAAAGAGATTCCTGCCAACCTTTGGGATTTTGCAAATAAACTTCATATTATAATACAGGTGCAATATGGAAAAGGGAGGCTTTCCGAAAGAAGCCCAGAACTGTTGTGTAATAATCCTTCCCGCTCTGTGTACATACTTTTTTTTCTTAGTATGGAACAGTGATACAGGATGGAGGTTTCTACTGGGCAGGATTTTTTTTTGAATGTTTGGAAAGGTTGCTATCAAAGTGATCGACAGTCTCAGCTTTGAAATACAGCGCTTGTTACTTCAGGGGGAAATCAATGCTGCCAGCAATGACTCTGGAACAGTCAGAAGGTGAAAGTGCTGAGAATGTCTGAAGAACGTATCAACCAACAACTTCTTCCCTTTTCATAACATCACCAATGATATTTAGTATTAAACAACTACTTCAAATGTGCTGTGAGACATTATACACTCTCATCCTAAAGATTATTTTTGGTTAAGAAAAATATGTTGAATGTCAAAGAACATGAAATTGGAAAATAGTTGAAAAGCAACAAGGCAAAAGTTATACGTCTGTTAAATGCAAAGTCTCTTTCTTGGTGTTTTTCAATCAAATACCCTAAGAGTAAAGTCTTAGGAAGACAACAGATAGTGCCATGTAAAAATCACAAGTATAGATTTCCAAACTGGAATCTGTTCTGCTTTTCACATCAAAGGAGTTATCAACGGAGATTGGCACTGATAAATATTTTTGGTAGAAATTTCCAATACAGAAAGCAAGCAGATTGGTTTTCAGATACTTCATGGAGTCTGCAGAGACAGAATATGTGGAAAAAACCATAATCATTGGATTTTGGGTTAGAGCGTGGGATCTGACAAGCCACTTGAATATAAGCATGCATTAAAAAGATCCTTTATACCTATTAATTTAAGGGTCGTTTGAGAAATCTTCCTGTTTGCTCTTACTCTGCTTTCAGTCCCTGCATATAAACAGATCTTGAAATCTAAAAATAGTTGGAAGGAAAGAAAGAGTGCCACTGGAGTGCTGAAATCTACACCCAGATTTAAAGTCAGAGGGATATTTAAATTTAGACGGCCCTCTCTGAGCAGGAAACTTCGAGAGTCATCTGCATCATAACAATCCAGAAAGTACACCAAGATCTTGTTGGCTTTGGTCACACGTACGCTATTAGATTAGAAAACATTTGCCTTAAATAATTGTCAAACTTTTTGCGGAACATCTTTGCAAAATTTGTTGAGCATCTATTTGTACATTCTCTGTGAATGCAAATGGGTATTTACATGTGTTAATGTGCAGTTTAATGTAGAAAGATGCATTTGGGGAGCAGCAACAGATTTTGTGGGCATATTTAAGAACGTTAATTTGAAAATGTGTGCTATAAACTTTGATAATTTCAGAACAGGCCCTAGAGAACTGTTAAGTGGCAAACACAAAACACCTACTCAAAAAGGAAAGAAAAACAAAGAGCACGTCAACTCCATTATAGGCAAGCAAGATGAGCAGAACAGGAAAATTACTGGGGACAATTTTACAAGACTGAATACAAGAATGCCTTGAAAGCCATCACCTACTTGCCAATCATGACTGGTTTATTGTCTGTGGAAGGACAGGCTTAACTAATTCGGAAGGAGGTTTTCTTTCCTGCGATAACCGCTACAGTAAACATGGAACAGATACTGGTCACTGTACATTTTGATTTTCAAGAAACATCTGACAGTCAGTTCCAGATCAGAGATTACTGGTTTTGGTACCAAGACATTAGGTAAGGTACAACACGGTCTGTTAGTTAGGGAGCTGTATTTAGCAGCAGCTTTCTTGACAGAAAGAAGAACTAACACAGGATTTAAGAAAGGCTCCCCTCTCTTTGGAATAAAAACTAATGATTGAACCAAAAAAATGACACTATGAGCTAAGAACTATCAGCTAGTGACAATTTTAATGTTACAAACAAACTGTGTCCCAGAATATTCTCCCCATGGTGCTCGTTGTACCAGGTGGGGAAACATAGAATCATAGAATCACTGAGGTTGGAAAGACCTCTTAAGATCATTGAGTCCAACCATCGACCCAACACC
>NW_008794953.1:549900-563213 GCF_000699145.1 Aptenodytes forsteri | reverse complement strand
TGCCCACTAAACCATGTCCATAGGACTAAATATTTTATGCACCCCCTTCATTGAAAAATACTCATGCACTTTAAAAGACGGACAAGCACAAACCTTATTCAGGTGTAGAGATTGAAACAGACAGTCCAAGTAAATAACAAAGCTGGAATTGAAACACATAGAGGCTCTTCTGAGTAGTCCTATCTATTCTTCTTAGAATCGATATATCATTACCATTTCCCTCTTACTGCAAACTGGAGACCAGATCCAGGTTCATTTGTCACATCAGCCATGTACACTTGGTAGCACTTTCAAATTGAATCCAAGACCTCCAAACCCTTTCTGCATCCACTACCTCTTTAGAAACCTTTAAGCATGTGAATGCTAGATATAAGTTATACAATCTTTCTTCAAAGTAACTAGAGAGAGAAAATAATTTTGCTTCTCTGAGATCGTGGAAGAGGGGATTACAGCAAGTCAAAGGCTTTTATCTTGACTGCTCTGATCATGTGTTCTAATAATTTTTTAAAATTTTATGAAACACAGCAGTTGTGTCATTTGTTATTAGTAAAACAAATTATTTAATTTTAAAGTAAAAGGTATAGCTAAAAATAATGCCTGCCTTAAACCCACAATCTATTCAATAAATCACTAATACAAAATATCTCTCTCAGACTATTAGCTGTTTTATAACTTGTAGGAATTCTCCCAGGGGTTCTTGCTCTCAGAGTAACTTTTTTCTGCGCATAGCTAGAGTATTCTCTTAGCAAGCTGTTATTATTTAATTTTAAAGTAAAAGGTATAGCTAAAAATAATGCCTGCCTTAAACCCACAATCTATTCAATAAATCACTAATACAAAATATCTCTCTCAGACTATTAGCTGTTTTATAACTTGTAGGAATTCTCCCAGGGGTTCTTGCTCTCAGAGTAACTTTTTTCTGCGCGTAGCTAGAGTATTCTCTTAGCAAGCTGTTAGCTCCTTTTTGCCCCATCACGTGTTACAGGCTGTTCTCTGTCTTTCAGGGGATTCTGAATAAATACAGTCTTTGAACGCAAATATTTTTTTCTCTCTTTAACATTACAATCAGTTAATTTGTCTTCTGCTTCTTTCTTTCAGAGAATCAGTTTTGGTTTTCTCTCTTCCAAAACCTGGGGAAGAAGGGAAGGGACAAGGTCTTACACTGCAACACAGAGGAGTTTGTTAGAGGTGAAGCATGCTCTCTAATGCCTCTAGGAGTCTCCTATTTCTGCATCCTAATGCAAAAATCAACTCCTCTCTCAAATCCAAGTCTCAGGCACAGGGACTCTAAGCAGGCTACAGGAAAGAGAAATGAAAATTTATTTGGGTTCTCTATGACCTGGGGTCGGGAGAACTGGCGGAGCCTCTGCTGACTGATGGCATTTCTCTGCTGGGCTGGGCTCTGCGATAAAGGTGATAGGTAGGTAGTCACCTCTGCTTTCAGCGCCTTCCTAATGATCTATTGCATAGTCTCTTCACCTCGTCAACTGGCAGAGAAAGTAGATGTTTCAGATGATCCTGACCTAGGGTGTGTGTGCAACATGTACTCAGCTTGCACAATAATAAAGACACGTGCAGGCTAACATATCTTCACAGCACGATAAACCACTGTAAAAAAACCCCCAAACCATTAGCTTACTCTCAAAATCAATAGCTAAACTGCTTCTGATTTCACAGCTGGCATAGCTTCTGCTTTGAGTCTTTGTATTGCTCACCGTTGCAAGATGCGCACGTGTCCTCCTAATAGGTTTGTCTGCGAAATGCTTGCAAAAACTTCTGTTACTGGTCACGATCGCTGAAGTAGCTTTTGCTAGAAGTAGAACTAGCAGTTACCTGAGGCCCCCAAGACCTGGGGAAATAGTCTGTACTCTGAAGAAATGCTGAAGCTGTGAGATAGGACTAGTCTTTCAGAAGACAACTATACACATCCAAGCAGCCGCTCCAATGTGTGCACGAAATTGCGTAAGCTCACATATCTGCCATGTCTTCCTCCCCCTGCCCCCTGACCATAGCAAAATGTCAAACTGTCTCTTCACAAAAGCCAGACAGCCAAATGTTTATTTGGACCCCGAAGAACTTCAGCTCTTGACTGTTCTAGTTTATGCAGGGTAGCTCCTAACAACACTGAGTAGCTTTATTTAACATGGTGGTAATACACGTTGGAGGCTACAGGGAAAGGTGTCAGAGAGGTATTTCTGGATAAACATGAATATCCTGACAGCCAAAATGTGCTCCTTTGAATTGCTAGAGAAGAAATAGGACAAGTCTGGGAAAAGCTGAGACTGAGCCAGTTGTATTAATGTTTTTAAAAGCCCAGTAAGAAAAAATTGCTTTGAAGAGGTCACCTAGCTGGATTTGTGTGGCATGGTGCTCAAAAGCAAAATGCAGGAAGAATGGGAGGAACTGATGTGATGCTTCCATCCTAAGAGGAAGGGCTCTCTCAAGGGTGCTCTGTAGCGGCTCCTGAACTCTACCAAGTTCCTAGTTGAGGAACAAGAGTCAGGAAAAATGGGGATCCACTGCTGGTTTTACTTATCCCATCTGGTGTACGACAGCGGGTCGTTACCAGCGTAGAGCCAGAATTCAGGATTTACTTTGGGTCACACAGCGAGGAGAGAGCGCCAGATTTCTCATCGTAAAGAGAAAGTTAAAGGGCTTAAAAAGCCAACTGGATCTTTACAGAGACACAATTAACTACGAAGGCCAGAAAAGATGAGAAATATAGCTTCTGGAAGGAGGGAAACTCCAAACTATAAATGCCAAAAGCAGACCTCCCACACGCAGTCCAGTAGGCCCAAATCAAGAGATTTACCTGCCACAAACTCGCGCTTCAACACTGATGTCACCAGTGGATAACCATTCGCAACTTCATTAGAGTCTGACATACCAATTCACCTTGGAAATTCATATGTATAGAAAAGAATCACCACAGGACGGAAACTGGAAAGATTCACACAAACTTGTGTGACGATCACAAAAACAAAAAACAGTTTCAGATACCTTCCAACTAGCCTGTGAATGACACTCCGTCCCCCAAATCCCCCACACCTCAGGCCCTGTCAAGACTGATTTATTTCTGACAGCGTGAAGAAGATGCATTTATCAAAACATGCTTTATTTCAAAATGAGAATATTTGCAGGTGATGCAAAGGTGCGTAAAACTATCAGGAAGAAAAAACAATGTTAATATAATTAAGGTTATGGCCAGTCATAATTAAATGAAACAAAAACAAATAGCTGGTCAAGGTACTTTCCAGAATTATGTGCGAAAGTCTATGAACACACTAATCTCGGCCTATTCAAGTTGTGAGATATTGATGATGCTAGACAGATGCCACTGAGGTTGACATCTGTATTGTATTTGTTCAGCAGTGTGGAGTCAAAGAAAAATTACTTACCAACTTCATCTTTCACCAAAAAAACCCCCTCCAGCAGTTTTTACTTGAACCAAGGGTCTGGTGTAATTAATCCAGCAACTTCACCAACTGCCCCAACACCAGCTAAGATACCTTTTAGAAAAATAATGCACAATGCTAACTTGCTGCCCTGGAGGCCTAGTCTAGACAGTAGCAGGTAACAGGAGGCCAACAAGCAAAGACAAGCAACAGATCCTGTATTGTCCTTCTCGGTTACTGAAAGAACAGACTGTCAGACATTTCAGAAAAGACCGGGACGGTATCAAGTTGGGACAGAGAAGCCTGAGGGTCCGTATTACACCTCCTGCAAGGGGTGCATCTAGCCATGCAAGGGCAGTACGCTGACCTTGTATTCTGCTTGTGTTTCTGGGAGAATCACGCCCTGAATTTTGAAGGCATTACAAAGCAGGAAGGCGGAAAGCGAAGATGTTCAGCTAAAGGAACTAAAAGTTCATACAATGGGGACCCTTTCCCTTTAAATAAGGCCTGAGTAAAATCATCTTATGTGCACGTTATCAATATGGCAACTCATATTCCATTGTAATTGCCCAGACAGATATGCATGCAGTTCCTCCTCTCGACGACACTTCTGGGATCATTCCTTGTCACTAATAAGGATAGTTCATAGCCCTGCAGGGGTAGATCCTGACATAGCACTCTGAAGTGATGAGGTAATGCTTCCCCTCCCTGACACACAAGATAGAAGGAATGAACTAACAATTACTCGGTGTTAGAAATGACTAAAAGTAGTCCCTAGCAACAATTTCCTCTTGCTGCATTACAAAGCATTCAACTTCATGTGTCTGTTGCCAAGATTTACCAGCCCTACCATCAACAATTATAACGCGCCTTCTTTTGAGAGAAAAGCAAAAGCTCATGACCTCGTTGTTGTTTCTAAAACAAGATGATTTTTTTGCATGTGTCTCATAGTGGAAACCCCTGGTATTACTCCCACGCTGTAAACAATACAACACCACTCTTGTATCACTTGATAGTTCCTGTGTCAGTGTGAATAGCAATAATTTTATATTACAAAAATACAGAGGAATATTGCTCAGGCTCTTACATTCCTAGAAAACACGTTCTTTTTAGAAGGTCAAATTTTTTAAAAGGGAGTAGGCTAAATATAGATGATTAATATTTAAGACATATAAGAATACACGATCAAATCCCTAGTAGTTGCAAACCGGTGCAGCTTCCTTGATATTTCTGCAGTTAGACCCTGGAGAGACCCTTGCCTGACATTTGCTCAGGCTGTTTTCTTCTGTTAATACAGACAAGAATTACCATACTAGATGAGATATATGGTCCATTCTAATGTACTGCTTCAGGCCACGGTGATTCAGGGGACAGGGTAATTGCTTCGTATTAGGTACTTGGAAACTCTGTTCTAATCAATCACTAATTGTTGGGAATTCTGTGGAGTTTAAGGACTGTAACTGCCCATCCATTCCATTTAGCTGCTTTTCAAAGCTTACTTGATTTGTTGTGAAATGTTCTGTATGAAAAACAGATTAATTTATCAAGTGTGGATGGAATTCTTAACATAAAAGATGATCATCCAGATTATTCTGCTACTCTGTATGTATGGTGGTATAATTTCGTAACTAAAAGCTGGAGCTATGGCTTCCTTCTTTTTAGGAATATTAAATTTATTATGAAAAAAGAGTTAAGGTTGCAATAGTGACACTTATTTGAACCAAGAACTTGAAAATTCTGTGGCCTATCAAAGTCGGACAGAAAGACACTACTGTATTGACCACAAGAAACCTTCCGATATGATGAAAGCCACTGATGATTTTCAGCAAGAAAAAAATGCAGACAGGATAGTTCATATAACTTTACAGTCTCTCAGGGAAAGCTTTGTACTTTGCAGAAGTTACAGAAATATTTTTTCCCCCTGTTTACACAGTATCCTGGAATTTCAACATGAAACTTTTGTTATTTGGAAAATATTATTAATGATAAAAATATTGTCTTTTTTTTTTTAAATTGGACAGAACACACCCAAGCATCCTAATTTATACGATAACTTTTCTAGAGGTGTTTATGACTTTTTCTTGCTTTAATTGATGTTCCCATAGCCTTATTTAACATCTTTCTACTATATTTTTCTCCGATAAACACTCATTTGTTTTCAACAAGTGCATACCCTGAATAAAATCTGATTTTAAAAAAAGTATTGTTGATGAAGATACAGAAACATTTATAATTTTCTTTTGTGATGATGGTATTTTTTTCCTGCAACTTCCCACATCAGACTTGAGAGAGGTAAGTTACCAAATGCATACCGTCTTTTCAAACACACGCTCACAAACGTACATAAATATGCCAGAGAGAGAAAAAGATGATCTAAGGATTATTAACTCCCATAATCTTCCCTTAAGCTTCAATGGCCTTTGACCCAGGCTCTAGACCCACTGTATTCCATTCGCTTTCAATAGGTTTCCTTTGAGCATACTCTATTTCTGTATGCTTTATGTTATGTGGGTACTACCAAGTCTGTTGAACAAATGGTGAGGTACAATTAATTTCTGTTTCGGTCTTTTGAATTTCCTCAAATTAAAGTTTACCATCAATAACTTCAGGCTATTGCCCTATTAATGCTTTACTAATCCAACAGTAATCTAATTTTAACACTATGCATACTCCTTATTGGCCTGAAGAAGGCGTTTAGCACGGTTTGGGAGCATGAAGAAAAGGAGCAGTACTGATAGAATTTATTACCAACTTTTCTCGAGAACAATTTCTTAGACTGTTTATCTTGGCTCCCAAGTTATTTTTGAGGGTAACTAAATCTGTGGAATTTAAAATACATTTCTTAGACTGAAACAAGACTGCTGATTCTCTCAAGTGGAACTTTCCATTTTGTTCAGTAATCCATATCTTCAAAACCAGTCCATTACAAAAGCCCTCACATGCTAAGTCTCACAGTACACTATTACTTATATCACTGCTCTAATCCAGTTCTGAAGGATGTTTAAGAGGCCCATGGACTAAATTTTGTTAACAAAATAGATCTGATTTGATAACATTTCAGGAAGGTCCCCTGAATTATTATTTTTTTTTTTTTATTTATTTATTTCCATCAAATGCCCTAGGATTATATCACAATTTTCTAAAATCAAAGAGAAAGTAGACCGAACTCTACATTTCTAGTACAGCAAGCAAAACGTTTAAAGCATGATGACTATTTCTTCTTCCAAAATCTGAATTCAATACATAAACCGGGAATTCCAGTGCAAGATTGAGAATTAAGAATTTAAACACAGTACTCAAACACAGTAAAGCTGTACCTCTTCAGCAGAGACCTTAGTGGCAGTCTTTTGACTACCTTTACTCAGTCTTTACTTTTGGTTTTGTCAGGGGCTAACAGAATACTCCCAAAACACTTGCTAAAGCCTCTTGTCAAACAATTATCCGATTCCTTCCCCCTGGCCCCACAGGACCACCTCCATCTCGGCTGCTACGTCCCTGTTCTGCACTGCTATACCCATTCTGATTCCATGACCAGGAAGCAATACCAAAATGGATACAGCTGGTGGAGTATTTCTCTTTCACGTCCCCCATCTCTGACTTTTCATGAGCAACATTAACTTCCAAAGACGTGACCACACTGACCCTTGTTACTGTGAAATGAACAGCAAGCGCCGCTACAGATGGCCTCGGAGTGGTTAGCTCCTTAGCAATCGTTGGTGCTCATGCTGACAAGCGTTATGATTCATTTCTGAGTGCCTGGTTAAGGCAGGTCACTTATTGACAGGGGACAGAAAAAGCAATCTCTTAACATCCTACCATATGGAAACAGTAAAGAATTAAATAAGAAAGGCAACAACATTTCTCTACCAAAGAATTCTTTAGCAAACACATGCAGATGATCCTTTGCAAAGGGTCAGGGAAGGCTACCGAGTGATATATTTCAAGAGCGGATGGTTCATTTAAAAGATTCAGTCTAATTTCTGTTAGCAAATCCTCTTACACGAGCAATATATTTTTAAAAATAAGTGCTCGAGGATTCGGGTATTCCTCAGTTTCGGGGTTCCCATTTTAGCAAGCTTTGAAAGAAGCTAATTTTTTAGCAGAACCATTTTTTCAGCACTTTCTGTAAAAAAATAGGTCACTGGCTTTCTGTCAAGAGCGGGAGCAGTGAAACAGAGCTTAAAACCCCCTAAACCAGGCAGTTCTGCAAATGATGGCGTTCGGGGCAGTGGTTCCCGACGAGCGAGGCGTGAGCACGTTACAGGAGAGGTGTGGAGCTCCCGGACCTCCCATCCAGAGCCGGGAGATGATGGACTTGGGGCTGACAAGGCTGGGAGCTGCGGATGGGGTAAAAAAGCCATGGTGCAGGGGTGGGGGGAGGACTGAACCTGACTGGGTGCCTATGTAGAACTACTTATCTCCTCCAGAAAGTTAGGAATCACTGACTGAGGGACTTACACCTCTTCTTTTGAAGCTGATGAAAATTTGTCCTGGTTTCGGCAGGGACAGAGTTAATTTCCTTCCTAGTAGCTGGTACAGTGCTGTGTTTTGGATTTAGGATGAGAACAAAGTTGATATCTTAAAGATAGTTGCCGACTGAGGTTAAACCACGACAAAATTTTACCATTCATAAGAGGAGCTAGGTCTGTAGTTTAACTTTGAATACATAGTTTCACTTCTTTTCCCCTGCAGCAAAAAGAATTAACTACACTATTACACTTTACAGTTTGAGAGCACTCGGGTAAACAGTGCTCAAAAGAAAAAATAGGAACACTTTTAACCAAAATGCTGACTTACAACTCCAGAGTGATAGAAAGTAGCCTTAACGCAAATAAAAATCAGGTCCTACATATAGGCTTATATATGTTTTGTTTTTTTTTTTAAATTAACAGTCTCCATAGCTGTAAGAGAGAGAAATTAATTATGCCCGGCCTTACATCATGCTCAATGTGTACCAATGCAAATGCACCCTATTTTAATTCCTCTGAATGTTAATAATAGAGTAAATGAGCACTAGATTATGTTATACAAAAGCAATGGAAGTAATTAAACTTCATTTAATAAAATCATCAGGGACACGGAAGCATTAATGACTTATACTCTTCCTCTGCAGGGAGCGGAAGACGTGTTGGTACATCGGAGCCTGAGTACCACTGAGATGAGAGCAATGTAAATATAAAAACAGGAATGCTAAGGTAAGTAGTGTATCATATACGGGAAGTCTTAGAGTGAAAGCCCCAAGCTACAATAAATTATTTACTTTAAAGCACCAGGAAATAGTACCATCTCAGGCAAATGACAGCAAAAATATTTTCCATCCTCCGAGAGGCGAAGCATCAGCACTGAATGACTTTTTAAGTGCAAAGCTGGTTAAATGTTGTACTAGCAGCGTTTGAGAAAAAACGTTTGAACTATGAATGGTTGCTCGCTTTATACAACCTTCTGTCCCTCTCTGAATTTATATTCACAAATACCATTGTATTTGTACAACTCTTGTCTGGAATCGCTGTTAGCTCTGTGAATGCTCTCACTTGGCCACAAAACCATATATTCATTTTTTATGGCCACGGACACTGGCTGATCACCATTTATTCCTCATTTTCACTCATCCCCAGTCATCGTTTTTCTGTTAAAGAAATACAATAACTGTCTCCTAGTCAGGAAGAAGGAAAAGTACCATCTAACTTAGTTGATCAATGGCGTACCACAATTGATAAGCTGTAAAAACCGCTTATCAGCAAGATAATTTAAAATCAAAAGGAGCTAGATTTGAAAGGGAAAAAAAAAGAAAAAACCCACATTAACAAGAAATACTATTTTGTCTTCATTGCAGTAATGGAACCCACTTCTCTGCCACAAAAGCATTCCTACAAAGCTTCCTATGAATATTAAACCTCCAATGAATGCAAGAATCTGCAGAAAACAGATCTAAGTAATAATAAATATTTAATTTTCTTTGGATTGTGTGGTTTTATTATAAGTGTCTTGACTGCCTAAAAAGGATTAATGACAATTGATGGTAGTAATCATTGTATTTCTGTAGTTCTTCTCTGCCACAAAAGCATTCCTACAAAGCTTCCTATGAATATTAAACCTCCAATGAATGCAAGAATCTGCAGAAAACAGATCTAAGTAATAATAAATATTTAATTTTCTTTGGATTGTGTGGTTTTATTATAAGTGTCTTGACTGCCTAAAAAGGATTAATGACAATTGATGGTAGTAATCATTGTATTTCTGTAGTTAAAGAAAAATCTTCCTATACATATGAACCACATTCACGGGAGAAAAAAGCCTAACCGGACAGCAGACATGAACACAATGCTTTAGATTTCTAAAGGATCTACATTAGTCCGGTTACACATTTTGCAATGTTTTTTCAAGCCTTTTTCAGAAAGCGTACTCATAGTCTAATTCAGTGCAGTGGCACGCAGCTGCTGTGGCATTTCACTAAGAAAGAGCTGCACTTTCCAATTTTTTGTAAATAAGGCAGCCACCAGTGACTGGTATGAGAACTTGCATTTTTTATTTGAATTCCAGAGAAAAGAGCTTCTAATATTTTGTACGTCATCAACTATCTGTAGATCATCATACTAATTGATAAGATTCTCTTCTGTCTCTCCTCCATCCACCCATTTTTTTTCTTTTTTTAAATGCACAAATTTTTTGATGTTTCTCTCAGCTCAAGTCTAATCCACCCTTTCACTTTGGGTATATTATACAACCCAAACAAAGATTTACAGGCAGGGCTGAAGGGATTTGTCCTGAGTTTAGCTATGTCCATATCTGGCACTTTCTAAAAAGAGTTGAAGTGACACAAACCGAGCATAAAACATCTGTTGCACAGTAAGTGGTAGCTGAGTTATGGGATGAGGCTTTATATGATTTCCTTAAAAAAAAAAAAAGCTTTTATGAAAATTAAATGTTGGTATTACTGCTCATAATGTGTTGCAGAAATATCAATACCTTTGGCATAGATATGACCATTAAGAAAATGTATTGAGACTGTGACATACATCAACGTTTTGCGTTATAAGCATCAATAATAAATAATAATAAATTTTCACTTCTGCCAAATGGCTCAGCACTCTTTGCAGCACTGGTGCATTAGATACACTGCTTCTCATTAGGCAAGAAATAAAGCTTAGAGGCCAGCGGCTGAAGTCTGACCCCAGTTTCACAGGCCAACGTTTGGAGCAATTCCTTCAGCTCCCAAGGAGTTACTTTTGGTTTGCATCACTGTGTCCGAGATCAATATCTGTCCCCACAAGTACAGCAAAGGGTGATTTTCCTTCGCTTGACGTGCAAAGAAAAAGGGGTCATGCTAGGAACGCTGTTCTCTTGAGGAAAGACGACAGCTAAAAAAATAACAGCAGGGAAACGTTCAATCAATCCTGTAGCATTAAGGTGGCACATCAATTTGTGCAGCACTAATTGTCACTGTGTGGAGGCTGGCATTGGTGCCATTGCTTATCCAAACAGATTTGACTTATTTTGTGAGCAACAAAAAACTCCCACAGCACCTAGGACCCCCTTCTCCACTATGAGCAAGCTGTATTATTATTTCTACGACAAGAGAGATCTATTTCAAGCTTAAGGTAGGCTGGATAAAAGCAAGGAGCTCAATCAATAACAGGATTCCTTTCCCGCTTATATTAAAGAACGATTGAGGAGTTGTTAAAGACAAGTTGGTAAAGACAATTTCAGCAGTATCGCTGAACGGTTGAGAGACAAAACCTGGCTCTTTTAGCTCCCTCTGACCAGGAATTAAACGTCTTCTATTTTGTCAAATATGCAGTGCAGGAAACAAGACTGTGGAGGTGTCCCCAGATTTACATCAGTGTGATTGTGATCTGTATTATTATCAGGATAGTGTTTTTATATTGCTGTGCTTCTGTAATTCCCATTGAAGGGCATCTGTTTGAGCAGGTACAGTAAATAGTACCTATTTCGAGAAGCTCCTTACATTTCTCTACTTGAAATATTGATGGCTGTTTTAAACTGTTATAATAGCATATCGTATTTCATGAAAGTATTGCAAAACTACTCACGCAGATAACTACCTAAAGCGATCTTCAAGGTAAAGATTACAGAGGCTTTTAAGAATAGCAAGAAATTGAGGGAGTTCGTGCCGTTGATATGACTCATTTCAGAGTCTCCTTGCTGAAGTTTTCCTCCAACACACACATCGTCCTTGACTCTGCCCTGGTGGTGCAGCACATCTGGCGCATAAGGCACCCACTGTGGAGAACCCTTCCAGTTCAGCCCAACAGCGGAACGAAGGGTGCAACGTCAGAGCGAAGGAACAGGTATTTAGTCTGAACTGCGTAATTCTGCGTTTCTGTAGGTTTAACGCTAACATCCATTCTTCTACCTCATTTGTAACTTGTGACGCTACATGTACTACTATATATTTCAGACACATTGAAATAGCGGGTGATTTTACAGACCATATGTGCTGTAATCTCTAGACACATCGCAGCATGTTAAGGATGGAGAATCAGATGCAGTCCTCGGATTAAGTTTTTGGTTCCTTTGTTTTTGTGGGTTTATAACAGATTCTCCATAAAGTTAATTGAATTTTGCTTTCATAGGGCTTTACGCAGACAGGTAAGTACAAATTTTTCATGGAATTCGTCAAGAATGACTTGAAGAAAAAGGTGAGATAGCCAGCAAAGAATTGTTCAAAATTCAACCAGCATCAGGATTAATCAAGTTATTGGTTCTTAAGTCACTTTGAAAGTTTCAAAGTCATCATCCTCATCCATGTTGCCATCAGAGTGCAGAATACTTAGCAGATACTATTAATTTCTATTTTTGTGCACTATGGCATGCATGAAGTGACGACTGTTTTAGACTACAATGTAGAAAGAAATCAGTATTACTGTGAAGCCTTAGCCAATTTTAGAAGCAATCTGTAGCCAAATCTTTCTTGAATTTTTGGTGAGAATCTCAGCTTGATTTTAAAGCATTAGCAATGTTAAGTACTTCACATATGTTTCGGAGAACTAGCTGAAGTGTACAGGATTCTCTGCATGGATCCCAGCTCACTTATTTTCATATTTGGCTGCATGTAATCGTAGAGAATGAACTTTTTCATATTTTGCTTTTTACAGTGTTTATTAAAAAAAAAGCAAAAAGGTTCGACAATTAGTCAAATCATTTTAGACACCTTTTAGTTATCTCCACAGATTTAAAGATGATATGTTTGTAGATTTAAAAAGACATTTCTCGGAAGACCCGTGCACAAACTCCCCGGTGGAAACAGAAGCTCATCTGATAAGGATTTTGCAAGACTGCTCCCCATCACCGTTCTATTACAATAAGCATGCCAGTGCCATGCAGATATAGCTCCAGTCTCTGCCCCAGACTGACCTTCTGGATGTTAATGGTCTATTTTTGCCTTGCCTGATTCATCCATTTTGGTAGCCTTTACTCAATCTAAGTAGTGTTTTTCTTCCTTTCAAAAAAACTGTTTCCAGCGGAACACTTCCAGTGTGGTTAAACAGGTCTTAGAAGAACACATTTAATATTTAATATCACTAAGTATTATAAATATTGAAAGGAAGTGAATTCCAGATGAAGGAATACAGAAACAGAAAGCTTCAAGGATATTATCGTACAATCACAACCTGGGCAGATTAAAGAAACCAGATGATGCTGATCTAAATGAGTGTTTAGAAGCGGGGTCGCTACCTATTTGTACTAGACCATATCCACTGAAGGTCTGAAACAAAAGCTAAATAATTTCAATTCATACAAACTCAGCAAGGAAAATTGCAAGCACAGGTTTAAAAGCTGCACGTTGAATATTGTTCATTTAAGGTTTTATGTCCAATGATATGATGCTAGTGCTAAAACTTTAAGACTTGGCAGGGTTGGGTCGTTCCCCCCCCCCCCCGACAACCCCACCCCCCC
>NW_008794953.1:534554-549871 GCF_000699145.1 Aptenodytes forsteri | reverse complement strand
TGCGTCCCCCCCCCCCCCCAGTCCTTCACTTATACCTGTCTCTCGTTGAAATTATAAACTGCACAACTTTGTTAGGCTAGCAGCCTGCCAAATTATTGAGACTATTTATAGTGTCTTTAAATGATTACCAGTGCAGTGGGTTGAATGAGGAAATTACACCACGGGGATGTAACAAATCTGGGGTTCCTGACTTATGGAAGATGACTAAATTGTATATGTTTGGATGCGACTGACAGTTCTAGTTTCTATGTAGAAAAGATTAGGCTTTAGTTACAAGCCCTTTCATACCCCACATCCCAAAATATCTACACTGTAAGGCAGAAGATATTATTGGTATACTGGTGAGACATGGCATGCTATCATATCATGCATCAAGTGCAGTTTATTAAACATGCCCTCTACTATGAACTCCTGCGCAGGGTTTGTGTATTTATTAAAAAAACCCCAACCCAACCAACCAAAACCCCAAACCACTCGCACATTCATGATCATCACCATTCATTTCATGAATTACCCTGGACAGATATAAACACAGTAAAAAAACTGAACAGAGTACAGGAGACCCACTCAATGTTTCACGGCTGGCACGGCAACACCATCGATGGTATTTCAGCTGGGAGTAGGAACTGAACTTGGCTCCTTTAGTTAAGATTTAAGAGCGCTGTCAGCTGAGCTGCTGTCGTATACTGAAGCAGACCACCTATTTCCTGCTAGATGATAACCACGCGCAGGTATTCATAGACAGACGTTTGATGCTGCTGTTCCAGTCTCCAAAAAGTGCTACTAAATAAAGCCCTTACGCAGTGTTTTACCGATAAAGACTCTGTGTGCGGATGCTCCAATCCACCAAAACATACGTACGTGTAGACAGCATCCATCTAGTTATTACTGAGCACTGTGGAAAGGGGTGCTAAAAAGCTTATCAAATCCGCCTATGGGAGGCGGCACTCCAGCCACTGCCATTTCTATCCAGCTTAAGTATTTATAAGGCATCTATCACCGTGGTACGCAAGCAGTGCTTTGATATTTGTGAGCCAATGAGACATTTGCGGACCAGTGTTATTTACAGAAGCTACAGAAGCATTTTTGCTGAATGCATGCATTTGGGCGAGACACTTCATAGATGTTCTTTATATGAGAGAATTTTCCTGGCCGCACAAGAACACTTACAGGAAAAGGCACGTTTATATCCAGCAACACGAAGTGGCGCGGCTCCCTCCCCCACGCCGCACCCCAAGAGACGTGGGAAGCTGTATAACCAGAGAGGAACACCCCTGCCCCCAAGTACACCACCATCTATCTTTGGAAGCTACAGGGCGCCCGTCAGCTTTAAACTGGCCAAAATTAGCTAGGCTTAATCTGACATTGCTATTACCACATATATCAGAACATATTATTAATCTTTAATCTGACATTGCTATTACCACATATATCAGAACATTCTTCCCTCCCCCGAACAGGTTCCCCCTCGTATTGTTATATTTGTGAATACAAACTAGAAAGATAGCTGGATCCCCCTCGTATTGTTATATTTGTGAATACAAACTAGAAAGTATAGCTGGCTAAGATGATGTTCTTGGCTTTAATGTTATTTCATTTTGATATATGACTATTTCAGGGTAGGACTATTCCCCCTTCCTTCCCCCCCCCCATTAGACACACTCTTAAACTAGCTGCTAGGTCTTAAATTAGTACAACTTGTTTCTCTAGAGATGGAAGTAAAACTACATTTTGAAACCAGAAG
This sequence comes from Aptenodytes forsteri, assembly GCF_000699145.1. Taxonomy (NCBI): domain Eukaryota; kingdom Metazoa; phylum Chordata; class Aves; order Sphenisciformes; family Spheniscidae; genus Aptenodytes; species Aptenodytes forsteri. The sequence goes on along the minus strand of NW_008794953.1, from coordinate 548,127 downwards.
AGTTAAATCAGCAAAACCCCATATGGATACTTTTATTTTAAGCCAAATACCTTCGGAATTGTTTTTGGCTAAGGTAAAATATGCTACTCTTACAGTACAATCTAGGGGATTTACATCTGTTGAACCAATTCCACAGAAAAACGTAAAATGCAGCCGATGAAGCAGCAGACAAGAGTCCTTAGTGCAGTTATTTTCATGACTTCCAGTGTTGGTTCAGGTGGTTTCTCATAGTGTAACTCTTGCCCCAGAGTACACGAGGATGTAGAAGCTTTTGTTCTGGCGGTGGGAAACGAAAGGAAAGAAGCCAGCTAAAGAAGATTCACAAGAACAGAAAAGAATTTCAGGAAAAAACTTAGGCTAAGGATTAAGTTGTGTGGCTGCCCCCAGCACGTTTAAGCGTGTGTGTGTTTGTTATCTGGGAACTTGTAGAAACAAGGAAGTTTCACTTACAGCATGAAAAGAAAGAAAAATGGTAATTGCAAACTATGCCCATTGTAAACTAGGCCCACTCAATACACTTGCAATTATTAATTCACTTTGCAAGTGCTCCAGCAGCACATTCAGAAAATTAGTAGGGAAAAAGAGCATTCCCTACAGACTTGTGTCTCATGGTTCAACCGCGTGCTTCAGAGCCCTACGGACCCGATACTTTGACGGAAACAGCTGTGGGTGGGTTTGAGGACTTGCCCTTGCCAGCTGGTGCTGGAACTCAGAAATAACACGTCAAAAATCTGGATTGAAAAACTGGAGAAAAAGGAGGAAGAGAAAGGAAAATGCTAACAATACACTATACTTCTTGCTCACACATACAGTGTAGTAATTCCATTAAGTGCTGTTAATTAAAAAAAACCAACATATAAACATGTACATATGTACACGAAGAGAGATATATTTAGTCGAAGTTGAAGATACAACATTTTAGGAGGGCTTGGAAGCCCACAGTCAGGAAAGCACTATAGCTTTTGAGTTTAAATATGCGTTTATAATGATCAATATTTAGCAAAGCTTACTGTAACACATAGTAAGTCCCACTGACGTTAACATAGACTTTGTGAATCGCCTCTGATCTAAGCATGTGTTTAGCTGACCTGGATGTACAGAAGGATGACGCTTGCAAACAGGCTTAGGGAACGTACCTATTAATGGTTTAGCATATAAGAACACATGGAGATGGAATTAAATTTCTGTTCGGTTTTAATATTCTTTACTATAAACCTAAATGCAAGCTATGTCCATATTAAAAAAAAAACCCCAACCCAAAAACAAACCAACATGAATTTGAATTAGAACTTTTCCTCCAGACTGCCCTCCTTGGGGGCAGGTTCTTTGCTGGTGCAAATTTCCGTAATTCAAATGAGTTACAACTGCTTACACCAGCTAGACTCGGTCCCATCTATCACCTCTATTATCTAGATAATGCGGAAAATAATCTGTTCAGAGTTTTCATTTCCAAAACAATGTCATGTTACAATTCTCAGCAGAGTCAAAAGGCTCCCCAAAGCCATGTATGAAGAATAAACTGTAACCTTTTAAGATTTCCAAGCTGTGTGATAAATAATACTGAACTAATAATAACTCAGAGAGAAAGAGAAGCACTGTTTATCTTATTTTTCTGCTTTAGGGGAAAGAATCTAGGTAGCAGATTTTGTCATGATTTTATTGCTCATTTTCAGTTCTGCAGGTTTCTTTCTTTGTGCTCATGGATTGTAATGACTTTTGCAAGAGAAATAAATTGTATTTCCATGGGAGCACAGAGCCAGGGCGTTAGGCAAATTGCAGAAGATGATGATGAAATTTGGACTAAGCTCACAACATGCGCCAGGTCTTGATGATTTAAAAACATTCCTTTAGTAATAAAAATCAAGTCCTTCAGTGCAATCCTAGCAGCCTGCATGAAAACAAAAACATACACAGGATTATTCTGGTTTGATTTATAGTGCTTTTGCCTACTGGAAAACTTAGTGCGAGACGCTTGCCAAGGTCAGTGCTTCTGCTTTCAGATTTCTTTATGAAAAAAGGAGAAAGCAAGCTGCATTTTCAATTTTTTTTAAAGGCTTTGGCACAACGCCAGCCACTAGGCATTCAAGAGGTGTTCTGCAATCCATTCAACTGTAATATAAAGTTTTGTTAAAGGTACGCTAGCATATTCTGTGCCGGCTGTGTTAATCAGTAATGTTCCATTAAATTGGCCACTGTCATATTAAAGAAAGATCTGCACACTTTGTGCCCCCTTGTAACAATAATATTTGACAATAATTGTAATGATACCAAGGTGTAGGTGGTCCAGTTGGCAAGAATAGCACAATATTTCTCTTTAATAGTGACTTGATCCAACACGTATGGGTGTTTTGTTGAGTCTTGAACGGGATTATGATAGCCAAAAGAAGATGAGATAATTTGCTGACAAAGTTTTTTCTCCTTCAGGAGAACACATCCTCCCTTGCAAGTGTGTGTGTGTGTGTGTGTGTGTGTGTACATGTACATACCCACACACCACCTCCCAGAGAAAATAACTCTTATGCAGCCGTGCACTGAAAAAGCTGGTGAGGTGGAGCACTCTGCCAGAGGGAAAACAGAAAGCACGCCAGGCTTTGTCCGTTTGGGAAGAGGCTTTAACAAACAAGGGCACTGCGTTGACGTTTCTGCCCTCAACTGAAGAAATGGTGACTGTGACATGGCAGATGCTGTTTAAGGATACTGGTTTTTAATACCACAGGGCCACCCTTCCCACCTCTGGACAGTCACATCTGCTGTGCGCTACGATTTGCCATACATTACTTATGCCAGTGCAATAATTATTACAAGCCAGAGCACTGAAACGATCACCATTTAAGAAGACAACAAGCCTCTCTATCCCCACTGTCCCAAGACGACAGGAGCGAGCCACCAGCAGCGAGACCTCCCAAGCCAGGGCGTCCCCCCAAGCACACGGATTGCCCCCTCCCGCGCTGGACCCCCAGGTGCAGGGCCATATCTGTCACTGGGCCAGGCTGCTCTACAGCGCAGCCCCGCGGCTTGGGGTCAATTCTGACCAACAGTTAAGCTCAGAGTTTCTAATGGTGTTCTAAACAGACCGCTGTGCGACAAGGCCCTTCTGCATCCTGTGTGTGTGTGTGTGTGTGTGTGTGTGTGTTTTTTAATACCACAGGGCCACCCTTCCCACCTCTGGACAGTCACATCTGCTGTGCGCTACGATTTGCCATACATTACTTATGCCAGTGCAATAATTATTACAAGCCAGAGCACTGAAACGATCACCATTTAAGAAGACAACAAGCCTCTCTATCCCCACTGTCCCAAGACGACAGGAGCGAGCCACCAGCAGCGAGACCTCCCAAGCCAGGGCGTCCCCCCAAGCACACGGATTGCCCCCTCCCGCGCTGGACCCCCAGGTGCAGGGCCATATCTGTCACTGGGCCAGACTGCTCTACAGCGCAGCCCCGCGGCTTGGGGTCAATTCTGACCAACAGTTAAGCTCAGAGTTTCTAATGGTGTTCTAAACAGATCGCTGTGCGACAAGGCCCTTCTGCATCCTTACTCTGCTTTGGCACGGGTGGTGATGCCAGTTAAAAACCAGGAACAAGAAAGGCTGCTGCTGCTAGAATACGCAGCGTAAAGCAAATGGTGTGAGTGGCGGGAGCTGGACTTGTGTTTTTGGTGTTGTGTGGAGTTGTGCATGGGTGCAAAATGAAAGAAACCTAAGCTTTTGGAAAAAGATCTTCAAGATGACAGAGGAACACAGAATCGTTGGGATTGGCAGGGACCTCAGGAGATCATCTAGTCCAACCCCCCTGCTAAAGCAGGGCCAACTAGAACTGGTTGCCCAGTACGCTGTCGTCAGGTTTTGAATATCTCCACGGCTGGAGACTCCACAACCTCTCTGTTCAACTTATTCCAGTGTTTGACCACCCTCACAGTAAGTGCTTTTTTGTGTTCAGATGGAGTTGCACGTGTGCCAGTTTGTCCCCATTGCCTCTGTCCTGTCACTGGGCACACACAACCTGAGCCAGATGAACGCTCTGCTGATGCACACTATGGGCTCTGGCTTCATGAACGTCTGCACAGACACAGCAATCAGCCTAATGAAGAAACCTGAACAATTACAGTCTGTCTGAGGGGAACTGTGTTTTCTCCTCCATTTCTCTCTACTCCTTTCCAGTATCTCCTCTGGCCAGTTTATCAGGAAAGCCTAGCGTGGACATCTGCACAGATGACGTCTTGAATATATTGAAGTGCATGGAAGAAGCGGATGTGGGGGTTTATTCATTGGTGCAGCATGGCAAGGATGCTGCCTGGGGCATCTATGGAGGTGTCAGTGTTTCTTCAGCTGTACATGAAAGGTGAATCAAACCAATGCTTCAGACTTTAACTTGCTTAGCCAGTTCACAACCTAGAAGTGAATCTGTACCAGGATGATTTAAATCTGTTGGCAATTTCTTTTTTCATGGGAGGAATAAAAATTAGCATTCTGGCCATTTCCAGATGTTTTATCCTCTTCTTAAAACAATACCATAACTAAAACTGGCTGCCCTATTTCAATGAAGCCCTGTATTCAGTCGCTGGTAGTGTGCACCCACTGCCTCTAGCATTTTGCAATGCAGACCAGTCATTAGTTATCAGAAAAGAAGCCTTAGCCTAGACTCAGTAACTAGTATTTCCCATTATACTCACTGGCACTCGCAGTACCATATGGGCTTATTTAGAGATAAGGCACAAGTCCTCTGTGATTTCCCCTCCTTTTCCTCAGTGCCTCACGCGCGTACTCTTTGTGGTATTCAGAGGACAATATGCTACCCAAGTGCACACAAATCGACAAACGTTCAGATGACACGAAAGCTACATCACACACACAGACAGACACAGTAATACATTATGACATTGATCCAACACAGATGCAGAGAAAGACAACTGCTGCGTGCTCCAGCATGCCCACCAGCTCCCGGGCGGCCGCTGAAGCTCTCCAGTCCAGCTACCGATCTTCTGACCCGACGTAGTACACGGGGCCTCACAAGATCACAGCCTGAGGTAATATGGCCACAGGCATTTTTTTTTCTGCGATTGTTGTGTTTCTCACCTCCACCTTCACTTCATGCTGTGAATACTTTCCTTCGAGACAGTGACACAAACTGACAGACCCCAGAAATCACCTGGTAGGGTTTCTGCTCTGACTTCCCTTCTGTCTTACTCCAGGCAGGACAGGACATCCCTTACGGGGGTGTATGGGGTACAGCTTCTTGCTCCCCCCCTCCCACCCCCTCAAATCTGGAAGGCTTCCCTGGGTAACATCCAGCAACTATCCCATATGTCAGAATAGGAATAAGCTTTTCTCTCTTTGTCCTAGAATATGTCGAAATGAAGTGACCATACCAAGTAACCAAATTAAAGCAACAGAGAGACAGCAGTCGCCAGTGAAGGGTAGTGCAAGCTGGTCACTGGTTGAAACAAACAGGCCAAGTTTTAGTTAGTCTTCAAAGATTTAAAAGAACCACTTTACAAGACTAATATTATATGGTCAGTAAGATGACTTCTGGAAATTTCTAGGCCAGATAAAGTGGAGATACAAATTCTCATCCCTTCCTTGATTTGTTAATCCTCAATAACCGGGAGATGCGAGCGGGACTATTATTAAAGCCATCTGAAAGCATGTAACTGAATTTTAATTAGACGATGTTATGATTGTGTGCTAATTTTGACAAATGCTTTGGTGCCTTGTTTTTTGAAACAACAACAACAAAAAGAATATTTTGTTCCTTTTAAGTTTCAGTGTTTTGATACAGTTTGTCAGCTCAATAACTCCAGCCCATGTTCCTGTTCTGTATATCATCTAGAGAAGATAATTAAAAGAAGTGAACATTCATTTTCCATAGTTATAGCTATAAAATTGTGTGAGAGAGATTTTAGTCACATCAAATAAAGTAATTTGCCCTTTTTCAAAATAAAACACACCAACAAAACAGTCCAATATTTATAATTTGGAAGAATTATTTGGAGAGGAACCCGGTTCAGAATAAAAGGCAGTTCTAAATCCAGTTCGTTCTTTGTTAAATGTCATACCTGCTTTAGTAGGCTAATTTTAAACACATCTGAGACACTATTCAAAGTAATGAGATCAGATTTAAAGGGTTCATCACCCATCAAGAAAATCTCATTTTTTCTGTTCTTAATGGGCGCTTGAAAATAAAAAAAATCTGGATTTTTGTCCTCCAAAGAGGAACTACCAGTGAACATGAAAGTATAACTCGTTTTCACAGAGGAGCAGGCAGCTCGATTTGGCCTGACTGCTCAAGGCACAAGACATCCTGCTCAGCTAAAGGATGCTCTAGCCTCCACTCCTCACAACACTGGGCATCTTGTTTGCATAGGTGGTTAAGCTTCATGTGAGGGTTGAACAGGCAGCAACCGAGGCACCCACCAGGCGGGAAAGCCTCAGCCCAAGCAGGGGAGCACCCCGCAGGTGCCGGCAGAACTTGCCTTTTGCTGGAAAGCGGGAGCAGCTCAGCAAGCACAAGGCAGAGCTTCTTGGGAAGTTCACACTGGTCGTCTCAGAAAAAGCTGGCTGGCCACCGTCACTGGAAACCGAAGGCAACACCCAATTTAAATCAGACCACAGGCAGAGATTTATCTACGCTCCATCTGTAATATAGGGACGACACCGAACTGTGCAACTTTATATTTGTGAGGTACCTTGAGACGGGGTGGAAGGCCAAAAGGGAGTGCCAAAGGTTCTGTTATTATGAAAAGCCATTCAAAGATAAGCAAATGTTGATGTTAGCAAAAGGATCAACTTCCAAAGCTTTTTTTTCCTTGTTCAATGAAGTAAATTAATTTACATATGAAATACATCAAATGTATTTTCTTTTGATAATGCCAAATTATCTTACTACCAAGTAAGCACAGATTGCAGAAACCTAATTGGACTTTAACAACTTGTGAAAAATTCTCAATGTTACATTTTATACATGTAAATGTGTGATTTTTTTTTTTAAAAAAAAAAAACAGTCCCCTACCAAAGGAAAAAATCAATACGTTTTATGTAAAGGAAGCTAAACATAAATGGCCCTATTGTACCCTCAATTTGTATATGTAACTTCCATCAGCAGAAATGGATGCTGTGTACATATCCAACTGAATGAAGTATTGTGTTAGCAAGAATCTCACAATTGCAGACAATTACCTTGGTTTTCTTGCACCTGGTGCTTACAAGGATTCTTTGTTAGTTGGATTTCTTGAGGAAGGGAAGATTTTCTGTATGTAAACCTCTAATCTCTCCTGAAATTTAAAAAACCTAAAACAACAACAAAAACACCCAGCAGAACTACAAGAAACCACAAACAACTCTTAAAACGCCACCAAGACAAAACAAATCCTGAGGTAACTTAAATTGCACGAAAGTAGAGGAGCTCTAGGTGTAGACAGCTTCTCTGTCTACAAAATTCCTAAAAAAAAAAAAGGAATACCAAAATAAATATCAGCATTCTGAGTCCATAGTTTATGCAAACATGTACTGCAGGGAACTCGTTCAAGAAATCTTTCTCCACCCGCTTTGTGCCCCCTGCAGCAGCTTATAACAAGTCAAGTTTCAGTGCTCAGGTAATACAAGAGTTACCCTCGCTCTTCAAAGCATGAAAGAGAAAGGTCCGTCAAGAGATAAGGACCCTTATCCCCAGATGCTGTTCCACAGGAAATGGCGGTAGTCCCGACGTCCAGGTTGAATAATAATTTCTGTTGTTAAAGAAACCTATGGTCTTTTTTGAAAGCCTGAAACACTGCCACCACTTAAGGCAAAATGCTAAAAGCTGACAGTGACAAAATACCTATGATTAGAGACATACTCTTTGCTCAGCCTATACATTCCTCTTCCAGTTTGGATAAGTTATTAACTTTTGCATTTGCAATACTCTGGAAATTTTGGGTATTCAGCCAAAACCCTAACAAACATCGTAAGGTTAGGCTCATGCCACTGCCAAAGTAACAGCAGTGCCACACGCTAAACTGGGAACTACTGGACGGTGATGCACCAGAGAGAGATAGAGAGAGAAATAAAAAATGTCCCCCCACCCCCAAAGCTTCTGCTAACCTCTGTCCACTCTGACACATCTGATCCTGTGGGCTCCCGCTATGGCATAAGTCCTCTCTCCCCCCAGAAAACAAGAAGCTTCTTTTAGATTTTCTTGATGAGCATCCAACGCTAGACACCCAGTCCCAGAGACTAATGGGTCTCTTCAGAATCACAGTTTCTTCTGCTGCAAACCAATTTCAGTTTAATTAAACTAATTGCAATTCAATAGAATATTCTTTCCTTGAAAGAGTATAAAATTACATACACAAAAATATATTTAAAATAACCTTTCCAAAGTAAGTTTAAGTACTTGAAACCTACAAAGTGGCAGATCAATCTGGCACTTGACCTCAACTCAGCCCCCTTGCATGTACAGGGTATGATGCAGTCTTTAATTATATGGTTACATAATTATATTTCCACAGAAACCCAGATTTCTTCAGTGGAGTGGGATATAGAATGAAAGCATATGGCTTTAAAAATGTATTTATGGTAATTTAAAGAGATTAAAAAACAACCAGTACTGAAAAGATCATTTATCTCAGCAGTAGCAGATGGGGCTCCTGCTGAGATCAGGACTTCATTGTGCTCTGCTCCGTACATGCACATTAGATCAGACAGCAGTTGTTCCAAAGACTTTACAGTCTAAGTAGGGCAGTCAGGCAAAACTACGGGAAAAGGAATTATTCGCTTCATGTTACTAACGGGGAAGCGGACATACTGAAGCACAAATAAGTTAAAGCAAGGTCAAGCAACTGAATTCAGTTTTGCTAAGGTGCAAACCAGTTTTAACCCATTATCACCGGCCTCCCGGTCTTACACTAGTTAGAGCTACTGGTCTAGAAGAGGAATGTAGTTCTAGGCATTCACAGGTTTTGAGGTTGGGCAGTATTATTGCTAGGTTAGTCTCAGTAGTTTCCCAGTATCCCAGACACGCTGCTGTACTTATCGATGTTACAACTGTAATAGCTTTGCTTTTCCCTTCATGGCCAAGTCAAGCCAAGCTGCTCAATTAACATCCCCCTCGTAGATATTTTCATTTCATTACATAAAATTTAAAGTTATCAACAAACGTTTCCTCCTAAGAGAGAAAAGTTCAGAAATGGTTTCACAAAATAGAATAGATTTAGCAGCCTTAAAGTTAATACCTTGCCTGGTAAACAAGTTACACGAGTATGACATGTTTTAATTGAATTAACAAATTCTTTGCATTAGGGGAGGCAAAGAACTGCTAACAGAGTGCTGCAGGTCAGGGCTAGGGATAATTTGCCACTGCTAGAATCAATAGTGTCTAACAAAAACATGAAGTGATCTCAACCTAGTACATTGGATTCAAGAATTTCAAGATCTGAAGGAAATTCGATGAGAAAGGACCACCGAAGTTGTGCTTATCCAGGAAAAGGTTTGCCAAAGAACAGAGATTTCCTCTGAGCCACTAAAACCCTTCAGTTCACAACTTCTAGACAGCCTGCCAAAAGATTTCTTGGTTCTCTTTTGTCTGCTTTCTCTCACCTGAATAGGCTGAGGAGCAGTTAGTTAGAGGGAGTTCTGTGAAGAGTTACGTGCGGGTTAGAGGAAATTCAGAACAGAAAATGAGTTAATAACGAAACGTTACTGCACAAGAATTAGTCATTATGCTTGGTTGCTTACATGGTCATCCAGCCTGCAAAACCCAGTGTATTTCTTCTGCTTTGGGAAAGTTGGAGCTAGAGTATTTTTATTCAGGTTTTGGTGCGTGTTCCAGGTAAAGTAATTAGATACAACCCATTATTCAATTCAATTAGTATGGTTTAAAAAAAAAAAAGTTTTGAAATCCAGATCTCGCATTTCCTTTACAGATATGGACTTCCAAACAAAATTTTCATCTATAAATCAGTATAATCAACTACAGTGCTTTTCAGTCCTCAGTGATACAGGTAATATAGAGAATACGGCTAAACTCATTTGCTCAAGCAGAAAAATTAGTCTCATATTCTGCATGCTTCTACCCATCTGTATGACATACCTGAAGAAACCTTGCCGTTGCAACATTCTATAATTTGTAAACATTACTATATCTTTCATAAGAGGAAACCTGATTCAGTGCATAAGGAAAGCCTTTAGTCAAAATAGACTTATTCAGACCTTTTATAATCATTTCTATCAGACCTTGACTCAGAAATAGCATTCCTAATATGAGTATCTTAACGAAACCGTTAGAAGATTCAGAGTCAAGGCTTTGCATCTACAAGAGAAGCTTGAAGCCCAACTCTGTTTCTTTCTCACAGCTCTTTGTTATGATCGATAGAAGTGGCAATCTTCCTTTGCACTTACCCTGCACAGTTCTGAAAATGAGACTAGCTGGTTTAAATAGACTAGGAAAGGGTGTGGGGAATGTAGAAATTCACAATGTTGGCAAGATCCCAGCATTTATAGGATGGAGGTATAGAACCGCTACTTTTGGTGCAAAGTGTTGCAATCAAAAGCAGATTTCAGGAGATATGAAAGCGACAAAACAATGTCTGAAGTCTTGCAGCTGATACACAAATTAAGATTACTACAGAAGGACCAGAAAAGGCAAAGAAACTTACAGATGCCCAGTATTTCAAAGGACTTTCAAAATTGAGTCCTCTTCAAGCAGCATTAAAACAAACAAAAAACCCCCTCACCACCAAATTAAGTCCCTTATCCGTGTTTTCTTATGTTTAAAAAAGTGAGCCTGGAACTCTTGTAACAACAGGCCTTCTTTTCTGTGATAGTTTTATTTCTTCGTAGAATTGCTGGGCTGGAAATGTCTATAAAATATCAGAAAACACTGTTCAATAGCTAAAAGTTGCGGGGCATTACAGTGTAGTATTCTTATGCACAATGAAGTTGTGCTCTACGAGACATTCCTGAACAAGAGTATTTGAGTCTGCCCCTCAAAACTAAGTCAAGCTTTTAGTATGAGTACTCGATGCAAGCTTGAACACTTCAGCAACAAAAACCATGAACAAAGCCTTCAAGAGAAAACAGATGTCTGCAAAAGTTACTCACATTATTTTTACACAGACAGTTAATCTCCCATCAAGCAGACAGAAAAGATAAGACATTCTACTTTGAGAGCAGCACAGTCATTGTCTTCAAGTAACTTGGGGCCAAATTTTGTTACATATAGAGCATTTACTTTACCTATCACAGTGAAGCCGATATCATCACGGTCACTAGTTTGGTTTTTACACCGAAATTTCTGCTGATTAAGAGACTTCAAAGACTGTATTTGTTTTCTCAGCAGCTTGTGTCTTTCAGATTAAAAAAAAAAAATTAAAATCTGCCTATCATTGCCATGCATTTTATTCAGAACTAAGTAACTCCTTAGCAGGTAATTAGATGTAAAACAGGAAAGGCTGCTCACGTGGCTGAAGTGAGGAAAATATTATACTGAACAGTAAGGGATGATTAGCTCCTTGAATACCAATAAAAGATACAAGCAGAGAAAGTCAGCTTTAAAAAAAGCAGCAGAGACACAGCATCATCATGATGTATAGTTAAATCTTTAACATAAAAGAAGTAAACCACTATGTAATACATCATCTATTAGACTGAAGATGGTTTAAAAACAATTGTTCTCTTTTATCCTCAGTATAACTTTTGCTTACTAGATAACCCCCAGCACAGGCTTTCTCCTTTACAGTGTGAGTATTTATTCCATAACTGTACCATAAGCCCACGTTGCTTTGATCAGCCTCCTTACTAGCCAAACGTTTCAGATGATTTCCAAAGGAACACACCTACTCACAGGAGACAAAGTGACATCTCATGCTCTGCCTAGGACAGTGGTGTTGTCGGAGCCTGCTAAGCAAGTGGCGGCCAGCAACTGCTACCAGCAACTCTCTGAATTAGAGAAGATCAACTGATTCTTTTTTCATTTGGGGGACAGCAGGAGAGTTGGTGGCCTGATGCAGTAAACCGGAGAGAAAATGATGGGGGTTAATTTTTAATACCTCAATCCACATCAGCTACGCCAAGAGCATAAAGCTAAACTGAGGGAGCCTTACTTTTAGAGTATCTCCTGTGGTCAGGTTTCCACCCTGCTCCATTTGTACTATGGGGTTTTATTCAGTCAGTAGTGTTTTGATAGTTGTGCTAGTTTATCTAATTGCTGCCCTTAGCTGTTCATTTCTGCCCCTGTGTTATCCCTCTCTCATGCCAGCGCAATCATTTGTGCAGCTGATTTTCTCAGTTCACTTTACTGTGCAAGCTGGCTGAAAGTTAACAGGAGAAAATGGGTTTTTTTTGGATGAACCAGTTTCCTGAACTTGTTCACTCCACATATGCAAAGAAGGAAAAGGAAAATGCAAAAAAAGTGTGTAGCGCTACTGAATGCCTAAATTCTGCCTGAGTGCAAATGGAAAGAAAAACCAGGACACTAGTATTCTCCCGTAGGGAATATTCCAAATTCAAAGTAATAGCCAGCCTGCAGCCACTGGCTCCTGAAGCACTGCTCCCCTCAAAAGGCACCCAAGGCTTTCCCCGGAGCAGGCCTGTCTGAAGGGGTAATGGTTATCACAGCGGTTACAAGCCGCCTGGTGACAGCCCCCGCACTGTGGAGGAGAAGGCCACAGTCCCAGCGGAGCTGACGGTGCCGTGACATGCAGAATGCGATGGCATATCTCAATTTGTACCCGTTCTGGATCTGGCTCAGTATAAGGGAAGGGAAAGATTTATCCTAGGTTGGCTCTAAATTCGTCTGCCTGCATGAGATTTCTCAAGTATAAGAAGGACCAAGCTAAGCAGTAAAACGTGATAAAATGCCTAATTCAAATGCTAGCGTTGCTAACCCACTAGGAGAGCATTAGCTAAAGCAATCTGCCACAGTTCGCTATGTATTCATCCTCATCTTTGGGAGACAAGGTGCAGGGGGGCTTCAATAGCAGAATAAGCCCTTTCTGCTCTTTGCCTGTGTATCATCCCTTGCGTCTACTCTAAAGATGTAATTTCTCCTGCTAACAGAGCTTAAAAACATGACTGTAATAAGGCAGTGTTTTTCTTCAACTAAAATCCATTTTAAAAATAATTCTCTGTATGTAAAGTCTAGCTAGATTTATTTTTCTATTGAAAATTAAAGTTTACTCTTGGCAGATGATGAGGGAGGAAATGGGCTAGTGGAAAGCAAAGACATATTCTTCCCTTGGCTTGTTTTGTCCAGTCATCTTTCCTCCATCTGCCAGAAATTACAAAGCGATTGAGTTCAAAGGTACCACACATTGTGAGTCAGAGACTGGCTTTCCAGTGTATTTACCTTGGGTGTATTTGTATACTGGTTGTAGCGAGTGCTGCGGTCCCACACCAGAGACAGGCATGCCTGCACTTCTGCTAGGAACCTTCCAGCACCTGATGAAACAGGAATTCCCTGCTGGGTGGGACTCCCTTAAACCCCGCGTGTTAGGGAGAAAACGCTTTCCTATTGGCATAAAAGATTCCTCATTAGTACTATGCATGGCTAAAACACAGCCGCAAGACCTGGGGCCAGACTCCAGGCTGTTGTGCGTATGA
>NW_008794953.1:524968-534490 GCF_000699145.1 Aptenodytes forsteri | reverse complement strand
GGCGCAGCCGCCGCGGGACCAAGCGGGTGCCCGAGCTGCGGTGCTTCCGCCGGCCGTTCCTGCCTCGGCTGCGCCAGGAGAGGCTGACGCTGCACGGCCTCGGCTCCAGGGATCATCGCAACTGCTGCCACGGCCTGGGGTAGCGGCGTGGCAGCATAGTGTGCCAGCGTGCAATTAAGCCAGACTAACGACGTGCCTCACCCTGCTCCCCACCCTTGGCACGTACTTCTGTCGTTTCGGCTTGAGCCAAGCCTTGCACTTCTCTAACCCCACAGCGAACCTGCTCAGTGCACCATGCTGGCAGAAAACTCACCCTACCAAATGAACAAACAAAAACTTGATTAGCTTTCTGCCAGATTGCCTCCCTCCACCGCTTCAGCCGAGTGCTGGTGCCGTGGCAGCCGGCCAAGGGGCAAGGAGAGCAACGTACTAATCATTAGTTCAGTCACATTTTGATAGCACTCGTCATTCGATCAGCTTGGTTAACGTGTCAAACCGCATCCTGATGAGACTCTGACATTCTTCGTAGCCTGCCGTAGCCCTAATGAGGGGATGGAAAAACATAGCCTTGACCAACATTGAGTGGTGCTCTTGAGCAAGGCTTCCAACAGAAAAAGCTGCCCTGACAAGACTTTCACCTATAGAGGTGGTTAAAGCTGGCAGATGAGCTCTGTACTCCCTTTCTAAGCAGGAAGGAAAACCAAGACCCTTTAATAAGTAAGGGGGTTAGAAACAGAGGAGATGGTCATACAAGACAACAGATGCCATGGCAAGGCCATTTTGGAAAGCTTTCAAATTTGGAATTTTTACAATTGTATTGGTGCCTCTGTGGATATTTGAGAGAAACGAGAGAAAAAACAGATGTGGAGAAAACAATAGCCACGAGCGTGACCCCAGGGAAGGGCAGGGAGGGAGAGCTCTGTAGCATGAAACTGGCTGGGAAAGTGAACACGGAAGCTAAGAGCACAAGAGTACTCATTTGGGGCACAAGACACTGCCTTTAGTTTTGGTCAATAAACAGAGCCACATGAGAGAGACACACCCGGTGCGCGCACAGAATCCTCCCCTTCTCCATTTAACAGGCATGCTGAGGTCAGGAGCTCTCTCTGGGCTAATTGCTTGAGCCTGGTATGGCAACGCTGGTGTCGGGGAGACTATTCCCATTTCTTATAACCCTGCACTTTCCCCAGGCTGTAACCAGCACAGGCTCCATAGGCAGAATCCGACCTTTCAAGAATAAGATGTCACACTGCAGCAGAGGGCAACCGAAGTCGCTGTGTCCTCCGCTTGCCATCCAAGGGAAGTCAAGGCTCTCATTTTATTTTTGTGGATGCGAGCAGCTTGTGCTAACCAGCTGCCGTTATTTCAAACGGAAAGTGTGATCGGTGGGACTGGTTAGTAACTTGTGTTGTCCCGTTTCTGACTGGTATCACGTTATCTTGCGCTAGTGCCTGCAAATGACACGGACACAAATACAGCTTTTGCCAAAACACTGTATTAATCTTTGAATTCTTGCATGTTGGCAGTACTAAAAAACAGAGCTTCTCTTTCTCTCCATGAAAGAAAGAAGGAGAAACAGTGTGGGGGGAAAAAATCCCCTGCCTGTAAGGTCTCTCTTTTCCACCCTGACAATTTTTGTGTGTGTGAACTACAGTAGCTTTTTGTATTCTTGAAAACTGGCCACTCCTAACTGATGAGCTCACTGCTGTTTGCGTCCTGAAGAGACATTAGGGCAGAAACTCAGCAACAGCAAATGAGCATAGCTTCACCGAAGTAGAGAGCGCAGTGGTAATTTATGCCAGCTATGAGTCTAGATTCATCCTGTTTAAAGACACAGCTTATTCCAGTAAGGCACCTCACTCAGCTTATAGGCAAGGGATGAAGCAGCATTTAACGGGGGGGGAGAAGAGGGGAAACCACAGGCATTTCCAAATGTACAGAGAAAAAAAACAAAACCCAAAAAACACTGGACTTGAAAGATATGTTGAAAAGAAGTCACTGGTTACACCAATGCACTAGTCCTAAGAATTTTTCAGGAGAAGGCTCACACAGGCCAGGGTAGCATTTGATTGCTTCTTGGAGGGAATATAAAAATGCACGCCCGGGAACAGCAGCAAAGGCATAGCTCCTCAGACAGCAAACTGCCTTCTGGAGCTCACTGGCACTGGCAGAGTGAGCAGCGCAGGGTGGAGTGACTGCAGATTTCTGCACCTACTGAAGAGGTGCAGCGTATTTTCCCCCGTGGGAAGAAAGGAATACGTGGAAGTAGACCCTCCTCTCATCAGCAGTCTGCTGCCCTTTCCCTTTGGAAGGCACACCTCATTATCAGCTCCATCTCCCCCCTTCCCAAAATGCATATGCTGCAGTCTGTATAGATGCCATGTGGCACATGACATCTTGGGGAAACAATATACTCATTTCTGCTGTTCAACTGATATTAACTGTGTGTGCTCATTGCACTCTAAGAATCCTTTCTTGGTTCATCTATGCCATTACTGCAAATATCAGTAGGAATATAACATACTCTATCATTCTTGCCTGCGTTTGAATCTCATTCTGTATTTATTTGGTTGGCGCAGCTTTTCCCACAGAATGCAGAAGGCCACCGATCTCATCATTTTACTCAATACAGTTATATTGGGATTTCTAACTGTTCTAGGACAGCAAAAACTTGTTTGTTTTTATTTTCCCCTTTCTCTCTTACAGATGCCGTCATTGGTTTAAACATGCTACAGCTCACAGTTGACAGCTGTGTAGGTTTCTTTTCCAGTAGTCTAGAAATTACAGTGCCTTTCAGAACTCCCACTACACGCCACTCCTACTGCTCAGTTGTTAGGCACCAAAGCACATTTAAAAAAAAAAAAAAAAAGAAAAAAAAGAGAACTACAAGGTGTCAAATAATCCAGTTTTAAAAAAAAAAAGTTCAGAAGAACATTAACTGCAAAACCTCATCACTTAATTCCGGTTCAGAAAAGGTCATATTCATACCTGGGCAATAGTGCGTTTAATATTGCTACACTGTGCAAGGACTTTGTGGACCTACACCACAAGGTAACGTGCCCCTGCCGTGCTGTTGCGGTGAAATGCAGTGACACACTGTCAGGCACTCATGATAAACCGAACACTTATGAAAAGTTAGTTTCTTCAGCAAATAGCTTGCCACTGAGTAGCATCCTATTTACCTGGATTTTAAAAATCCATTTTGGCATTTATCTAGTTAGTAGGACTGGTTGAAATACTCTATAGCAGAAAAAGTTACTATGTGGAACTGTTCTTTAACTGCAATGGAAAGGTGTTTTTCCTCAGGGACAGTAAATATTTACTCAAGGTGGGGGGTGGCAGTAAAAAAAAAAACCACCAAACAACGGGGTGGCAGTTAAAAAAAAAAAAAACACCAAACAACAAAGAATTTTTCATTTTCACCCACATTCTAGAAGTCTTTTGTCTTGATGTATTTTATTTGACAGTCATTTAGAAATTATTCGTCTGACATTATAAAAACTGAAGTTATTCCATAGTATAAACTATCTTGGGAGGGCAGGTGGGAAAAGAAGATATCATCACGTCTTTGAAAGACACAGCTTATTCCAAATGAGAACGAAAACACAACAACAAAAAAAAAAAAGAAAAAAGAAGAGTTCTCAGAGTAACGATTTTGTCTCCCGACTGATAATTAGCTTTTAAGGCCTCTGCGCTTTTTGCTCCATGACTGATCTGCTGAATGGCCTTGTACAAGTCACTTATTCTCTTTATGCCTCAGAGCACATACAGCTGAGAGAGAGATACACTAGCTATAACCATATGTCATTATGCCAGTGCAATGCAGTGTGTCAACCCGAGTATTATCTTATTCTACCTACATGGAGTACATCCATGCAGATTTTGCTTGCCTAGACAAGTCTCCCATTTGCAATTTGTAATAAATGGGGTAAGGAACATTTACTGTAACTGGTCAAAGTTTAGAGGAATAACCCCTCGCTCCCTCCCCCAAACAGCAATCATCGTCTTTCCCTCCACGCCTACATCTCCTGTGACTCTGACTCTTGGAGCCAGAGCTGTACACATGCTGCTAAAGGCAACGGGTAGTTGTTTTCAAATATCCGAGGTACTGCTTTCAGCTGCATAGGATGTTGTGATCTCCTGTTCCGAGACAGCAGCAAGAAAATTCAATACCTGTTTTCATGCAGTAGCAGAGAGATGTGATCGAAATGGCAAATACGCTCTAAAAAGAACAGCCGCTTCCTAGGAGGGCAGCGTGCACGAGTGTGTGGGCAGCAGCCCCGGAGGGGGTAGAGGTCTGAGTGGCAAGACCAGGTAAATAACATTTTCAGGTGTATTATTTTCAGCTGCCTCTGAGACTGTGAAGTTGCTACAGCTCTAGTCGCTGCAGCTAAAATGCACCCTCTAGTTACGATGCTTCCCTTCTGGGGAAGCTGCAGGCTTAGATGAGCTTTCCCACTTGACCGAAGACCTTTCCTGCTAACTAAAGATCTACGTATGTGTTATCAATTGCACCACCCTGGAAGCACTTCATCTATTAACAGCAGAGCGTCAGAGGATATTACTGTACACAAATGCAAAGTCAGAAAGATTATATTAAGCACACATTAGGATACCTGACATTAACTACAGCATGTTTACACAGCGTATCTTCCCACAGCTTGCCTGCTTTAAATGCCTTTGCTGAAGTGGCAGGTTTCCATTCCACAGCTACCTGATAGAGATGTGAGCAGGAAGAGACTCTGGAAGCCGCGGCTCTGTGCTAGCCATATGTTACTTGCAGATGCAGAAGACTTTACCTATTAAAATTCAGAGCAGCTGTGTTCAATGATAAAATGATAACTAGTATCTGCTCTTTCTCCTGGGAGCTGAGCCACCATCATCTGTATAAGGGAAAAACAGTGAACTGAATGGAATGTCATAGGCAGCCAGAGGAAGGACGCAGAATCCCAGGAACTGGTTTTGTTTGCAACATTTATTCAGGTCAGCTCAGGAGGTGAGGAATCCTTAAAGGACTTGCACGCTCCACAAAAATCAGACTCATTCTAGTACATCCTCAGCACTTTCTTCGCTCTGTGTGCATGGAAAGCTCCCTTTTAAAGTTGCCATTCCTATTGGAAGCACTTTTATAATCTTATCCCTTCCAATTTCAGCCTCAGCTCAGCACCCACTATTTAACCGGCAGCCGATCCTCTGCAGCTGTATGAGCAGCCAACAAAGGTCTTCCTGCTTTTCTTCTGCTACTCTTTATTATGACTGGAGCTGAAAAATGAGATGACAGATCAAAAGATTCTGGCCTGGATTTCAAATCTCTCAGTGTTCAGGGTGTTGTTGATTTGCTGGTTTTGGATTCAGAGCACTTTAAAAAGTCAGTAGCCAACAGCTCATTTCACATCTGGATCTCAAGTTCCCTCACCCAAACTCCCAGTATGTTTGGATAGATGGTCCTTATCCTTTTTACTCGAATCAGCTCTTACATGCTGCCCCTCACCACGATGACAGGTTTCTGGTAGCATTTGATAGTGACTTCCAGTATTTGCCCTTGCTTCGCTCTCACAATTGCTGTTGCCCTTTCCACCGTGGCAACAAGAGGGTGTTGTGTGGGCCAGCTGACCCCTTTACGCTGGGCTGCCCATGCTCCACTCCCGATCCATCTTCTCTTGAGTGATATTGTTTTCATTAAGGATTCAAATCCATTAGTGGAAAAAGGCTAGGGACATAATGCATCTTCAACATGTTTCTTTTTGCGAACACTTATTTCCCTCCCCTCTTGTAATTCTTCAATTTACTTTAATTAAGCCCTGAAACAAAACGACTCAGGCTTACTCAGCATGTGTGACTGGTGTTCCTAAGCTGAATCCTCTCACCAGTAAAGCTATTAGCATCCATCCTGGTGGGCATGTATGTCAGCCTTCCGCCATTGAGGGAGACAGCCTGGCACGGGCTGCCAGGGTCAGATGGGTAAGCAAGAAACTCCTTTTTCACGCCACTGTGCACGGGCAGCTGAAGGCTGTGCTCTCCCCTCTGAGAATTTTAGCGTTTTCTTTATTTCTGCTCCTCTTGGGCAGTGAGTCCAGAGCGGGGTGGCAAGAAGGCAGAATGAGTCCTCATTCTTTCTACCTGCTTTGGGCACAGTAGTCTACACCAACCCAATGCGTAGAGCAGCTCCATCTAGTTTTCTCCAGGATCTACGCTCTCCTGCTGTGGGAGGTCTCTGCTGCTCTTGGCTCACTGTGGGCTCCAGATCCAAAGCCGCTCTCGTTCTGTGCCTGGAGAACTCTAAGTCACTATCAACAGACTTTTGATCAGGGCTTAATCAACTGCAAAACGAAAGTCTCGGAAATGAAAGATTTTCCCCACACGCTGTATTTTTGGAGTCCCTAACATAAACATGAAAGGCTTCAAGATACGCAGCTAGGGATGAATGGCTGCAGCGGACACGAGATCATTCCCACAAATATTTTATAAATGCAGAGCTGTTGCATTGTACAAATCTCTTCTTCTGTCAGGAGATCAGACTCACAACCCTCACTTCATTTAAATATGTATTGCTGGACTTCTAGATGACAACCTAGGCTTTCCCCAAATGCTATTACCACTCTGACCAAAATGCGAAGGTGCCACACCATCCTCTGCGCATCTCTCTATACAACGATATTTGGCATTCGTTAGTTTTAGATGAAAGCTGATGTGGTCAGAAACCTTGCTTCATTTGTTAGTCAGTGCCTACCAGTAACTGAGTAGTAATTGGATACTGGGAATAATGACAGTTTTCCTCAGGAATGTGGAAACCAACTGACCCAAGGTCTGTGTAGTCCTTGGAATTCACCAAGACAGCAGCCTGCAAGTCATAGCCATCACAAGTAGGCACACGCTGGAAACTCTACCAGAGCACCCAACACTGTTCCAATTGCTAGCTCTTAGCAATTCTTACATTTAATGACAGTTCAAGCTTCTTAATAATGTCAGTTTTGTGCTAGAGTTTAGTAACATTTTGTGGCTGTCATCATGAAGAGCAACCACTGTTCCTCCGGTTTATACCCTTAGGTTATTCTCCGCTCCTACTATCCTTAGCTTCCTCAAGAGCTAGGAGTCAATTATACTACTTTTTCTACTCTGGAGATTTATATCCCTGGTTTTCATTCATGTAACTGCTCTCTCCGAGTTGTCCAGTCCCCTCAGATGTTTCCAACCTACGTACCATTTCAATTATTTCCCTCCCCGCCTTGTAAATCAGGGACATTTTCTGAAGCCTGTCTCTCTTGCATGGTCTTGTGCCAACACACAACCTGACAATGAAAACACCATGGCTTTTTGGTTTTCACAGCAAACTTTATCACTTCACTCTGCCCTTACCAAACAAGCAAGCAATGCAAGAAAAGCTTCATTTGTGCCTTCTGAACCAGGGTCCAGTATTGTTGTTCAATATTCAGAGAAGCCATGGAAAAAAAAGCAAGAGAGAAGAGTTGAAGGGGCCAAAATGTGCATTTAAAACCAGGGGAGCAATGAAAAGGCCAACTGAGTGAACAGTTAAGACTACTCAGTACAGAGCCTGACTCATGTTTGTATTCAACACGTATTTAGTGTATTCTTCAGAAAAAAAAAGTATCAATTTCTAATGGTCTGAGAAAACTCCACTAGCTGTTACATGTTATGTTCACTAGGTCTTTTGCTTTGCAGACTTAGTGATGTTCCCTCCTCTTTGCAACGCTGAAATCTAAAACCTGAGAAATATCAGAATTTTACATACTGATTAATCACTTCAGAGGCAGAAGCACAACACTTTTCACAACTGAACCAAGTTGTAACAACTAGAACAAACTGAACACACTTTAAGACTACTATCTGCAAGAGTAGGTTACAGTAAACGTATGGGAACTGGTTTGTTTTGTTTTTTTTTTAATTAAAAGCACATTCCATGTAGAAGAATTCCTATTTTCTTTTGAGCTGCAGCTAATCTGAAAGTGAAATTTAGAGGCCGCAGAGCGGGAGGGAAGATGGGACACTAGCCTTGCTCCCAGACCATAGTTACACAGACAGAAGAAGAAAAGATAGAGAAATACAAAACTCGGTGATTATTTCTGTTTGCTTTCTCTTATTTTGTACTGTTGCTCAGGGACAATCATAGCAGGCAATGCTGGAGATAGATACATTTTTTAAAATGATAAACGTAAGGTGCAATGAGGCAGCAACCTCACAGTTACAGAATATAATCACACAAAACAAGGAAAATGCAAATCTAATATAAATTGTTACATAATCAGTGAAGATGGAAAAGATTAAAATTGTAAATGGGACAAAGAGTGAAAGAACACACTAAAGCATTAACGTGTAGTAAACTTGTAGTTAATTACTAGACTCTGAAGATGTTTTCACATCAGTTAAAACAAAAGTTGAATGTCTCCAATTGTCATTCTGGTTTTGGGTGTAGATTGACCAAGAGTAGCAATGGCTGCTTTAAAAAAAAAAAAAAACCACAACAAAAAACACAAACAAAAAAACCCCACCCCGCAAAAAAAACCTATAAAATTATTTTAGCATGATCCTGTAAAATAGAGTCAAGTTGTATAATTAGAAATATAGCCCTTACTTTTGATTACAGTTTCTTTTTTATTTTATAAAGTGCACAGAAGACACTCAGTCTTTGGCAAGGAGAAAAAAAGAGAGTCAAGTGTTTTCATTATCAGGTTGTTCTAGACAGAGTCAAAAGATCTGGCAGTTCGGACACAGAAGAGTTTGGAGGCGAATGTTTTATTTGCTCCTGGAGATAGTCTGGATTGTTCAGGAGCAGAATTTAGTACTGGCATAGAAAGGAGGCAGCTGATTTTCCATTATCCACTATTGCTGGGCAGTGGACCCACGAGGAAATAAAAGCGTTCGGGTCTGCCAGATCTCAGGCAAGTTAATCTCAACCAGAGCGCCCAGAATTGCAAGCTCCTGAAAAAGATCAACAGCCTCGTGGCCTCACCTAGTCCCGCACCTCCGTTTCCTCGCTCAAGTGGCAAGGGCAATAACGAAACAACGCTTTGTTATCACGCAGGGTGAGGAGCGGAGGGTGAGGCTCGGCTACAGAATAGGAAGGCAGACCTGTATTCTGAAACTGTGAAGCCACACACAGCGAGCGCAGGATGCAGCACGACTGACTTTGTTTTCCTTTTAAGAAGGAACTAAATTCTTTCGTAAAGAACATTTGCATCAGCCAGCAGTAATAAACTCACAGAAGGCCTTGATGGATCACCGACACTGCCCTTATTCCCTTAAACAATGGGGCACACTGCAGACCCTCAGTTGAAAGCAGGTCGGATTTGGAGAAAGGCACGTAAGCCAGTATCAGGTTCCAAGGCAATGGTCCGAGTCTCAAATCTCGGCCAAATCACGTACGTCTGGCTTTTCAGATCTCAGATCTCAATCAGCCAGAAGACTCCCTTCTTCTAGACATCTAGCACTAGTAAAAACAAATCTCCTCAGGACTTAAAGTGAAAGACTAAAGAATTGTATGCCGCCAAACTTCAGCACGGCAAG
>NW_008794953.1:498729-524348 GCF_000699145.1 Aptenodytes forsteri | reverse complement strand
GATCTGATGTGTGAATTAAAAAAAAAAAAAGAAAAAAGAAAAAAGGGGGGGGGGGGGGGAGGAAAAAAACCCCCCCCCCGCAGGTGAGCCTTAGCAACCTGTGTTTTACCCCAGAAGGACTCTGGGTCCTAGTCCTGTCCAGCCACCCTGTGATGAGAGCAGGGGAGTCAGTTAACTCACAGCAGCTGTCCCAACCACCCTCACAGTCAGTAAGCACATGCCAGTTAGTCTTTGCGGGGCTCACAGAGACCATGTTAACTCCTTCCTTGTCAGCGTATGGTAGGAAAACATTATTTCTTACATGGACCTTGCAGCATGTAATTAAATTATTTTTTGGAGAGCTTTATTCAATCAGAGGTACTACGCTCAGTAAAATATTGTGGAAGAACTACCTTAAGTTCTATTTCTCTACCATTTGTACTTGATGTTAGCCCAGTGCATTGGCTCAACAGTAGCCTACGTTTGCATTAAATGTCACTGGCAGTTACGTTTGGATTGTGGTGTGCCTCTCTTTGCACAAATTACAGAGCATATAGCCAACCGTTCATTTACCTGACTATGCAGATAGATGCTGTCAGTCATTGAGAAAGTTTTTATTGATTCAGAAACGGACGTATTAACCTATATGACAAAGCCTACGCACACAGCAGAAGGTACTAAGGCAACTGACAGTTGTGTCCAGGCAGCACAGAAAGCATAGGGAGCTCTGCTCCCTAAATAGATGGCTCTAAGTCACAAGTCTGATGTTGCACAGTTCCCAATCTGTAAGAACATCAATTGCTAAACACACTAGCTTTATGAGTTTAGAAAGGAGAATTTTAGTTATGAGGAAGTAAAGGGACACTAATATAACTGAAACCCTGAAGGCACACAAGGTTAATTTTTCCTCTTGTATGCAACACCAAAGTCTCTGTAAACTGCAGTTTGCACAAGTGAAATCCATCTTGTATCATGCCAGAGCTGTTTGAACTGGTGGGCACAGACTCCAGGTTAAGGCACAGACTCCAGGTTAAGGCACAGACTCCAGGTTAAGGCACAGGTGCAGCAGAACTGCTCCACGAGCACTGCAGGCTGACCTCTGCAAAAGGTGAGGCTAACACTGAGTTTTGCTAGCTCTGGGAAAGAGCTGGATATCTGAATTATAGCAACCGTAAGGCTGAACATCAGCTGAAGATGCAGTAGCAGTAACACACCCCTCGTTCTATGCGTTCTGGACTCTCTTCTGCACCGTCAGTCCTTATGGCTCAAGGTCTGGACAGCCGTACCATCCCAGTGCCCACTCTTACAGATATATCCTGAAGAAGTGACCCAAGATTAGCTCCCACCAGGATTAGTACTGTATGACTCAGCAATATACCAGCAAACACTTTTTCATGTCTATCTTTCAACTTCTAACATTATTATTAAAGGTATGAAATAACTGATAAAAGAACAATGAGGTTTAATTTATTTATGACTAAGCATTTAGCCAGTTTCAGGTAAATCTATGGTCAACATGGGTTTTTTTCACCCACTTGCTGTGTCACTTGCTTTGTACATCCCACACTGATAGGGCACATGGTGCTTCTGCTGATGTCAGTAAGAATCTCAATGGGAACAAGAATATATGCAAAAAAAGTCTACACATCAAACCTTTGCCTCTCACAGAAAGAGTTCACATCTATTCCCATTGAAATGCATCCACCTCAGAGGGGGCAAACACCAGCTGTTCAACAAGAAACTGTTCAAGGCTAAGCAACAGTTTAAGATGAGAAGTGAAGGGACTGATTTTCTACCACCCTCCAGTTTACTCAGCTTGATTTCTCTCGTGCCTGAACAAAAAAGGCGTATGACAACATGAAGTATTCAACAATAAGTATCACAGACAAGTATATCACCAGTTCTACTGGAAGGGCACCAAATAAAACAACAACTGATACAGTTTGATGAGATAGATAGAAATCAGATTACTTACAGCCCTAGCAGCCTTCCATCTTCTTCTACAGCAGAATGGTTTCCAATTAAAGTTATATATTTTAGTAAAGTTTGCTGCTTGTGTTAAAAAAAAAAACAAAACACACAAAAAAAAGGCACACCGAAATCTGTTTAGGATTAACCCCTACATTCAAGGCTGTGGTGACTAAAGTATTCCAATGCCCTGCCTAACACTACAGGGCTCTGAAGAGCAAATGAGCTGTGTCATCTCTCTCACATACAGGGTAAACTCACAACATCTGGCTAAGCAATAAGGTATTCTCCCACCAGAACCTCATCATGCAAAGCTCTTGCAATTAAGCCAATCTGTTTTACCTCAATAGTGCTGTAGCTCAGCCCCACTGTTATAACCCTTTGTGCGTTTGTATTCTTTGTGTGGCTCTTATTTATAGAGCGTAAATATACTTTTTATAGTCGATGAGTACGGCTATTTTTTGGGAAGGGATTAGATCAGTTTCAGATAGCAACAGAAACATGTGAAATGAGCACAGAGGCTGAAAAATTGAAATTACATATCAAGGCATACATTAGAAAGGCATCCTCAAGGTTGTAAAGCCAAGTACTTTAAAAGTTACAAAATACTAAAATTAAATTTGTCTATGCAACTGTTTTTGGGGTCCACTTGTGGCTATGTGGTTACTAAAATTAAATTTGTCTATGCAACTGTTTTTGGGGTCCACTTGTGGCTATGTGGTATGATACATGATCACATTGATTTAATTACTTGATCCCATACAGTTGTCTCTCCTGGACCCCTGTCCCTTTCACTGCATAAAATAGACAATGTTCACTTAACAAGAAGCTGTTCAATCTTTTGTTCTTTTCTGTATTACTCAGTATCTGGCCCATGCCTTACAGCACAATAGCATAGCCCTGCCGTAAGGATGGAGTTATTCATTTTCTCCTGGGCTCTTCTACCTTGCTTATTGCACTGGCATCCAGGTATCCCACTGGCAAAGAGGATTTTAATTTTACAACACGCCCCTGGTATGAGAATGAATGAGCCAGATTGCAGACGCAAAAGCGGGTCAAGAATTGGTAAAGGACAAAATACCCCATACTTTTTGGTGTCTGGTTCAAGATATGCATATTCTGATTTTTTTTTCGTTCCCTTCTCTCGATGACTGTTTACACGGATTAAAGCAGAAGGTGATAAGCACAGAAGTCCGTTTAACCGTCTGAATATTGAAAGTGAAGTTTCAAATGAGCCAAATGTTACTGTTGCACCACTCTTATTTTGCGAACAGAGAAAGCAAGGTTAAATGTCAATGTAGGTAAACTGGTGCAAACTCCTATGTGGACACCACCACAGTGGTGAAGTGACCTTCAGTATTTTTATTACTTCTGCAACAGTCGATATAACATTCTTTGGCATTCACACCTCAGCTTTTATTTCAGACCGTAATAAGAAAAGTTCAAATTGCTGTAAGGATTTCCATAACCAAAATACATTTTAAAAAATATTGCATAATTGATCCAGATTGATGTACCCCCTGCAAGACCATTCACTTTCAGAAGTCTCCACTTAGATCACTTACTAGGTTCCCACAAAGTACTCAAATAAAGCTGCTCCACTTCTAGCTTTGATCATTACTGCCCTACTCAAATCTACCTGAGCCTGTAGTTTCTTCATCCTCCTCTTAAAACCAGTTTCTGATATAAGACTTTATTTGCCAATATATCAGTCACAGCGTTCCTGTTCCAAGTGCTTTTGGAGTAGATGTCATTGGGAGCTCCAGTCTCATGGGATCAGAAGCTCAGGTTGGCATTGCATCGTACACCTGCAGACTAGTAGACTTCAGTTCAGCCAAACTGTTTTAAGACTTGCGTTTGACACAGCCCTTGATAAATGGGTGGCTGCCAGAAACAGCACAGTGAAACTCAGAACACCGGCTGAACACAAAAATTGCTAGTAAGGTAGGAGATTGCAGAGGTTTCTGGGGATATTTTCCAAATGAATTATTTTCATGTCCTCTATGAATTTGGCTCACCTCCCTATCGCTGAACATGAAGACTGGCTTTAGTCATCAGTGAGTTATGTGGTTTTATATTGATCCAAAATCAGTGGCCTGGAGCTTTTGCTTAAAGATCATTTAAGTACCACAACAATATTTTCATCTCTGCCTTCAGTCCTGGTTCTTCTCAGAAAGACAGAAACAGCTTTCAAGAAAATGTCCTTTGGGTAATGGGAGAAAGAGGAAATATGCTGTTATTAGGGATGGTACAGTTTCAAAGTTAATGATAAATAAAGTAGCTTATCCAATACTTTGGAACCAAAAGATGCTTTGTCTGTTGACCTTTCATGCTTACGGTATCCAATCACCATCTTGATTATGATACATTTTATTTATTTATTTTTAAATGAAGCAACTGAGCCATGAGAAGTATAATACGCAAGCATATTACCAAAGCAGAAGGAATGGTGGGTAGATGAAGCACCGGACAAGGGCTCAGGAAGCAAAACTTCTGTCTTGCCACTCGCTTCCCAACTATGGGCATATCACTTCCCCTTCCCTGCTGCTTCCTTTCACATCTCTTGTTTGTCCCGGTCCCTGAGTCTGAATGTTCATTTCAAAGTCAACTGATGCTGTTGAAAATGTTCTGGATCCAGCACTTGAAGAGTAAACTGCATTTAGGCAAGGTATAATCAGGGATAGCTCCATGTAAGCCCACAGTAATTACAGGTGAGCTTAACTCGGCCAGTTATCTTTAATTTAATGATTTATGGGCATAAAATGTGAAGTCATGTAATTTCCAGTGCACTGGTTTATTAACAAAGGCAAGCAAATCAAAGTCCACTAAATGTCATAACAGCTTATTGTTTTAAATATCAAGTGGCAACATCCGCATCCATCATGGATTCCGTGTCTGTGTTCAGGTGCTCATATGGTAGTAAGATAAAGCTTATGAATAGGATTTTAAGAAAACCATTTAGAGGTGCCAGACTCTGGAAGCTAAAATAGCAAAGAAAATTCACTGCTTCTCATCACAACTTGTTATACAATTAATTTGATCTAGAAACAGAGTATTTACAGGGTAATTTGCAATACGTAAACTGTTAAGCACAAAATGGCACTCTTTAAGTCATTAAACACAATTCACCTTCATTACAGGCACAGTTGGGATCCAGGGATTTCTTTTTTGTGAGTGTGAGCAGAAAAAAAGGTTGTTGTCAGGAAGATGACTTCTGTAGAATTTAATCAGTCTAATGCCAACTATAAGTGATCAAAATGATGTTTGATCAACACAACTCACAAAATACTTCTTCTCAACAAGACTCTGATATAAACTAAGCTTATTAATGCACCCAGGAATTCACCTTTAAAGTGTAACTCTAGGAGCACAAAGCAGTTAATGTGATCACAGTCAAATAGCAATTAGGTTTCATCAAGACTGATATAATGGTATTTTCCTTCATGCAAGATAAACTGTTAGTTAAGGGACTATATCATTGTTTCACATGCTCTCTGGTTTTAATAAGCATACAGACTTGAAAAAGCCCGGTAGCGGCTGCTTTTTAGCATGTTTTAATCAGCCCAAGTAGTAATTTCTAAACTGAAGTCTAAGGCTACATACAGATTCATCTGTTTCACTGCATGGTTTTAAAGATTTAAATTAAGTTTTTCTTCCCCTGATATAAAGCACCTTCCACCTATAAAAGCAAACATTTTCCTAAGGATCCTGGACCCAATCAAGTATAAATTGTCTTCCCTCTTGTGAAATCCATGCTGATTTCTCCCAGCAGAAAATCTGGATGCGAGTATCAAACAGTACAGTTTTGCCTATAATTTTGAAAAGATGCACGGGCCAATGGGCAGGTTCGTTTCTGTGTGCGGTTTCCAAGAGAGCTCTCCCAAACTGGGTAATTGCAACCCATGCACGTGATTTCCCGTCTGTGTCCATGATCGAAAGACTAAATTCAATGTAGCTCTGACACTGTCGTTTTGTACAAACAAGAGAAACAACCCTGGTGTCAGTACCTTCCTAGAAGACAGTAGGCCTGAGAGTCCTACTCATGTGGATGACAAGAAGAAACAAGAAAAGTGTTTCCAACTACAGGAAACCCTCAAAAACCAGGTCAAGTCAGCCTCCTGTAAGAACTCAAGAGAACTCCACTCTGAAGTGTAAAAGGTATAATGAGAAAGTAGAATTTTCTTTTCCTGATAGCTGTGAAGGTGGAGTCACCATTGTCTTACCTTCTTATTTGGAGCAAATGTGATCTAGCGAACCTAGAGCAAACAGCTCAGACTCAAAAATCATTGTTAGACAAAACATTATTTGCAGAAAGAGAGAACTGACAACTGCCAGCAATTCTGGTTAAGTAAAGAAGAAGAATAACTTATTATTTCCCAGCATCCAAGTGAAATACAATTCTTAGCTCCTGGACTTTAGGAAATAACAGTAAGTATTTTGATATCTTCCTTGTTTCTTTGTAATTTTAATTGAAGTAATTGAACTTCATGATTACGGCAAGACAGTTTTTAAAAAGTTTTTGTATCCTAGCTTATGGAGTTATTCATGTCTCTAAGATTTTCATTGGATGTATAAAAAATTAATAGAATGACCCAGATTTTTTTTAGAGTTCCATGTAAATTAAAATCACAGAAACACAGGACTAGAAGGAATCTCAAGAGAGCACTCAGTCAAACTCCCTGCATGAAGGAAGAATCAGGAATACTTAAATCATCCCTAACATATTAAACAGTTCTTAAAATTGCTGGTTAAGGAGTTTACCAGAATGCTGCTATGTAATCCACTGCAATTTCTGAACACCCAGAATTCATAAGTTAAGCAAATTTATTTTTGCCGTCCTGGCAGGCCATTGAGCATAATTATTCTCAACTTAAAAATATCTGGATAATATTTGAAAGACCTGTATTTCCTGTAGGTCTATTTTCTGTGACAATTAAGCAGTGTTTATTCAAACTTTCCTCATACGCTATGCTTCCTAAACCTCTTATTATTGTTGCTGCTTCCCTTACTAATTTTTCTAAATGTGTTCTTTTGTAGAGTGTGGTGTCCAGAATTATATACCAGCTGAAGCCTCAGCCGTGCTTATCAGAACAATACAGATACCTCTTATGTCTAATGTGACACTTCTGCTAGTATAACCCAAAACAAGAGCTGTCTTTTTTTGCAACAGCATCACATCCCTTGCTTATAACTTAGACTGTAATCCATTATAACTCCTATCATGTATTCTGAACTCTGTAACTGCTCTGTTTTTGGCTGCACCGATTGATTTTAGTCTTGTTGACACCAAGCCATTTCTCCAATTTATCAAGATGGGTTTGAATTACAATTCTGTCTCTCAGAGTGCTTGCAGCCAAACTCTTGTGTTTTGGTGTCATCCACAAATGATGTAACTGTATTCTATATTTCATTGTCCAAGATACTAGCGAAAATAATAAAGGAGCTGAGTGCAGAACAGGTCCCTGTGGAGATCCACTTGAAATTCCCTAGTATTTGAGAGAATCTTTTAACAAGCTGTGCATTCCCATTATAGTCATCTTATCAGCACTACACTTTTCCAATACCCTTTGGGAAAGCAGTGCTAGAAAAGACCAGATTCTTTATGACAGATATATCCCATCTACCACTTTCCTCTGAATCACTTACAAGAGCCTGACAAAGGGAATTGGATTGGTTTGATACAACTTCTTTCCCGTGAACATATCCACCTATATTTTAATCGTATTATTGTCTTCCATGAAGAAAACAGTTCCTTATAAATAGATCATTTTAGAATATTTGCAGAGATTGAAGGGTCTATAATTACTCATATCTTCATTTTTCCACTTTTTATTTTTGAAAGGGAGGTTCTGTGTTCATGCTTTACCATTCTTCCACGAGTTTGCAAAATTACTGAGAGATTATTTTGGTAACTTTCCTGAAGTACTCTAGAGTGGAACATCCTCTGTTGACTTGAATCTTGCCTAAATATTGTTTAAAGTGCTTGCTCTCTTCTGCTTCTCATGTTAAAATGATTTTGTTAAAAATCTGGTCAGAACAGACCTCAGAGAAGGTGGAAAAGGTGGCACTGAATGTTTTATCTGCCTATGCCATTAGCTAGTTGCTTTCCTGCTCTGTTAAAGATGTATCTTTCCTTTCTCTTGCAGTTCTCTTATTTTACCTAATACTTTTTAGGCCACTTTTTACCTTTTAGATCTTTTAAAATTTACACTCATGCTAACAAGTTAATGAATAACAAAGGCAGTTCCTCATAAATAGCATTTGCTATCTTCGGGATGCACTGGAGAACTTCTCTTAATGCTAATCTTACTTTCCCCTTGACTGAATGATTCCTCCTTCCTACAGTTTATACCAAGTGCCTGCATGCTAGTGAATATGAGAGCATCTTTCTGTTTTCAGTTATAACGCAAGTGTCTTGCCCTCTCTGGATCTGTAGAAAATCACAGTGTAAATAAATATGAAATGGCAAATTGTTCAATACTTATGTAATTATACAGATTTACACTAATGGCTTGCGTGAAGTGATGGAGGAACTAAGGAAATAAATTACTCTTCAATTACTAGTGCAGTGATAGAACACCACTTGTCTGGGGGTCAGAGGTAGTTAAAAGAAAGATAAACTAGAAGTCAGGACGACAGAAAGCGCAGCACAAAAAAAGTGTAGCTTGTTCTTGCTTTTGCACTGCAGTAAGAGTGCAACTGAAATTTTAAAACATTACTAGTTTTAAGTCCAGTTAATTATTTACTAGTAATAAAAACAGTTTCAGCTGATACATCTTCCCTAGAGTCTTTTGATATGTTTTTGGTCTGCAACCGTATTTTTGTTCTCTATTTAAAAACAATTTTGTCCTCCGTGCCCTCCCTCCTCTCCTCACCTTGGACCACAGGGAGTATACTAACGGACTGAACACGCGGAGGAAAAAAAGGAGGAAAAATTTGTTATGTGGCAATTGTAAGGAATCTCTTTTTTTAACAGCAAACTAGAAACTTCATTTAAAAACTGGAAGAACAGGATTTCTGGTACCATTCCTGCTTGCAAAAATTCCTATGGAAATTTCTGTGCTTTTAGTTAAAGGAAAATTATTTTAATTCCTCACACTTTTTCTCCTGGAAATATACCCTTGATAACCAAAAGTTTAGTCTGAATGTTAAAGCGTTTCTAAGTGTTACAATGTCCCTTTCTTTAAAGAGAGCTGAAGACCCAGAATTCCTCTGCCCGATGAGTAGAGTACACGTGTGCGTAAGTAATGCATGGACTGTTTTGTACAAAGAGATTTCTAGAAAGTGGAGGGGAAGGAAAAGGAAAGGTAGGGATGATAAGAGGATGGACTGACGCTCTCTGCGTTGTGCAGAATGGAAAGAAAGAAAACTGCCCCCTTCTTCCTCTCAAAATGAAATCCTTACTAAAAATAAAATCAGAGACAAAGAAACACGGCCAGAAGTGTTTACTAGCAGTTTTTAGTACTTTTTCCAAAAATTATCTGTTCACTTTTTACATATCTGATTCAACAGTCTCTTCTTATACAGTAAACAACATATGTTTAAATTTAGACCCATATGTAAGGCCTAGTGATATCAATGAGCTTATGCTTTTTGCGAAATCGTAGTCATACTACATACACAATATTTTTTTCTAGAGGTTTTTAATTAGGGACGCTTTTTCAAAGTAACCAGAAACTGTTAGCATTTGGCATTAACGTTAACTGTTAGCATTTTCCACAGCCATAAATACACACAGTTTAAAGGTCTAACTCCTCATCTACTCAGATGGTCATTCCAGCTATATAATAGCTTGTTGTCCTAGCCCAAATCAAGTCTGTGTAAGCATAAAGTGTGTCTGGCCACATATTCCCTGAAGTTATGAACGGCATGTCCCTGCTTCCAGCCCTGAACTCCTGTGTGATTGGCCTTAAAATGGCAACTTTCACAAACCTAGAAGTAGCTATATTTCAGAGAAAAAAAGTAATATAAATGTAATTCTGTAAGGAAAGTTGGGATCTTGGGAGTACAGAAAGGGATATCAACGTTAGGAATTATTTCGAGGGCTAAAGTCACAGTATCACAAATATTGTAGGCACTGCAGGCTTTATAAATGATTACAATTTCAAAAACCTCTAAATATTTCATGAACTAAATTGTATAATCTGGCCAACATCTACTGTAAACCAAATAAGTAACTAAGCTGCCCATTAATTCAGAGAGCAGAGTGTGATAATAAAACTGCTCTTAAAAATGGGAGTCGTCGTGAATGACTGCTTTTAACGTTTTAATAAGCATCATTAACTTCATATGAAAGGTTTATAAACATTTACTTTGCAAAACTTCTCTACTAGCACTAGCATAGATTTCATTGCTTGTTCTTATAGAGGTTTCTTTCTTAATTAGTGAACTGAAAGTAGGCAATGTGTAGCCCAAATTTCACTGCAAACCTTCAGATTGTATGATATATTATAAACCTTCTCCCATTCCTGGGATCTAGTTCCAACACACGCCATAAGATGGTCGCTTATATTCGACGGAGCTCACTTTGCTTTGGATATTTTCCTTCTTTGTCTGTTGCACATCAGGCAAAACGTTCCTTCTCCCCTTATTTAATAGGATAAACCTATTAGCAGTCAATCATTAACTCCTAGGGGCTCAATTCAGTAAAGGAAAAATTACCTCCACAGTTGCCTGCTGTGAGATCTCCTGATGGCTCTGCAGCTGAAGAGTCTGATCAAAATAGCTTATGTGGAATTATAAAAGGAATCCATTGCAGTTACGTGGCACTTTCTTACTTTAGAATCTTCAAGTATTAATTAATGAAACTTCACAACATTTGTGTGAAGCAGGTAAAGACTATGAACGCTTCATGAAAGGATAACCGAGGTATACTGAGTTGAAAAGTGCTTCCAGGAGAAAACTGTAAATTGTTGCCAGACCTGGGATTAAAGTTACTCAGGAAGTCATTTGGTCTGTCTATGCGGTTTCTCACGCGGCGCTGCATTTCTGCAGTTAAAGGTTTTAACCACGCACAATTCTCCTTTTTTTTCCTGCGTGATGAACCCGAGTTCTTCACTACTCTTTCCTACGCCCCTCTCCTGCCCGTGCCCACCTCAGGGTGGGTGCACTGTCCGTGATGAGCAGAGAAATGTCGCCGAGTACGCTAGGCATAAGAATCTATCTATATATCCAGCATTTCCTGATGAGTGTTACGGAAACAGGAAATTTCAAGGAACACCGAGTGCTTTGTGTGCTGGACTGGATTGGAAATAATACAACTAAGTATACTGTCACAGAATTTCTAATTAAGGCATTGCCCTTATTTGTTCTCTACAGCATGGTCTCTTGCTGCTGGGAAGCCATTTTATCTGCTAATCAAAATTAGGCCAGGAGTGCATTTTTGCCGGTACTGAGGACACGATCCTTTAAGAGGTTTAAGAAATACTGACAAAAGTCTTACTGCAGACAAACCAGTATCAAATTAAAGGTACTTTTGTCAGTTTTGCTTATTTTGCTCACAACCCCTTTATCAATTACACTGCTAAACCCATTTTTTTTAGCCTGGTTTCTAAGGAAAAAAATAATGCAATCGTGCTACCAGCCTGTCTGTCAGTCCTGACCCTAATGATCTTGAACCTGCCAGCCAATTTCAACCACATCTGACAATGCCTTCGGGATAGAGGTCTCAAAAATCTTCCTCTCCTAGGAGTTTAGCGAAAATCAGGAGTTGGTAGAGGAGAGAAAATGACGGTATTAATCCTTCCTCTGAGGAAAAGACATGGAGAAAGGAGGCTTTCTTCGTTCTGTTGGCAGCGGCTAGCTGGGTAGTCCCATGGGTGTGTGGACTGCCTGATCAGCACAGCTTGCCAGTCAGCACAAGTATACGTACTCCGGACTCGGCACAGCGGAAAGGCGAAACGTATATCGAGGGAGGACAGGGAGATGGTGGGAGGGGTCGCAGAACTGCAGGGAGCAAAGGAAGAACGTGCGGCATTGCGATAGGGGGTGATTTTAGGAACGTGAGTTGGGGATGTATGGACAGGGACTCAGGAGATGGGAGGGAAATCGTAAGCATCTTGGGGAGCGGGGGAGGAAACGGGGCACTGGTTTTATGGGGGAGACCTGCAGATATTGTAGGCAGAGCTATCATGGCCTGGCTTACTGAGTGGAGGAGATGCAGGTTAATTAATCCTGCTGCTTTTGGAATCATTTATTAAATTACATGCAGCTTCTGTACTAGAAAGGTTGGCTGGTATATGCCTGGATAGCATACTGTGTAGGACAGGCTTTACACAGGAGTGGCTTTGAAATACAAGAGGGGCATTAAAAGACCTTGCTTTTTTCTTTTTTTCATGGTGGGCAAACAGGCAATGAGTCAGTTCAGCTAAGGGGAATGATTTAGTGATTGATCTAAGTGTCAGGTTTGAAATCACTGCTGTAGACTCCTTGAAACTACAAGGTCATCTCAGCCCTTCACCGTTCCAAGGAAGAAAAATTAAGTGCCATGCAGTTACCACATCTGGTCCTTTGACTGAGGCCTTTAAAAATGAAGGCCTATGTGTTCTACGTGGATTTGAAAGAATCTGAGGTACCTGCTCACATTTTCACACCCTCTAGTGTTATGTAGCAACCTGCACAATGCGGATTTGTGCATTTACCTACCTCCAGCTGATAAAATATATTACAGCTAAATAAAATATATACAGATATATATTACAGATAGATCTGTAATATATATGTTACAATATGAATGAGCACATGCTTTGCAGTGAAAAATGAGAGACACTGTTAATACAAGTGCTAAACGTTAGTTCTCTAGACTGTGTGCGAATAGATTTTTAGACCACTGACGATTCACCCCTGCCCTGATACACACATGAGATTCTCTCCTTCTCGTGCTTCTTTACTAGTACTCAGAGTAACAGTATAATGTTCAAGTCAAGTATCAGAATAAATTAACCTATGAGAAGCTCTGTGCCACAACGGCCATCACAGAGATTCAGCTGAAGCTAACATGGTAACATGGAGTTTTAGCTGAAGTTCATCCAAACCCACACATTTAGGTTTTCATGAACCACCGTGTTCGGAGAGAATACCTTGACTGAAAACACCCAAACAGCATTTGTTCATCAGCTCTGCGCTGACTCTGTGAGACAAGGTGAGCCGCACACTGGTCAAACGTGAAGTCTAAACAAGCCTCTTATTACGGAAGATTGCTTTGCCACTGTCTATTCTGGCTTCTTGTCTGTACAGTACACAGGGTACAATGGGGTCCTTCTCCGTGGCTGAGGCTACAATGTACTGCAGAAACTCTATCCGCACTACGGTACTAATAATAACCATTGGCCTCCGGAACTGTCGTTGCATCAACTTTCCATCCCAGCAGTACGTTCGCTATTGTCTGATTCTCATTTTTAGAGAAAGAAGTCAGATTCAACTATTTCACACTGAAAACTAATAAAAAAGAAATAACCCAAAGTGGAAAAATTAATTTCATGCCACTTTTAAAATAAACTTAATAGAAGAGAGAATAAAACAAGTAATAGCTACTTGTGTTTTCTGTAAGCTACTTTGACAAGAAATCAAAGCAAGTCAGGGAAGCATGTTTCTCCAATATTGAGAATGTAGCTATAATAACTGTTACATTAGCCAACACAAATTGAGAAAGCCTCCAAATCTGTGACTTGTCTCCACATGTCAAAAGGAGCATCTGGTCCTGTGATTTGCTGAGAATGAAAAATACAGCTTAGTGTAGGGGGAGGGCTGTAAGTGAATTGTGAACAAAGGACACAGCTATCTGAGTGCAGAAGGTGTCTGGTTTAAGTTCAGTTTAATCTTTGGTCCTGTGCCTTCTTTGTTTGAATGTATCCCTGCAGAAGGGAGAGGGGGAAAGAAAGTCTAAAAGAAAGGAACATCAGGTACTGTTGAAACTCATTTAAATTGCAATCTGCAATGGGTATGGACTTAGACTGCTGACATAGTTAAGCATCTGAGGGGCACACAGAGAGGAGCCTTAGCAAAAATGTGTGTGCTTTCGATCCCAGGTAAGGCTTGACTTTTTTTCTTAGACGGTCTGTGCTCTGTATGAAGGCATTGCTCCTGAGAGACTAATAACAACGAGTTGAGCAAGGCACAGAGCAGCCAAGGGAACGTGCAAATTCCCCACACGCAGCCCCGCAGGAAACCTGCATTGCTCCTGCTCTTCTAACCCAAAGGCTTATAGAGCTGGTCTGAGCTTCCCAGCTCTCCCTCTGAGGGGATGGGTAATAAATACCCTGTGAGAACATTCACCTGGAGGTTTACTCTTGAATAGCTAATGTACTTCAAGGTATTGCCAGTTTACCCACAGTTTGTTTATATCCTAAAGCACATTAGAAATGTCTCTCTGGTTTTCAAAACTCATCTTGAACTACACCTCTACATCTCCTTTCCAGCTTTGTATCACTTCAAGACCACGTTAATGTTGACCTATACTTTCTTTGCCTTTATAGGACTCCCATGGTTAGTGGTTATTGCTTGCTCTCATCCTGTTTTTTCCACCTATCTGCAAAACACCTTCTCACCTTCCTACTCCAGACCACTGAGCTAGTTCTCACGTAAAACTTTCCTGTTTGCTTCAACCAATGACTGACTGACTCTATTCATCTTTCCTTTCCTTTTCCTTTAGAACTAGCTTGCAAAAATCCTGCTTGCTTGCATTTTTTGCTATTTGAAAAGTTAGTTTTCTTTCCTTGTCCTTGGCTCAAGGATTCTTTTGAGATGTTTCTCTACTTGTACAAAGTTGAGCTTTGCTGTACCCAGCTCTGCAGAAGCGGCTTTATTCATTCACTTTGTGAAGGAATAAGAGATCTCTGTCCCTTACGAAGTTGGTGGGATGAAAGGTAAAAAGCAAGGGAAACGTAGTAACACCCTATATGGAATATGGAGGAGGAACACACCTTGCAAGGAAAAGGAGTCTGGAGAGCCTCTGTCAAGAAATCAAACACGTGCAAAGGGTTAAAAAGATAGATGCAGTTGGTTTCTTCAATAAAGAACACCTCCAGTTTTACAAACATGGACTCTTCTCATACTATGTTCTAGGAGGGGACAAAAAGGAAAAATGTGGAAAGGTATGTCCTTATTCATTTTCGAAAACCTCTTAACATACAGCTACCTTAAAGCACACAACTCCCTATCCCTGCATTTCCCGGCATATCCAATCTCTTGTACTTTCATGTGTTTTTGACTCAAAACTAATCTACAAATAAAATAAATGTGTGCATTTCTTTTTTGCTGTCCTCATCTGGCTAGCTGTACCTTTTCACAGGCTCTTAGAGGTCAAACGTCAAGAATTCAACGTTTACCTGCAGCCGAGCTTGTGATACGCATTTATTCCCTGCAGCATGTGTAAGGGCTGAAACGCTTTTAGACTGAAAGAGACTTGGAAGAGGTTAGAAACCCTTCGGTGATTCGTATGTATTGTTTCACTCAACTTTGCTCCCAGTACCCACAATCTTAAACGTGCAACTACCTTTATTAAAAAGTGCTTCTGTATTGTTTATCCATGCTGTAATTCATACTGATTTCAAGCAAGACACTATCCAAAAAAGGGGAGGGAAAGGAGTACACATCGAATCTTCAGCTGGTGTAAATAGCTATTGCTTTACTGAAGCTTTACTGAAGCTGACAAAGCCACGCTAATTTACTCCACATGAGGATCTAGACCAAAACTATGCTCAGCGTTGTCAAGCTGAATGGCACTGAAATCCAAGCGTTTCTGGATGAGCTTTGATATGGATAGGAAAGTCTTTTATGTGCAGTGAAGATATCATGACTTGAGCAAAAAGCACACATAATGCTTTTGAGTTTAGACATGAAACCACTCTGTGGTCTCATTTAGTTAGATTTATTTCACTGCTGCCTCCCTTCCTGTACATTCAATCTAATACTATAAAAATCAAACGCATCTTATTGAAAGAGCTGATGTCCTCCAAAAATACCTGAAAAGAAATATGATTAAAAAGGTCTCCCCTCCTCCTAAAGCAAAATAGTAAATGGAGCTTATTTTTTTAAATTATTTTTCAGTCAGCTGTACTGGTTGTTTTTATAGCCTCCTGTGTGAATAGTAAATTTTATAACAACAGATGGTCGTTAGCCCGTGTCTGTTTTAAGGAGAAAAGATAGCACAACCTAACTACCGGTAGGTTAGTAAACATTTCTATGCAGAGAAATAAGACAATGGGAGGTACAAAAATTCAATGGAGTGATGCTTTTTTATGCATTTTAGATATGTATTACTTTGTCTATACATTGATTGCCTTGAAACAGGGCATGAACAATTATCCTACATAGAAGCCACTATGAGTAGCCAGTCTTCTTACATGAGCATTTTATTAAGATGTCGATGTAATTTAGAAAAAAGGCTATTTCTTCAGACATAGTCCCTTCTTTCTGATACTGCCTGGACAAGGAGCCTCTCACCCAAACAAGCGACCATTCAATAAACAGTGTCACCTCTCCAATAAAAAATGCAACAAGCCAGGTTCTTCCAAAATGCAATAGGGTATTATCCGTGCTCCACAAAGTGCTGTTCTTGCTGGGGACAACTGGTCAGAGCCATGAGAGTCCAGATATCCAAAGGCATCCAAGTGTGACAGAGACCTAAAATAAAGGATTACTCCCCACCACAGGTACTTCAGCCCTATGTTCATCGCAGCAATTAAGCACATAAGTATACACTCAGGTGAAACCTCTCTCTTGTCTTGAAGCCAGTGTGAGTTTTGCCATTCCTTGAGTAAGGACAATGTTTAACCTTGAAATATACTTAAAGTTTAGTAGATACTGAAATATTTTGCTGAATCCTTGCCTTTTTAGGCAAATATGAATGCTGCTTTTTGGATTTTTTTCTCCCTCCCCCCAGGCGATCTATTTCTGCAGCCTCAGTGTCATGATACTGCTTTTCTCATTTTCAGGAGAGAGTTCACATCTATCTGGAAAATAGCTAGCACTGGGACTAATGAGAAACATCTGAGAAATGCTGCTTTCTTATCACAATAGAGCCAAAAAACCTGAAACAAAACAAACTAGCTCCTTTTTTGGGTATGGAGTATTCTTTTTTATAGGAACAGTTTTGCATTTTATGTGTTGAACGGAGCCAGTCAAAAAATCAAACCAAGCAATTTTCCACTTTTCTATATATCTCATTATTTGTCATTTGTGAGACATTCGGTTAACTGCTGGTTTATTTGAGATGATCTTGGTAAACCTACAGAATACAGTTTAATTTAAGTAATCATTCAAAAATTTGTCATAAAAATGGTATAAGAGCTACCTAATCTTTCCTTAAATAGTAATACAGTGTTTAAAATGTTTGAGTGATCAAATCAGAAGCTAGAAACACAAAACTGTTTGACTTATAAGACAAACCAAAAAGAGAAATTTATAAATAGCCCAGAGATAGAAATGTTTTATGATCTGCTTAATAAAGATAAATAATAAACGTATAGAACCTAAGATATTTGTTAAAAGTGGAGAGAGCTAGTTTAATATATTTATTTGTAAGCAATAGTTCAAAGTGTCAGGAATGCTGACAATAAACATTTTCATCATTAACCCATGAAAGTTTGATAAATTGGGAGTGAGCTAGTAACAACTCTTTAAATAAGCAAGTAAAAAGCAGATAGATTTTGTACGGGTAGTCACCACATTGCCAGAGCAACAAAGTCAATTAAACGTCTACAATTATGGAAGTTAAAAAAAATAAGAAAAATACTATTTTTCTTTGATATTTTAGCATGAGACCCACTGAGATGAATATTCAGTTTAGAAATTAGACTATTTTACAGTGGAAAACAGGTTATTTTAAAAAAGCAAGGAAAAATATAGGGAAGCTGCTAAACACTTCCTGATCACAGCAGGATCACATTTTACTATTTCCAGCCCACATGTTCCTGTTACCTCAGATCAATTCCTGTATCCTTCAGTTCCAACAAAGAACATCATTAAGCTGTTCCCGTACCATTATGCTCCTCCAATTATTCTTTTAAAACCGAAGTTCCACTAGAGCACATCTTAAAATAACCTCCTTAGCCGACAGTGACCCAATGCGATCTTGCAGGCTTGGGTAGACCTATGCTCCACTCCAGAGGATGGCCAGACCTTCACAGCCTTGCCGTACATTTGACATGCCGTTGAGGGGGCTGAGGCACCCCAGCGCAGCAGCAGCACCCTCCTTCCCTGCTCCCCAGCCCCAGAGAGAGTTTGCACACCACGGCTGGGCACGAGGAGGTCTCTGGGCTGCACGGGGAGCGGGCAGGAGGAGGCACAGCGTTTCCCCAGCCACGGCGTGCCTACGGCCCCAGCTCCCAGCAGGGGTGAGGA
This sequence comes from Aptenodytes forsteri, assembly GCF_000699145.1. Lineage (NCBI taxonomy): Eukaryota > Metazoa > Chordata > Aves > Sphenisciformes > Spheniscidae > Aptenodytes > Aptenodytes forsteri. The sequence continues at coordinate 506,060 of NW_008794953.1, read as the reverse complement.
CTCCCCCCTGGCTTCCTGCTCGTTCCCTTTTGCTCCTAACGTGGCTACTACAGAACCTGTGCCTTTCATTGTACCAACGCCGGCCTCATCTTCTCCGGCAGATTTGTGACCTTGTTTATTAATTAGCGAGTCAGCAGATTCAATATTTTGAGTGGAAGCGCTAAACACTTAACGTAGAGGGATCTTTATTGATCTGTACTCAGCATCATTTTCAAACAGGTTTTCAGACATTTCCTTTTGTTACTCCAATAAAAACTTTGTATCTTTATATCATATGCTTTTATTTACACCTCAAAACTGCTTTTGTTCTCAAACTACTTAATGCTAAAAACAGATGAATTAGGAAAAGCACAGTGAACTGTGCTCTGTAGTTTTCAGTGCAAAACCAATAGGTTCCTACTGAGTTCAGCAGAGATAGTTCTTGCCAGCCTACAAAACATGTCTCCTGCTAGCCAGTTGTCTTTACAATAAGGTGAAGAACAAAGACTGCTCTTTGAAAAAGTCTTAATTTTAGAAAATGGCCAAGATTTTGAAATAATTTATAGTTTTGTTATACATATTATTAAATTTTCATATTTATAAGACCCAGCCTTTTCCCTCCACCCCAGGTTCAAACTGCTCTATCCCACACCTTGCATATATGAGCCTAAAGGCTTCCTCCTGAGCACAGCCCGAGGCCATTGCTGTCTATGCAGTTGACTGAAGTCAGTCGGAGCTTGTGTGATCCCCATTTTTTCAGCAACTATTTAATTTATCTGGAAAACAACAAAGATTTTTATTTTATATCATCTAGTCTCTGCTGCCATTGATTTGTCAGTAGAATGGAATGGAAAATGCTATCGAGCTCTGGCAGCTGAACTGCAGTGGCGATGAAAGGTTGCCCTGCTTTTACTCTTTATTGCACCACCCACTACCTTTCCAATGATGATTTGTCTGCACTATCATTTTTACTAGCTGTGGTGCAAAACCCAAGAATACTGTTCCCAGGTCATAGCTAGAGTGGAGAAAAAAGTAATCCTTTTGTTTCCATCAAGGAGTTTCCGTATTAAGACTATCTGAGAAGGAAAATTCTCCCAATTTAATTTCTATGGAATCTCATCTGGCTATACAGCACTTAAAATATAAATGATGGCCAAGGTTATGGTTAAATTAAATAAGCTGAAAACAGGAGACAGAGAGAGAAAAAAAGGTGGTGGTGTGGGGGGGAATCTATTCACCATGTTCTTATCAAGATGTTCTGTGCATAAACCTTGGGACTATCCTTTAAAACTTGATCAATTTTCAATAAAAAAAGCTGACATATCCTGAAACACTCAGTGGTAGAACATATGCTTATGTATATTTTTCATACAACAGTAGCAAGAGAAATAGTTGGGAAATCATTCATAGATGTTGCAAGTGGTCCGTGTCCATAGGGATCAGTAATAGTCTCGCTGCCTAGAGCTTGAGCCAAAGTTGTTCTTCATTTCATTCTGCATCTCCTCCAGATCGGAGCCTCTTACTGAGCAACTGAGGAATGTAACAAAGACATAGGTTTTGGATTGAATTTGTAGTCTAATGTTGCTTCCAACTCTGAAAAGGTCTTTATTTCTTACTATATTTATGGGCTTTTGGGGAGCGGGCAGGAACATTGTGCTCAGTATGAGAAGGAGGAAAGATGGAAAAAAGCACGCCACAGACAGGTATTAACAAAGCTCTCTGTTCTGTTTCATATGCTTGAAACGGTGCCTCTGTTGCCTGGGTATTTACCGATGCTGTGAAATAAAGATATAGACATGTGGGTTTAAGGTCCACTGGGCTAACACAGATAAAGGACTCAATCTTATCAGGGTGAACTCATGGGAATTTTTACTCAGGAGAGCAATCCCAGTGAATGCAACGGACCTGCTCGGAGGCGTAAAGCTACCGCAACACCGTTGCTGTGATCAGACTCATGCAACAACAAGACTCCCACGTAAAACAGCTGATAGGACAGAGGTGCATGTGCCGAGCAACAACTGATAGTGCTTAACGAAGACCATGTGCATGAGTGGGCCTGAGCACAGGAAATGAGAGATTTCCCCCTGCTCTTCTAATGATGTCTAAGAGCAAGTTCTGTGTACAGAAATACTTCTTTAGGAAATAGCTGGCTGACTGGAATCCTTAAGAAAAAATGGACAGATTTCCATTACTTTTTTCTTGGATTAGAGGCAGTCTTGGTTTCTGCTGCCTTCCCAGATTTCTTAAAAATTGTTTTCCAGACATTCCCACGGTGCTAACGTCAGGCCAATATCTAATAACTTTTTCCTGAACTGCTTATATTCTAACACAATATCTCTCAGTTCAAAGAGCACAAACCAATTATGTTTTTCTCCCAGCCAACACTCAGGACACACAGAAAAGCCTTCCTGCTTCTGACTAGTAGCAGATGCAGGTCTTAGAATGGATCGAGATGAAAGTTTCCAAATGCTAACAAGTTTTCATCATAAGTTACTGATGTATATGTTTAAGTTACAGAGCCTCATCCATACAATTAGTTTATAACGTAAATTCACGAGCAGTCCAGGTTTAATAGTAGAGAAAATTATGTTTGTCGCTATTTCCAGTTAATTATCGAACAGAAGCTGGAATATTTATTCTTGTAGAATCGTCTATTGTCACAAGTGAAACTTCAAGCACAGTCATAATTTTTTACTGTTGTTATTTTATTGCACTATCAACATAACTTGATTTTCTTGAGATGTGTCATTGCACTACCAGGCATTAGATATAATTATATGAGGAAAAAACCAGCAAGTTATTCCCAACAGCTGGTTTATTAGACAACACATCAACTTTCACTAGTAAATAAGACAACTTATTTTGGTTAAGCAAGGCTGTGTACAATATTTATAACCCTACTACATATGCAATTTTAGCATACCTGCTAATAAAGAGATCTTGAGGGAATCCAAAAGCTTGTGTAGCACATCCTCGTATGTAAGTGCCATCTATCTTGGAAAACCATTATCTGTATTAAGATAAAGTCTGATATTTGTTGTCTGCCTTTCACACCAGATTAATCAAGCTTTGTCTCTATTTATTTCTAAGAGGTCCAAGAATTTCATATACGATCCTAGCCTAAATCAGGAGTAATGTGGCTTGCCCTTCAAACTCTTTTTATGGCTCTTTACGCTTTACCTGTTTAATACTTTGCAAATAACATGAGACAATTTCTGTGAAAATACTCTCTTATCACATGACTTCATAGAACTTAAATTGTAAACTCAACTGCTCATTAAAGAAGATGTTTTATGTTATTTTCAGGAGTTAGAATAGATATAAAATGCGTATGGCAAAAATGACAGAACACGGTTTATTTTAAAATCTGTTAAAAAGCTAGTAACTGGCACCAAGAAAAGCTAAACCAAATATGGTGATCTTCAATTTTCTGTTGCCAGCCTTTAGAAAAACAAATGAAAAAAGAAATCTAAATGTTCCTGTAGGACACAGTGATAGTCAAACGAAACTACACAGACCAGCACTCATGTAACTGGTTCCCCGAGCAGTTTTGAGGCTACTCCATTCAAGTATTTGGCCACGCCAGCTTCAGTCTATATTGCTATGCAAAGCTCCTAATAGCACTTGGCTGGTGTGATCTTGATGCTAGCCCAAATAAATGGTTGCTCAAATGTATTGCAGTCATTAATCTGATTTTTCTTCCCTTCATTAAAAGGAGTTTCTGGCCCTTTCTTGATATCTTGTCTTCTACATTAGGTCCAGATCTGGGCAGGGAAGGTATCCAGCTTTCTTTGTACAAGTGAACCTTCAGTTTTCCTGGGTATGATCTTTAGCCTTATCCTCATATTTCTACAAGATTTTAAAAACATAAAAACGATGCAATAGGTAACACGATTGAAAAAGATAACGTTTAGTTCAAAATGTAGACACCTTCAACTGAAGGTTCAAAAACAATGCTTTTTTTAATTTCCTTTTTTAACATTTTTGCAATTCAGTTACAGCAACTGTTTTAATGTTTTGAAGCTACTATGGAAATGACACTACTTTGCTGTGGCCAAAAATCTATGTTTTCAGTAAAATAAGGACTTGTATGATCATTTTGCTAGCATTTGCATATGGTTTCAACTAAGATGGCAAAAGGATGCCTATAGAAACTTTTTTTTTATTGATGCTTTTTAGCAAAGATATTCCGTTTCGAAAATGAAAATATTTTTAATGGAAGATGGTTCATTTAAAGTACTACAATTAATTTTCATGGACCACTATTTATACACATGAAGAAGCCCAAATCTAACACAAACCAAAATCTTTGCCTTTCCTTTAATTTCAACAGGGAACAGTTTGGGTTTTCCATACCTCTCAGAAAAGATTCCAAGCTTTTAAAAGAAGATCTTACCAAGTAAGGCGGGCAGATAGACAGCATCACTGTACCCCTGCTATGGGGGAAAACCTGTGCATTTTGACACATATTTTTGTGGTAGATTAAACCTGGGTGGCTGAAGTATCAAAATGCTGCCCACTGCTACTCCCACTGCTTTTCTGGAGCATGCTGGCTCAAAAACTATGGGGAGGGGGGGCAGGATCTGCCCTTGCGTCCTGCGCTGCTTCCCAGGGAGGCTGCGGGCTCCAGCGGGGCACCTCGCAGCACAATGCAGCGGGATCCATCACTAGGTACTTTTGCCAGGGTGACACAGGGCCAGGGAAATCGAAATAATTTTTGTTTCAGGAGGCTGGCAGTTTTGTGTTTTAGAATGCCCAGGTTAGGCTTCAGACAAATACTTGCGTGTGTTCTTAAAGCAGATGTAGTGTTCAGTCAAGCAGCAGGCATGAGCTTGTAGCCTGGATTTTGGGAGTAGTTTTAGGAAGCTAGATCAATTTATGTATTCACAGTAAGGAGAAAAAAAACACCCCCAAAATTGCTATTATCATTATGTATTTGAAATTACCGGCATCATCATAAATTCTCTACCCAAACTGGGAACATTAATGTTTAAATTAAAAAAAAAATCCAAATACTGCAATTAAATAATGACTTTTTTTTGTTTATGAGAGCTAGAATCAAAGAACAACTGCAGTTTTTCAGATGGTTTTGCCAAGTGCGATCCTATGGCATAGAACAGGTAAGATGATCTGAACACAAAGACTCGCAGCATATGGAGAAATGGGAAAAATTAATCAGTTAGGTGTCTGAATTTCTTCCAGTGGTCACAATGCTTCCTCATTTCATAACAATTATTTCATCCGTGTTTGAAAAGGGCACTGAAGGTCTTAGATGGAGATTGCAAGGGAGGAGAAACGTTGATTTTCTAATGGGTATTTCCCAGTCTTTTGCTCTACTCATACCTTCTTAAACTGTAATTTCCTTTTGTAGTGAATGTTCCTAACTGCAATCTAGACAGAGAAAATTACTTCAAAGTGTGTTTGTTACCTAGAGTATAATCTGCTGAAATGTCTTGGAACTTTTAGTTGTTTTTAAAGTGTCCAAGTTTAAACTTCCTGAACAGTCTCGCAGATTCAACTTTCTAACAAATTATTTATACCGCTTGCATTTGCATTCTGATTTCTTTAAAAAGTTTAATGAGGTTTGGATAGTTTTATGTGGACTTCCCCCCCCCCCACTGCCCAGGACACATCTTTGGGTTTATCTTTTGCAGTGCCCTGGTCTATAACTGAGCAAGCAACTGCGGGGCTAAGTCTGATCGCACAGCCCTGTCACTGGGCCGGACTGCAGAAGCTGGTGCAGGCAGAGCGTGCGGGCGAATTGGCCTGAGGTGATGCAAAAAGAACCACCAAAGCTACCTTAATGTAGAAGTGACATGTTGTTTTCAAATTTCCTAGGTGTCAGACGCGGGTGTACGTACACACACACTAGGCACCCACTAGAGATAGTGAGACAGCAGCAGTCCAGAAGTTGTGTCGCTCTGTGTCATTTCATTTGCTCTTACTCCAGCTCTGGAGGCCTCAGCTGTTCCTCAAACCCGTCACAGACCAGAAGGTTAGTCTGGGCAGGCAGATGCAATACCGGAGGCAGCAGGAGGGAGAGGTGTGCCTCCTTCCACGCAAAGCCCCCAGCTCTCCTCCATGAGGGTCAGTGCCCTCAGCCAGGGCTCTGCAGAGAGTCAGAGGCTGACCCCTTCCAAAATCCTTCATCTCTTAGTCATTTTACTGTAAGAAAACCCAAATAGTCTTGAACATGATGGCAGTTTAGCAATTAGCTCACAGCCTCATCTAAAGTACAGATAATTAGTGAAGGAAACCTTTAAGGGCTTCTTGGTTTCTAGATGAGAAAATACATGGTATGTTGAAATATTCAGCGGGTTGAAATCAATTTGTACTTTTGCAGTGTAAGTGGAAAAAAAGCTATCCTCGGATCACCTCCTAAACAGGCAATAGAGCTCATCCAAAGCTCTTGGCAGACAAATACTGAAGCAGCATGGAAGCAGCAAGGAAGGGCCTCAGGACACTGGGTGCCAGGGAGCATGATTTTCAAGTTTAGATTTCAAGAAAACATCCACTCTTTTTTGGGTGGATGATACTGTCCGGCCTGAACAATTGAAAAACAGGGCTTTCACTGGAAAAAAGGTAATTGCATATAAAACCAGAGAAACTAATGAGAAATAATGAATATGAACTATACCACGTTTGACATGCAAACACTAGGATAAAATAACTTAAAACTGTAGGCAACAGCTTAGTTTCATACCACCAAGTATTTTGCTGTAGCAAAAAGGCAGAGTAGAGGGCGCACAGAGCAGACAGGAATCTAACCCCTATGAGTGCCCTGGCACAGGGCAATTTTGGTGCTGGCCTTTGGGATCTGCTTCCCGCAGTCTACACCCACTTGCAACGGAGGAGCTGAGGAGAGACACACTTTTTTGCTGCTTTACACTTCTGAAACAACCCGAAGGACCACAGAGTTGAGCAGACAACATTTTAGTTGATGCTTCACCCTGTGCAGAAGTTTCTCCTGAAATGCCAATCAGCTGGGCCGGTTCCAGGTGCCAGCATTGACACGGGCAGAGGAACCCTGGGCACCTCGCTGCAGCGGTGCGATGCATTTTCATATCGTTTTCCAGGTATGGCTGCAACAGGAGAAAAGGAAGCAGAACACGTGCCTGCCCATGTGCCACTGCAAAGCCCAGCAGCTCAATGTTAGCCTGCCTCAGCCAGCGTTTTCAGCTGAGGCCCTGGACTTCCTACTGAAGAGTTAAAATATGGACACTAAATTCCTTCTGCTGAATCATAGAATCATTAAGGTTGGAAGAGACCTCTAAGATCATCAAGTCCAACCGTCAACCCAACACCACCATGCCCACTAAACCATGTCCCTAAGCGCCTCGTCTACACGTCTT
>NW_008794953.1:488645-498334 GCF_000699145.1 Aptenodytes forsteri | reverse complement strand
TTCTGATACAGGCCGGGATGCCATTGGCCTTCTTGGCCGCCTGGGCACACTGCCGGCTCATGTTCAGCCGGCTGTCAACCAGCACCCCCAGGGCCTTTTCCGACAGGCAGCTTTCCAGCCACTCTTCCCCAAGCCTGTAGCGCTGCATGGGGTTGTTGTGGCCGAAGTGCAGAACCCGGCACTTGGCCTTGTTGAACCTCATACAATTGGCCTGGGCCCATCGATCCAGCCTGTCCAGGTCCCTCTGCAGAGCCTTCCTACCCTCGAGCAGATCAACGCTCCCGCCCAACTTGGTGTCGTCTGCAAACTTACTGAGGGTGCACTCGATCCCCTCATCCAGATCATTGATAAAGATATTAAACAAGACCGGCCCCCAAAAAAGTAAAGGGAAGTATCAGGTGGAGAGGCAGACTATATAACTGAGGTCAATATACCTTAAACTTCATTGGCAAGATCTCTGAAAGCTTACTGCCAGAGCTAAAGCTAGTCAGACGGCAGCAAGTCATAGAGCTACTTAAAATTCACCTCTAGTGTGTTATTTGTACACTGACTCCATTAATTAAAAAGACAGCCCTACCTCTAGTAGGATGCAATGCTCAGAATTAAAACAGGAATGTCTCTGATCATATCTATTCACCATGAGGAAAATTAGTATTGTTATGAGACATTCAAATATTAAATAAAATTGAAAATGTGTTTTACTGTCAGAAAAATTACATCCTGATATCATCTAGCATTCTCACAACAAACTAACATCCAACTAACACCCTCAACTTCTCATATTCTTCCATACAAACTATAGAATTAACATCAATAATTTTTAAGAAAAAGAAACACAATATTTCCTAGGATTACACTTTGACGATACAATCAATATCCTGCAAATTTATACTTCTTTATTGCCTGATAATATCATACCATGTAGACCAAGTACTGTTTCTCATGTACAAATTCCATATCTCCTATCAGAGGCAAGATAACTTTATGAGTAGTTTTGAACGCAGTTTTCTTCTTTGCAGGATGAACTACTCTGAATTTACGTGGGTTTTATATGTTTTAAGCAAGCAGACCTTGCTTAAATATGAAACCTTTCACTTTGTTAGGGTTCTAAACTAATTAATTGGGCTTCTTAGCCAAAAAAAAAAGTATATTTTCACTGATGTTGCAGACTAAGGTGGCCTGTTGTTTGAAAGTGAGCCTGGAAGAGAGCTTGACTTTTCTGCAAGTAACTATTAAATGTAACAACCAGCATCCTAGACACTTGTCTGCAAGTGACTTTGCCTGTACAGCTGAATGGAAAGTATTATTTGTTCTAACTGCTGCTTGCCGATGCTTTCTTTGTGGTTTCACAGCCTGGTCATAAGGCAAACCTTTTTAATTTTTATTTTTACAGCTGTTTAATTGGGACAGTCCCCACTCTGGTATTTATTTGTGATGTTTGTTTACACAGAAGGCTTTTAGGTTTGCAAAGGCAGGGTTTTGCTGGTTGGAGGGGCCAGGTACAGTGTTTGCGCAGCTGGTCGCCAGGTAACCCTCCCAAACACTGCTGGAGACCACTAGAACTAAGTGCAAGGAGCAGAAATGGTGTTCTCCCTGGGACTATTTGCATCTCAGCACAAGCTCAGATGTTTGCTCAATTTTTTTTTTTTTATGTCAGGCAGAATCATAATTGTACCTTGAAAAGATAAAAACTGAAGTGGCAATTCACTCTCTTCAATAAGAGCATTTTAAGCAGAAGAAAATTAACTGTTTTATTGCTGAGTGTGGCTGGGGAAAACCATGATGGTTTATTAGTAAAATTTCAGGGTATGGTCGATCCCGTGGAGCCAAAAATCCCAGGTCAGATGCCAAATATCAAGAGGCTTAAAAAAGAAAAATAAAAAAAATCATATTCATTCTCAAATAATGAATCCAAAACTCTTTTTTGCTATGATTTTAGAGGCTTTAGGCTTAAATTACATGATGTTTTTGAGTTTTTCTCTCTCTGGTTGAGGCAGCTAAGAACACGGGCCTGATTCTCAGCATAAAATTTGCCTCTTGTCCCCAGGATTAGACACAGTATGTGTGTAATTAGCAGCCAGCTCTGTCTGAAAAAGTGAGGTCCTACTGTAAAGCAAGGCTTGCTGGTGCTGGCAGAGCTGGGAGCTGGAGGAGCCCTTCTGGAAGGCACGGCTCCAGTCCAAGTACCGCTGGCTGTTGACAAAGAACTCTAAAGCCGGCAATTCTGCAAACCTACATGGAGCGCTAACAAGAAAAAGTTTGAAGTTTATACCAAAGCGTTACAAAATATCCAGGAAAAAAATATACCCATTACTGAAGACGGCTGAACAGGTTGAGCACAGTTTAATCTGGTTATGATCCTTTACAGCTCTGGGCATTTGTGGATCTGGACTGTAGTAAAACTCCTAAGAGAAACCTGGTTGTGTAAAATTCAGCTCTCCCTTTACCACTACCTTCATTATGCACTTCCTGTGAATATTTGCTTTAATTCTAGTCTGTATGGATTTAAATGTATGGATCAAAAGCTCAAAAAAGAGCTCGTTTGGAAAGGACAAGTTCCACCAGTCCTGCTTTTAAAATTTACCAAATGTACCTTACAGGTAATTTCAGAAGCAGCATGGCAAATCAGCTGAGGCTGCCTCTAAAAGTTAATCAATGTTAGCAATTCTTCCTGAAAATTTGAGATGGAAGAATGTCTAATAAAAGAGGAAGACCAACTAAATGCAGGTATTTGGAGACAGAGAGATATATAATGCAAATGGATACAGACACATTGCACACTGCTGATACAGAAAAACAACTGCTGTTGAAAACGTGCACATGAACATCACGGAGTACTTATACTACACATGGAATATATAAAACAGGGTTCTGCAGTGTCATTTAAATTGCATGCTGCCTAGGATGAATCTTATCTCTTAAAAGTGGGGTTGTTACAAGAGCGGCATTGCCAGGGATTCCCCAGCGTCTGATTTCTCCTAAGCACCTCTCGTGGTGATTGACTGAGGAAGAAAAGCAGCAAGTTAATGCAGACCAGGAGAGGTGTTAGGATGATGCTGTGGGAGGACAGCCATAGACCTTTTTCTTTGGCACTTGTTACTTGCTCAGTCTCGTGAAGGAGATTTTTGTGTTGTTTGTTTGTTTGAAAGGCAAAAAATGCCACATAAGTGGCACTTAATCAGAGGTTTAAGAAGAACAATCATATACATTCACGAGTGCCTTAAAAATAATCTATAATGTAAATATGAAATTCTCTTTCTTTGCTCCCTCCTTTGAGCCTGTTAGAAGACATTCAGTCCCAAAATTACTTGGGAGGGGTGGGTATGAAGTGTTAAAGAAAAATTGTTGAGATTTTCAGGTAGTCATATGTTTTCAGGAGCTGCAAATTTAAAAGACTATCTCTCACCCTGGTCACCTCTAAGTAGGTTGGAAATTGGCCAAGCAACGGGTTTATTTGGAACCACAGGGAAGAAAAATACATGGAAATAATATTTCCTTTTGTACCTTAGAACAACCAAGAAATATCAAGACAGTACAATGCACATTATCAGGCCTCTTATTTTTAACTTTTATGATTCTGCATTTCATTGTGCTTGACGCGTTTACATTTTGTACTGCATCTGTAGTATTTCTAGTCATCCCTCTCTGAAATCTGAATTGTCATAATCACTGCAATTCTGCATTAAGTGCAAGATATCCCTTCCGCATATGGAAAACCGACTTAGAACAGTCTTAGTCTTACGTGAAATACACTCTATAGAACATGTCTGTGTGCACATGCGCGCTCCCCCAAGGCAACGGAACAGCAGAAAGACCCTGTCCTTAAGGACTACGTCAGCCACACCCCTCACCCTGGATAACCTAGATGGTGAATGCTATTGGGTCTAAATTTCTGTTTTCTTTTACCTGGATCAATCACTGTGAGCATTTTTCCCTTTTATCTTATAGTCGCCTTCTGTGCTTTCATCCAGATATAACTTCAAATAACGGTTTCCACCAGGGATTTTTTCCTTTTTCCTTTTCAACGTAGAGAAAGAAGTTAAACAAGAAAAAAGGGTTCTGGGCAAATCAATGAAGCTGAGGTTAGCGGCTTTTAAAAACAAAACCCCCTGTAGTACTGATACTAGTGGGTAATGATAACTTACCAATTTGTTTCCATTCCCATAGAAACTATTCCAAGTACCATGGTAACAAACCTAAACAAACATAAATATTATCTTTCCTTCTGGTCCCAAAATTTTCACATTTAATGCTGTCCTAATAAATAGCTACAGTAGCAGTTCCCCAGCTATTGTTCACAAAGACATGCTACAGTAAATAGATTCTCAGTGTGCCTACCAGAATATGCAAGCAGTCGCAGTGCTTAATAAATAATATGTGGTTATACATACATAAATGATTTTTTTTAGCAATATAGGTACATGTAACAGTAAGTAGCATATGTCAATGAAACAGCATTTTAAGTAAGACAGGTTTGCTGAACTTACTGGCATGGCTTATCAGTTTGTTTGACAGTCTGAAAAACTAGAGCTATTTTCCACGTTCATAATACCTGTCAGAAGCATATTATGTGATTAACTTACGATTGTAAGGAAAATAGACGCCTTTAAAAATTATTATTCTAGTGGAAATTCATCTCAGAGCTCACGTTGGCACTTGGCTCTTTTCTTCTTGATCTGTTTCACAATGTTATATACTTTATTATTTATCCACAGTTCCATTTTTGTTTGGCAGTTTGATCATGTCAAACCTTAATTTTCTAATACAAGCATACCCTGCTTCTATCTGCCAACTGAGCTTTCCAGTATACGCGTCCTAAAGGCTTTGCGAGCAGATAGAGCTCCTGCCTTGGGAGGCCTGTCTTTACTACACAGTGACCAGCTGAGGACTGCCCACCCTGCTGTGACCAAGCCTTGGGCTACTCTTAGCAGCCAAACTGTCTCCAAGCACTGCCTCACCTGGGGGTGCTGCATTGCCCTTCTCAAAGGACTTGGATCAGCACTCCCAACTTTAGGTAGTTGTCAGCATATTATAGATGCAGCTCATCTCAGACGCATGTTTTGCACAGGATTCTGACCAGACAACTTGCTTTTTAAATCAAGAGGAAGACGCCCCAAAAGAGCGATTCTTTAGAAAAGCAGTTTGAATGCAATAGTTCTCTCTCTCACGTATCTTTCCCTTAGAGATCCAGCGAGCCTGTATTCAAAAAGGCAGGGATACACCCTGTTTTATGAGGCTCCTGGAATATCTCCACCATAAAATAGTAAAGTTGGCCTCCAGAGCCGGGAGGCTCTTGCCTTTTTGTCATGTTCCAGTCTGCCATCACGCAGGCTTGCTCAGCATCTCAAAGCAAGCACAGACCTTAGTGTACAACCTTGTTGATAGGCGGCGTCTTCCCACACAAATCCGTTTTCCAAGGTAAGAGCTTGCCTATTCTTCAACTTGATTTGATTTCAGCCATCAACTCAATGCCATGAGTTTTCTGCCTCTGGCCTTTAGTATTCCACCACAGAGATAAAACCAGAGAACAGAGAGCTGAATATTCACAGTGGAGTGTGGGATCTGATTAAAACACATGCAGAGGCCTCATAGGCTCAGACAGATTGACACCCACTGAAGAAAATAGTTCCTAACCTGCGCAAAGGGAAAGGGCAGACAAGACTAGCTAAAGTACATAAGTGCAGGCTCATGTCTGCAACGTTTCCAACAGGATAGCTGAAGCTACACAAACACATTGGTCCTTGACCCTAGGCTTGTTTGGGTTGGAGATCTATGCAAAAGCTGTTCTCAGCTCTAGTCAGCTGCTCCTTGGCTTTGAGCATGACCACAGCTTTGCATGACCTCATTTCATCTGGAAAACACTTTTGAGTTCTGGACAAAACCAGTTAGTCTTGAAATGACAGATTTTCTGCTTTAGATTTATGTACTTTTTGCAATGTCTGGTTCACCAAATGTCAGCAGGGCTACCCAGGAGAGCTGAACTTGTTGCCTGTCTTGCTTGAGCCAGTTCAAAGCTATTGGAGTTGCAATGGGAAATAAATTTCCAGTGAGGCAAACTATTATTTTTGCATCATGTTAGCAAAAAACCTATTGACTGATAGTCAATAGTCAGTGGTGCTCACAGACACAACAAGAGGCAATGGGCACAAACTGAAACACATGAATTTCCATCTGAATAAAAAAAAAAAACAAAAAACCAAACCCTACATTTTTACTCTGAGGAATTTTCCACGTTCATAATACCTGTCAGAAGCATATTATGTGATTAACTTACGATTGTAAGGAAAATAGACGCCTTTAAAAATTATTATTCTAGTGGAAATTCATCTCAGAGCTCACGTTGGCACTTGGCTCTTTTCTTCTTGATCTGTTTCACAATGTTATATACTTTATTATTTATCCACAGTTCCATTTTTGTTTGGCAGTTTGATCATGTCAAACCTTAATTTTCTAATACAAGCATACCCTGCTTCTATCTGCCAACTGAGCTTTCCAGTATACGTGTCCTAAAGGCTTTGTGAGCAGATAGAGCTCCTGCCTTGGGAGGCCTGTCTTTACTACACAGTGACCAGCTGAGGACTGCCCACCCTGCTGTGACCAAGCCTTGGGCTACTCTTAGCAGCCAAACTGTCTCCAAGCACTGCCTCACCTGGGGGTGCTGCATTGCCCTTCTCAAAGGACTTGGATCAGCACTCCCAACTTTAGGTAGTTGTCAGCATATTATAGATGCAGCTCATCTCAGACGCATGTTTTGCACAGGATTCTGACCAGACAACTTGCTTTTTAAATCAAGAGGAAGACGCCCCAAAAGAGCGATTCTTTAGAAAAGCAGTTTGAATGCAATAGTTCTCTCTCTCACGTATCTTTCCCTTAGAGATCCAGCGAGCCTGTATTCAAAAAGGCAGGGATACACCCTGTTTTATGAGGCTCCTGGAATATCTCCACCATAAAATAGTAAAGTTGGCCTCCAGAGCCGGGAGGCTCTTGCCTTTTTGTCATGTTCCAGTCTGCCATCACGCAGGCTTGCTCAGCATCTCAAAGCAAGCACAGACCTTAGTGTACAACCTTGTTGATAGGCGGCGTCTTCCCACACAAATCCGTTTTCCAAGGTAAGAGCTTGCCTATTCTTCAACTTGATTTGATTTCAGCCATCAACTCAATGCCATGAGTTTTCTGCCTCTGGCCTTTAGTATTCCACCACAGAGATAAAACCAGAGAACAGAGAGCTGAATATTCACAGTGGAGTGTGGGATCTGATTAAAACACATGCAGAGGCCTCATAGGCTCAGACAGATTGACACCCACTGAAGAAAATAGTTCCTAACCTGCGCAAAGGGAAAGGGCAGACAAGACTAGCTAAAGTACATAAGTGCAGGCTCATGTCTGCAACGTTTCCAACAGGATAGCTGAAGCTACACAAACACATTGGTCCTTGACCCTAGGCTTGTTTGGGTTGGAGATCTATGCAAAAGCTGTTCTCAGCTCTAGTCAGCTGCTCCTTGGCTTTGAGCATGACCACAGCTTTGCATGACCTCATTTCATCTGGAAAACACTTTTGAGTTCTGGACAAAACCAGTTAGTCTTGAAATGACAGATTTTCTGCTTTAGATTTATGTACTTTTTGCAATGTCTGGTTCACCAAATGTCAGCAGGGCTACCCAGGAGAGCTGAACTTGTTGCCTGTCTTGCTTGAGCCAGTTCAAAGCTATTGGAGTTGCAATGGGAAATAAATTTCCAGTGAGGCAAACTATTATTTTTGCATCATGTTAGCAAAAAACCTATTGACTGATAGTCAATAGTCAGTGGTGCTCACAGACACAACAAGAGGCAATGGGCACAAACTGAAACACATGAATTTCCATCTGAATAAAAAAAAAAAACAAAAAACCAAACCCTACATTTTTACTCTGAGGATGGAACAGGTTGTCCAGAGAGGTTGTAGAGTCTCCATTCATGGAGATACTCAAAACCTGACTGGACACAGTCATGGGCAACCTGCTCTAGGTGACTCTGCTTGAACAGCGGGGTTGGACCAATGACCTCAAAAGGTCCCCGCCAACCTCAACCATTCTGTGATCCCTGTTCCTACGCTAGATACTGTGCAAAGATAAACCAGGGAAGGAGTGATGAACCTTCAGAGAGACTTTCTTTCTTTAATTCTCTGTGGTCAAAAGCCAGCCAAAATCCCTGTTATTCGGTGAGTCACAGTGTAGCACTTCTCAATTTGTTGATAGAGAAGCCAAAATCCACTGGGACTTCCAAGACAGATATTTGCACTGAAGAGCATATGAATGTCTCAAGACAATTAATTTTCTTTCAAAAGGTTCTTAACTTCCCCCCCAACAAGACAGGTATCATCACCTAAAGACATCTGCTCTTTGGAGATGTTTTCAGACTTAGAGCCAGAAATTATGTCCGCAGCGTCAGAATTTCTCAACAGTGGATTCCATCCCACAGGCATACAACTGGAGGCTCTATTTGCTTTACTTTGAAGCCTGAAGCTCAATTACTTCAGCAATACAACTTAGATTGCATTTGGGAAACTTTCCCTTAGTTTGCCAGCTATTGTTTTTATTACCATTTGCCTTTGTTGCTCTTTGTCAGCTAACACCTCAAGAAAGTTTCAACATCCAAACATAAAATAAAATTTAGCTTTTTCTCAAATCCAAGTTAGTAGGTGCAAAGATAAAATCCGAGACAGACCAACAGATAGTTGATGTTCAATCCATATACACATTTGAATCACTCAACCCTTTTTTCCTTTAATTTGGAAATTAAGAAAAATATTTTCAAGTGCCCTAGCTAATATCTCCAGATATTTGGTAGAAAAACGCGTGTGTTTGATTTGTCTCTAATGCACGCAGTCCTGTTTTTCTGGATTCTAGACTACACATGCATGCTCAAGAGAGTGCTCTGAGGAGCACAAAGACAGGAACTGAAGTATTTGTTTAACAAAATGCTTTAAAATTAACCAGAAAATCTGACATACATGTGTGTAAGTTTGTTGTCCGAGTTTATCTTTCAGGCTCTTAAAGAATAGAAATCTTGTTATAAAGGCGTTTAAGTGTCCGTATCTGCAGTTTGAAGGAAAGAAGAACTCCTTTTATGGCGTGGGACATTGCAAAGAATTAAAAGTATTTGATTTCATTTTGTAAATTAGAAGCAATCCACATTTTACACAACTTAGCCATAAAGAATTAATTTTTATTAGACTCTAACGTACTGTCTCATCAGTTAAGTGCAGTTTAGTCTGGTGATTTTACTGGGACTAAGTTGCTACTAAAACTATGAAACCAAAAACATCCTGGATCATGGAACAGGTCCTCCTGGAAGCTATGCTAAGGTACATGGAGGACAGGGAGGCAATTCGAGACAGCCGGCATGGCTTCACCAAGGGCAAGTCCTGCCTGACCAACCTAGTGGCCTTCTATGATGGAGTGACGACATCAGTGGACAAGGGAAGAGCTAGGGATATCGTCTATCTGGACTTCTGTAAGGCCTTTGACACGGTCCCCCACAACATCCTTCTCTCTGAATTGGAGAGACATGGATTTGACGGGTGGACTGGACCCTGGATGAGGAATTCATTGGATGGTCGCATCCAGAGGGTAGTGGCCAATGGTTCAATGCCCAGATGGAGTTTGGTGACGAGTGGCGTCCCGCAGGGGTCCGTATTGGGACCGGCACTG
>NW_008794953.1:447341-487918 GCF_000699145.1 Aptenodytes forsteri | reverse complement strand
GGTGGATGCCCCATCCCTGGAAACATTCCAGGTCAGGCTGGACGGGGCTCTGAGCAACCTGACCTAGTTGAAGATGTCCCTGCCCAGGGCAGGGGGGTTGGACTAGATGACCTTTAGAGGTCCCTTCCAACCCAAACTATTCTATGATTCTATGATAACACCTAATCTGAAAAACTTCCTGTCAAATGATGCTAGCAGACAGCACTAACTACAACAGCTACTGTTTAATTTGCAAATCCCTGACCAAATTCACATTGTTTTGAGCCAGCAAGAAGTGGAAGGTCCAGTTCTGCTCAGGTCACAAGTGCGTGATGGAGAGAAAACAGCCACAGACGTTGAGAGCCAGCAAGAAGTGGAAGGTCCAGTTCTGCTCAGGTCACAAGTGCGTGATGGAGAGAACAGCCACACACAAAACCCAGCCACACAGTTCTAAAGCCTTATAGCTTGAAAACTGTCCTACCAATAATCCTGTAACTCCCAGACAATGCCTCAGATTCTCTTATTTTTCTTAATAGCCTGGTGAACATATTATAGCCAGCTTTAAGCAACGTACCCCACCATTTACTATCTTTGTACTATCTTTTTCTATTTGTAGATCTATTAGCCATTAATATTCCTGCCTAAACTGTGTGATATCAGAAAAATCATTAACCACCCTCAAGAATAATCATAAATGTGAAACTGAGATGAAAATCGCAAATTGTACTTCATAAAAAGCATAAAAAGGCATTAAAGAATTAAGGTATTTTGAACAAAGAGAACCTGAAAGTAAGTAAACTGAGAAATGCTAGGAATAGAAAATTTGAGATCAATGTTGTAGTCTTCTTATAGACTTACAGGGAAATTAAGACATTTCTGTCAGTCACCACAACCAGAATTCCTAGGACAGAAATTTGCTCCAAACAGGAAATTTTTGTGATGGTATTTCAAGGTATACTCTTTCGCTCTTGAAATTTGTAGCTTTAATATTTTTATTTTTAGTCTCCTAGTTACTAAAGTTTAACTAAGGAGGGTAGCTTTTCCTGCGTACCGTTATTGTCATTAGCCATGGATTTCTATCCATTACCAGGAAACCTGAACCCTGGGAGAACCAAACCTGGACCGTGGGGGAAGAGAGGAGGACCCGCACTCCAGCAGAAGGAGCTGTCTCCTGCCCCGTGGCACTGGGGGTTCTGCTTTCACGCTCCTCCGTTCTGGAATCTCTCTTATTGCATAGTTTCTTTCTGCTGCTAGAGCAGAAATGAATAACACTGATAATAAACATTCATTCATTATTCGTCTATTCATCTGTCCCTTATGGCATCATTACAATAGGATCTTTGTTTGGAAGGTTTTGGTGAGGGTTCGCTGACACCAAGATGCGATGCATTGTTTTGAATGGTGGTTTGTATTTTATGTACAAGTATTACGAGGAGAAGCTTTCTCTTTGTACCCACCACGCTACCGAGAACCAAAAGAACTGTAGTCTCTTTTACCCAGAACTGGATGTAAAAGAAGAACCCTGTTAGTGGGAGCAGGATGCAATGAAGCTTGTTTCTGCTGACAAGGTACAAGGTATTACAGTCTGACCCCTCATAGAAACACATTTCCACAGCAAATACATGAACTGTTTACAATGGCAGTGATAAAGCATTTTATGCTCTTGCCTCCTGCCTTCCCGCTTAAACCAGCAGCCAAGAGAAAAGCTGAGGCTCCTGGGTATTGTGATAGTCTGGAAAAAATTGACCATAGGAGGCAGAGGTCCACTTTAATAAACTGAGTCAAAGGCTGGGTTGGAAATTTTTGTCCTTGTCAGGCTTGTACTTCTTAATAGTTAGGGGATTTGGGTTATACCGGTAAGTATTTATTCCTGGTGATTACTGCATTCATTCTAGTTGGTGCTGCTGGAGAGGGGCAGAAAGCAGCAGCAGCTACGTGAGGGCTAGTTTCATTGCAGGCGGCACGATGACAGGCACAGAGCGAGAGCGAGCTCTGCCTCGAAGATCTAGCCAGACAGATCTGGGAACGAGAACGCTGAAGCACAGCGAAAGATAGCGAATTGCCTAAGGTCAGCCAAACATAGAGCCTTGCAAACAGTCAATAAGAAAATGGATGACGGAAGCTTTGATGGCAGCTCTCTCTGCTGCTCATCCAGCAGCCACAGGTCTACATTTACATGTCTGTTACTTGAATGAAGGCAAAGGAAAAAGTAATTGTCATAATTATGAGGCAAACTCTCCCACTCAGCTAGCTGCCTCATCTCATCCTGGCACAGTACCCCACTTATCACATCAATAAATACAAAAACCTGGGACAGTAGATGTAGCTGAACATATTAATATATATTGGAAACTTTCAGCTTTGCTTTTTTTTTTTCCTATTTTACGTTGCTGCAACAACCCACATCCCTGCTGGGCTTTGATTGCAGCTTTAGCTAATTATATTAGTCGAGACATTTTGTCATACAGTGAATCAGATCCTCAACTGATTTAAATGAATGCAGCTGCACTGATGTTAGTGGAGATTTGCCTGTTCTTACACCAATTATCCATTATCTGCCCCTAAAATGAAAATGCAAACTGCCATACCCTAAAATACAGTTTTTAAAACAAAGGGTTATGCCTTTAGTAGCTCTTTCCAATTTATTTCCTAGAACACAATGAGGACTCCATTTGCACTCTAGAAAGCTCAAAGCAAGCATGCCAGCTAACAAAGAAGAAATGAACTGTGCCTTCAGTACATTCTCCAGATGTATCTTCCCATAGAAATAAAACTTCAAGACTATTGCCACATCCAAATCTATTACATATATCCAAGAAACCAACAAGCACGGAAGACTACTAGATGACTATTCTTACACACAGGATAAGAGAAACCAGAATAGGGAAGACTGCCTCACAATTACCCTCCAGACTAGAATTCATCGTGGATTGTCACATAGGAACAACCGTAAAAATATGATTTTTCTTTGTCTTATTACCAGTTCCATTTGGTCTGGAAATGGTCATAATTTCTGGCATGTCAAAACATTTACAAAGCTAATAAATAAATCCAGCTAGAAGCAAACTAGCTTTGAAAGGCTCCAGTGTTCTGCAGCTATTGGTGTTTAGGGCACTGGATTTGCTTTTTCAAGTTCTGTGGCATGAGATAAAAGCAGATGACTTTCCTCAACCAGCTATAGATTTTCTCAGTCTTCTTGCACAGATGACTGTACAAATTCTTTAGCTATCAGCACCTAAACGTTCAAATTCTTTCTGGCAACATTAACTCAGGTTAAATTTCATCTGTCACTCTGCCTTGTCCCTGATGCCTAGAGATGCATCTATATAGACCCACTCATTTTCCATAGCCTTAAACCGTCTGGGGGGGAAAAGAAAAAAAAAAAGGCAGCCTAACAGAGGTTTATTTCTGCTTTGGTATGTAGCTTAAGCTTCATGTATCAGATATTTAATGACTTGTTTTCCACAGCATTGCTGGCACCAGCCTTGCTGCTGCCTCCTCTGTGTTTGTGCAGAGGTTCCTTAGAAATGCACGGTTGCTTTGTAGCTGGCAAAGTTGCGGGAGGTGGCACGTGAATCTTGCAGAGAGAACGCAACTCCCACCCTGCGTGCAGCCCAAGCCCGGCCCGGGGCCGCCCTTGGCATGAACACGGGCTCAGCGTGTGTGTTCTCCCCTTGGGAGCACAGAAACAGCTCAGAGAGATGCTGCAGTTTTTCCAGCCACGGCACGGACACTACGGTTTGCTCGTGCATGCCACTGCTGCCCGACCTTTCGCAGAGGACGCTCTCGGCCCTCACCTTCAGCGGGAGGGAGAGCAGCCCCCTCGGCAGCCGGAGCTCCTCACCCCGCGTGGGCTGCGAGAGCCTGGGAGTGGGTGCCTTCTCTGTCATGGGGGCCCTATAACTTGGGAGGGAGAGGAGGCTGCACCTGCTGCTCCGGTTACTGCTTCATTAGCACAAAGACTTGTCAAATGTTTGGGAATGAATCCTTCTGCCTGTGCTGGCTCTGACACTTTCTAGATACAAATAAAAACCTGCAAATTATTCAGGTGACTAGTGCAATTTTTTTCTCTTTCCTTTCAACTTTGTCTATCCCAGTGTTCACAGCCCTTCTCAGGCACAACAAATAAATTAACGACAACCCATAATAGTCATGTATGCCTTTCCCCCAACTTTTCCCTTTCTCAAGGGAAACCATTAAAACCAATCCTTTCTACTATGTCTAAGCTGAGAAAATGTTTCCTCTATTCTTTCCTCTGACATTCTTACACTCTTATCCCCCACTGAGAAAGACTATATTTATGAGACCGCTATATTTTTTAATGGTGATTTTGCCAATTTTTCCCATCATAAATGCAGATGATTTTGAACAGTGCAGTGTTCAACTGCCTGATTGTGAAACTCTAATGTTAATAGGATTATTCATGCACACACTCTCCATATTATGCAACAATTGCATAAACGTTGCCTGAATATTGCCTTAGGTTCCAGCTCCAGAGTCTCTAAATCTCATCCTCCCACCCTGTTACAAGTTTTCATGCTGCATGCAGCTATGGAAAAAATTCCCTCCAATAAGTACTGAAGATAAAGCATTTGAATTTGGATTCTCCCAGCTTTCTCACGCACTTCTTATCACTAGAGCTCTAGAGACTGCTTGAGGGGATTTTGGGGGTTTTCTCATGTGGTTGTGTGGTTGGTTTTGTTTGGCGTTTTGTTGTTGTTTTGTTGTTGTTTTTTGCTGAAAGGAACAGAAATGGGAAAGACAAAAGCTTCCCCCCAGTTTCTTCCTGCAAGTGAAGCAGTTTTGTTTTATAGCAAAGACAAATGGAAGTGCAGCTGTTCAAAATGGATTTTTAGACTTTGCCATTCTGCAATGGAAAGAGGAAAGCAAGGTGATCGTTGCTGTCTTCTCTTTGCTTCTCACTCTCAGACTTTCCTTTTAGCCACTGCTCTAATCATTTTACTACTCTTCTAATAATTACATTGTTTCTATGTGGTCAAAAGGTGAATAAAAATGTTCAGCGTTTGGAAGGCGGATTGCTCTGTAGGGATCAAGACTCATCATCCAGACTAGAAACAGTAGTAAAATTAGAGACCATCTGGCCTATTTACCTGCTCATGGAGAAGCAACAGTCCCCAGGCCAGCTGGAGCTGTG
The DNA here is from genome assembly GCF_000699145.1 of Aptenodytes forsteri. Taxonomy (NCBI): domain Eukaryota; kingdom Metazoa; phylum Chordata; class Aves; order Sphenisciformes; family Spheniscidae; genus Aptenodytes; species Aptenodytes forsteri. The sequence continues at coordinate 482,784 of NW_008794953.1, read as the reverse complement.
TTTGCCAGCATTTTGGAAGTCCCCAAAGCTGAAATTAATGACCAGATGTTAGTGGAAGCTCAGCATCACCACCTCCACTTCACACGCCCTACACCTTTTTGTCACAGTTTCAGTTGCCTTTGGGTGCACGGACCATGGAAAAACTAGCCTTAGATACCCTTTGAGCCCCGTTTCAAGTCTTCTTAGAATAAGCTGATTTTGCACAGTGGTAGGGAAGGGATGGAGCGTGTCCATGAAACAACGTCTGTGACAGTAAATCCAATCTGAACCTCATAAACATGCTTGCTACTTTGAGAGCTGCATGTTTGGAAAGATGATAAAAATTCAAATGCTGTATACTCTCAGGCTCTATCTGTACTAACATATTTTTAGTTTTTCTGTACAGTATCGGCAGCAAGTATCCTGAGTCTAGGCTCTCCTGTTTCTTTATACTGCTATGTCTGGCTTTTTTTTTTTTTTCTTCCTTCTGTCATCTGTATCACAGAGCTAGGAAAATACAGAGGATTTCAGTGTACGCAGTCACTATATGCTGGCTCAGTGACACAGATTCCTTCAAGAGACAATATTATCAAATCTATTATAGCACTTTGTGAATGCGCTTGGCATGCAGCACAAGCTGTTGAGATGGGGAAGTTGAAGCAGGGCTTGAATGTACCTGATGCTGGAACCAAACCCCACAAATCCACTGGTCTTTGGGAAACAGGATGGTAATCGTTGCCTGATGTATCAGAAGGCTGCAACTACCACATGTACAGTCATGGGGAATCTTCATGGCACGGACAGAACTGGAAGCTGCATGGTATTGCCTTCCTCCAGTCAGCCTCTTCTGCCACCTGACATCCAGGTAAAGGCTCAGGCAAACTAGACTCTTAATAGGTACTGCAGACATTAATAGGGACTACAGATTTACATTACAGATGTTTTCCATATTATTTTCTGAACAAACCGTAGACTCCAAATAACCTGTAATGTTAATCTGACCTCTTTGCAGAATTTTTTCCCTTATATCCTTGTTAGAGTCAGGATAAAAGGCACCCACTTCTCTCCCAGTTCACAGAACCAGCTATTTCACCCTAGTAGGTAGGCTACCAGATTGGTGAGGCACAGTTTGCCCTTGGTAAATCTGTTCTGGCTGTTCCCAATCATCATCTTGTCCTAGATGGAACTGAAGATGGAAAATACAAAATGGTATACTGGTGACAGATTACAGCCCACGCAGATTCCTGAGGACTATACATAATTATTACAACGACAAGGGTAAAGACGACAAATGCAAGATATTAAATTACCAGATAGGAATCCTAGAGTCCATTACCTTCCCCCAACACACTCAAATCCCAGGAAATTGTCAGTATGCATGCCTTTTTTGTACATGTAGAATAATACAGATGATCATATATTTCCTATAGCAACCACTGTTTGTTAGAGTAATACATTCCCAATCTCAGAAATTCCACCCTAATATAAACCAGACCATATCAGTAAATGCCAACAGAAACCCCGCCTTCTCTCCATTTCAATTACTTCCAAATGTGCACAGTTTATCTGAAGGTACACGGGGCATCTCTGCATCTCCCCATTTGGTAGTGCTTATGCAAGAAAAACACGAAATGCTGGCAGCTACATAATTTTAATAGGGAAAATGCATTAGTAACTCCAAAGCAGCTTGTCTGCGTTTAAGTCTTGACTCTACTCCTTTCTCAATGCTTACAGCTTCCTTTGTTCAGGCACGCTTCTTGTTAGATTAAGAGTGAGGTACTTCAGAAGCTGGCCAGTAACTCAGCAAATTGGAAAGGAGTGTATGTATCAAGTCATATTGCCCTTTTTTCTTCATAAATGAGCTGATACGTTCTTAAAAACATTAAAGGTGGTGGTTGTGTTTACCTAAGGACTGATCTAAAGCTCTTTAGAATCAGTGGGAAGGATTCCATCAACAGGCATTGGACTAAGCCCCTCCTGCTCAACCGGTGATAACTTCTGTGTATCACAGGATTTAGGCGTACCCCAACTGGGTGTGTTAAATCTATAGATCTTCTAACACAGAAGTGTGTGCAAAACCTTCAGCTGGCTAAAACAGAGAGACCCCACGTGGAAGGCAAGTCTATAATGGGGTAGGTGAATGGCTTTTCCCTCATCTTCTGACCCCCTACTCCAGAAGAAAAAAAAGAAGTATGTTGGTCCCCATAGAGATGTGGGTTTTATTCTCTGCACGTTAAGAAGCTTTCAAAGGTATTTTCCTCTCTTACTGGTTTTGTGCCTCCTGGAACTATTCCTCTCTATACTTGGTCAAAGGGGCTCTGTTCTAAAGAGACTTCAGTTCTGGAAAAAAAATAACATGCTGAGCTGGAAAAGTGAAGGAGGACAAAGATTAGAGCTATAAGGGGAACTAGTCAAAAAGTAGTTTCCAATTTCCAGGAATTATGCCTGTTCTAGAGCTTGGGTTTGGACAAATTTGAGTTGACAGCAAGGCATTTCCAAAAGCATGTTGTTTCCATAGGAAAAAAAAAGTTTCAGGGCCCTGCAGCTGCACCGACTGACTCATTTACTCTAAGCTTTGTGATTCTCAAAACTGATGGATTCTAGACCGACCTGCCGGGAGTTCAGCCTTGAAGTCACAGGCGCTGGACACCTATTCCCACCTTTTCAAGTCTTCACCCATGCTTTGCAGTGGGAAGCTGCACAGTGGTGGAGCCAGGGCTCCGGCTGGGTGAGCCGGCTGCTAGGCGCCATGCCACAGGGCCGAACCTGCTGGGGCTGCCGTGGGGGCTTCCCACTCAGGACAGAGATCAGAGTTTATGCCATAGCAACCTCAGAGACAAATCTTGCAGGCCTATGCCCCAGCCTCGGAGCAATCTGCCTAGACTCCAAAGACTTCACTTTTGGGGCAAAATCCTAGGACAGCCAGTTTTCCAAAGATATATATCAAGTCCTTTCAAGATTGCTGGTTCTGAGGTAACCTGGATGGGATGTCCCTGGCTTCTGTTGTCCTAGCTTCAGAAAGGTTTCATCAGACTCGCAATCAACTGGGTAACCTTTGTGAACACGAGAAGTATTTTGGCTTCCACAAACTGTCTTTTGGCATTTGTATGTATAAGAAAACTCCTTTTGCCTGAAACACCTCCAGCTTTATTTCTTACTTTCCTCCATGAACCAGGTATAAGTAAGCTAAAGCTTTACCTATAATCCTCGTCAGCTGATGGATCACAAGCAAAAACCACATACATCTAATTTAAGATCTATTCCATCAGTTCTAGTACAATTGTTTTGTCTTTTATGTATGTATTGTACTGCATTTATATTAGATTTATTTCAGTTCATGAAATGAATTCATGAGACATCTACTGAACGGCTGTGCTTTGCTCCCAAGATTTAATTAAGACCCCATCAGATAGCGGGCTGCACCTTCCACACAAATATAACTACTGACCAGCAAACTAATTTGTGAATATAAATGCCTCTTTCTACCAAAATGTGTTCTTTCTAACAGGTACTACTGTGGTCTCTGAAAGCCGGTTAATAAATATGCCACTAGATCCTATCTCTACTTTACACACACAAATATGTGACAGTACTCTTGTGTATTAGTAGCAAAGCCATAAAAGCAGGGCATAGATAAGTTTATACATGAATGAAATGCTTTACCAGGAACAGATGAGAAAATGGAGCCAAACGGAAAGTTTTCAGTAATAAGAAAATACTTAGAGGAAAAAATTTTCATGTGGAATATTTAATTATTGCTTCTGAGAAAAGATTTGGTCCTGTGCTCACCTGTGCAAAACATGTGGTCTGTACTGTAAATAATTATTCAGAAGAGTAGAAATCCGTTCAGTTTCTCAAAATTTAATCTGGGGTGCTTGTTCCTTATATTTTCAGTTCGCACCAAAAACCATTATGAATTTTACAATGGGCGAAACCTAAAGTTCTGTCTCATTATGATATTCCATTCCTAGAATAAATCCAAGTATAAAATTTCTATAGGCTATAAAAGCTTTAACGAAGCTATTCTAGTGTTAGTATGTTTGTTTCAGACATACACACTGAGATTACTCTCTAACTAAACAAAGCTGAAAACATGGATGAAAAAAGACTAGAAGCAGCACTGGTCTACTGAAGTGACTAGGGCACCCCACCGTTGTAGAACTGAGACTTTTCTGAAGTACGCTGCAAAATTTGTACAGCTTTCAATGATACTAATAGATACCATGCGGCTATCAGCACCATTTGTCACTCAAAAAGCCTGAGTTTGTCTCAAGATTCTTAGTTGATTTTTAAAATAAATGTTTTAAATTCTTTTAGAAGTTAAACAATGCAAAGGTAAAACACACCTATTCCTATTTTCAAACAGTCCTTTTCTGTTCATTACCATTCCTTTTTTCAGCATTGCATAAAACAAAGTCCATAATATAGTCACAGCTACTTCTCTCAGTCTCTGTGACTGGGAGGAGAGCGCAGAGAAGATACATGGAATACCCCAGCGCTGAGGCCGACTGCATTCCCCACCTATGGCATAGTTCAGAGTAGTTTACAAGCTGCCTTAACACCACTGATCGAAAGACTTCAAACTACTGCCTGCCTCCTGACAGTATACAGCTGAGGATTTGTTTATAGCAGTGGATCTCAGATAAGATTCAATCTATTTTTTTAGTATAAAGGACCTAGAGAATCTGATCCATTGTCTTTCCACTGCAAAGATAAATTTAATCGAGTGTTTAGCTTTGGCAGAATAGCTACCATAGTTTTACATTTGAATTGATAATTTTGACTAGATGTGTTAGCATTCCCTTGTTATCACTGATCTGAAACCTCTAGGAGGGATATAATAGTTCCAGCTCTGCCTTTCTTCAACTATCAAACTAGCCAAGCTGTCAACTAGTGGTGCAAGTTCATGATCTGACAAAGATATCCGTAGCGTACACAGTTGTCCACAGAAAAACAGATTAAAATTCAGCTTTGTCACACAGGCCATCATGCACTCAGCAGTTTCTATCCAATTACAAAAAAAAGAAAGCCAGAGAAGAGCCCGAAGATGAAAAGTTCTGATGTGCCTCAGTTTGAGAACTGTGTACTTACACCCAATACGCAACATCTGTCCTGGCACCCGAAAGCTGTGGCTTATTCTGACATATGTATGATCTTAGGAGATGGCCAGTCTGGACAAGAAAGGTCTGTTCATTTCTTTAAGTAAATAAACAGAAAAAAACCCGGTAGATTGACTTCAGAGCAATAGAGCCATGATATACAGTCATCTACAGAAAGTTAGTGAACCTGGAAAATGCATGGTCACCGAAAGGATGGATGTTAAAAATTGAACCATATAGACAAAATGAAATAAAAAAGCTTTTACTTTTAATGGAATACCCTTTTGCCAATTATATAAGCGAGGTCAGCATGTAATGGGATAAAACCCCAGATACACAGGAAAGAATAAAATTTTTTACCATCAGGATAACAGTTACATAGTTCAATTTAACAAAATTGAATGAATGCTTAAAGTCTAATTCTGACCTTCTTAGGGTGTAGCCACTATTGACTTCAACCCACAGTATTCGGCTTGTAAAATGCTTTTTTCCTTTATACACACCTGCTTTTGCTCTGTGTATATACACCGCCTGGGTTTGCAGTGACATACTGCAGGTGCTACTACAGTGTTAGGCATGGGTTACAGAACTGCACTGGAATCCCCATTTTCTCTGCTGCAGGTTACTCAACGGAATATTTTTTCTCTTACACGTATGTCAGGCATTTTCTTCTATTCACGCAGTGACTGATATTAAGCTCAATTATCTGATTCAATGGTAAAACTTGGGAAGTCTCTTTCCAAAAAGAGAAAAAAATCTGGATATCCTCCAGAAAATACGTTATCCTCTTTTCTGTTCATCAAGATCTTATTCCTCACCAACAGTGTTACAATTCATAGTTGTACTGTTTAGCATCTCTGAAAGAAGCGTCTAAACCTTTGTGTTTATATATCATAGGAAAGATCTGTATCTTTTCTTTTTTTTTCAGTTTGTGAAGTTAGAATGTATTGGTTTGAGGTTGAAATGTTTCAAATCCATTCTCATTTACATTTTCTTGACCCTAAACAAAAAAAACCCAACTGTTTCCAGTTTAGATCCCTTCAAAGGGAGAAAGAGGAGCCTCATTAGGTTTACAAAGCTTAACCTCCTTGCTTTAAAGAACCGTGGAATAGTTTCTTGGGATTTGTTACAAGTACTTTACAAAGATGTGTTAATTATCTGATCATAGTTTACATTTGTTTTATCTTCATTTTGTGCAGACTGTAGCATATTCATTTCATGCTGCCTCCTTAAAAATGGTTATTAAAGCTGCAGTTGAGTTTCAAACCAATTCAAGTCAACTTTACACTGAACGCATGCATCAATAGCATAGCCCTGTCCACATATACCGTCCACCATATGAAGGAAAGACGAGCCCAATGACAAAGAAGGAGAAAGAAAATAACTCATCCAATGTTGGAGATTTCTTTCAGAGTAATTGCTAATATCTGTCTGCAATAATTGTCCAAGGAGAGAATTTCCTACTGAGTACAAATCTTGTTGATTTTCAGGAAGATCTATGCGTATAGCTCCCTGGGGTGTTTTGAAAATTATTCATTTCAGTGCCAATAAAAATCTTTGTACATTTTCTGTTAGTCGAAATAGCAAGCTATGAGTTTGTTTAAAGGGGTACTGGGCTTAATGGAAATTTACAGAGATCATACTTGTACTCCCAGTGTCCAGACATTACAGTACCACAGAAGGCAAGTGGCCATGTCAGCAGGTTTTTGGGTATTAGTCTACCTCTGAGAAAAGTTATTGCATAGCAGGACACTGGAGACAGCTGTGAATGTTTTCCTTCATATGAGGTAAGGACAACTGAGGAAAATGGATGAGATTTTTCTTCATTTCTGTCAAAGTCCATACACAAAGAAAACATTTCATTTCTGAACAGGGTATGAAGCAACCTGTCTAAAATAAACAAGTCTGGCTTAAAAAAAAAAAAAAAATCAAGAATGAGATGGCAAGGACTACCGCTAGCATCTATAAGAAATGATTCCAGAGTGGGTAAGGTACATTTGAGACGACAGGACAAGATAAATATAGCTGTGTTACCAACTTCCACTGACTCACAGAATATCAAATCCAAGCGTAATGTTTTCTTCTGCTGCAGTTGGTCTAAAACAAGCCCTTCTATGACCAAATATTTAGAGGAAAGGGCTGGGAAAAGGTATAATTCTACTTGTGAATAACTTGCTTGTTTTTCAACCTTGGTGATCTCAATTAAAATTCCTGCCTTATGAATGAGTTAATTGTTTTAACTTTCATGACCAACAAACCCAACCTGTGCTTTAGGATTTTTTATGGCAAGGAACCCTTATTTCAGGATTAATGGAAAATGCACACAAAAATAAGTTCCCCTCGCACATCAGGAGGACAGCAGATTGCAAAAAGAGCCTTCTAGGGATACTTGGTGTGTTGTTGCATACACATGCCCCCTCGTGAAACCAGTGTTTTTGCTGTAGCTGGGCTTCGCATTCTGACAATGCCAAACATTTTGCACATTTTCAACAGTAGAGCATATCCGAATGGCAACAGCTATGACCTGGGGCTTTGCAGCTCAAAAGCAGCCCCCAGGCACAAAATCTACTTTTGGGGTAGCGAATCACCTAGGCTAAGAGCTCACTGGTGGTGCAGGGACATTCCGGTTCTATCTGCCTATACCCCATCCAAATGTAAAGAGCTTATGAAGAGGAACAAACCTGACAATTAGCTATAGAAGTATTATCAATATTGACTTGTAATACCCTTCTATTTCTGGACCACGCCAGAAATCTGTGAAGGTGAACTAAAGAAGTTTCAGCTCACAAGCAATTTCCAGGTGGATATTCCAAAGTGCTTGAAATTCCAGGTTTAGGCACGGAGTTCAGAAAACTGAAAAGGTGAATAAATCGAGGTTTGTAAGTACCTACACAGGTAAAAGGCTCTCTGATGCAACAAACAAAAGCACACTAAAATCCACTGCAAGATATCCTGGGGCAGAGTCTTATTTGTGGTGAAAAAGCACACATTTCCCACAAAGGTGGCAAAAATGAAGGTACTGAAAGAGATGTCATGAGAAGACTCTTCTAACAGATCGCACCAGCTTCAGATTAACAACGAAATGGAAAGGGATGCTACAATTTAAGGCTCTTTTCTAAATAGTAATCTATGAAATAGCTCAATCCCTATTTATTCCAAACGTGAGGGTGACTGGCTTTGTACAAGAGGTGCTCTGAAGTCTGCGGAGCGTGCGAACAACTTGTTTGAAACAGCTCAATAATCTGAGGGGACAGCTCACATCTGGGGAAGAAGTGACAAGGAATCTGCAGAGAAGTTGTTCCATGTGCACTGGAGCCAACCACATCTGGTTTCCACTGGACTCATACCTTCTAGTTGGTTGCCTTTTTAGCTGATTATTACTGCAGCATGAACTCACCCTACTTAAACATCCAGTAGGTGTTAGCTGGGGGGAAAAAAAAAAAAAAAGAAATCTTCTATTGCTCCTTGTTTGAAAATAGATACTTCACACAGGAAAGAAGGTTTAGTTGAGGAGGGGATTCTCTAATGTCTGAAACAGCAAAAACTCCAAAAGATGCTTCTATTTTTCCAAGCAGTTATGCATTCATAAAGTGCTATCCTGTGTGGAATTTTTACTTTAGTAAGGATTTAAATTATACTTATTTTTCCACTCCCACCAGTGTGTATACTAATAGGATATTTGCTTTCCAGGAGAGCTTTCTTCCTTACTTGTTAGGAATTTAATATGATTAAGAACTCTATTCACAAACATGCCTGGTTCAAAAAGGGAAGACAGGTAATGATGCTTACATAAACCTTATTTCCTTAGGAAAACAGGATTCAAATAATTCAGATATGCAGAGAGGTGGAAATAACCTGAGGGACTGGGTAAACTTGGAATTCACAGTGGTTTCCCAGTTGATTAGTGAATCTTATTTCAACATTCCTCACGGTGGAAGAACGATTGTCCTGGGAAAATCCAAATATCATTTCTGTAATTACCGCACCACCATCGACTCCTTAAGGAGTCTGTGATCCATGCGAACAAAGAAAGGAGGAAATATTATTTCTATTTTACAAACAGGCAATTCTGACACCGTTGCCATTTACAATACAGATTTCTCTACATGTTCGGGGACGTGCGGCTTAATCTCCGAGCTCAGATTTCCAGATCTCCATGCTAATGCCTTAAGCACAGAACCGTTTTTCCTCCTGGACATACTCAGGGATACGTGAACTCTTCCATGTGAATAATCTCAGCAGGGAAAGGTGATACATCTGTGCAGCGGAACGTGGTATCTGTCAGACTGCCAGCAAACCCAGCACTGGGGATTCTGGATGTCGTTTATAAGAGAGAATTTAGGCTGCCTGATTAGGTTCCAGATTTTTCTCATTGTGGACCACAACAAGATAGAGAGACTAAGCAAAGACACTGCTATGTGGAAATTGGGAATATTGGGTGAAAGATAAAGGCACAGTCATTCTTTGCATGCTTGAAACTGTGCTCCACTACATTGATAATGACAAAGAAAAACTATGGGGAGGAAAATTTTGCTATAGTCACTTTTTAATTTAAGGAACTGCCAACAGAATAAACTTAAGGTTTTACCATGGGCATATTCAGAAGAGTACCAATGTGCTTTTTTTTTTTTTTAATATGCATGACAACTGCTGTGATCTATTTTAGAGAATGACTCAGCTTTGAGATAAAGTGAGAGCGTGCCTTCTAAATGTTGCCACTCTTTTCAGGTGAAAATCTTCTTCAGCATAGATTCCTGACCACATAGTATTTCCACTAAACTTGGGTTCTTTCTTTTTTCCCCAGCTCACAAATCTTTTTGTTTCTTTTTAAATGAGTACAAGTGATAAATCTACTATGAAACTATAAAGTCTACTAGATAGACTTCCACTGATTTCAAAGGAATCCATATCAGACCCAGTTTGGCTACCAGGCAAAATTTATTTTGCTATTTACACCAGAGAATACAAATTAAAAATGACTGACCAGTAGAAAAGAATGAAAAAGTTTCCTCTCTTGCCTTTTACACAGTCAGAGAGATGCGTAAACAGAAGAGAAAAAGGAAGGTGTTATTTCATTCTGAATGGAAAAAAGCAGAATTAACTCAGGGTGGCTCCGCTAATTATCTGCTTCAAAAGAAGTGGGAATTATGTAGCCCTAGGAATTTTCCAAGGTATGAGCCCTAGAAAAAACTACAGTAGTTAATTAGCCGGCCCCATAAGCTGGAACCAACAATCAGTTAGGTGGGACTCTAAATTTAAGGTTAATGACTTATTTTGTTGCTTCTGACTTTTTATCACTTAACTGCATTAACTTTAACCTGTTTTTAAGTAAACATCTCCTAAAAATTTCATCTTGTGGCTTAAATGGCTTCTAAATGACCTATCCCAGCACAGTACAGCCCAATTCCACCAGGCAGCTGGAGGGGGAGTAGCTCCACCCTTCCAGTGCTCTGCACCCTGACACAAGGCACAGGGAAGAGGGAAAGGCAACTCGGAATTCCTCTTCAAAGCTCCATGGGCAGCTTTGGAGATTACAGACGGTACTGGATATTAGCTTGGGACTGCCCGTTGGGTGGCGGTGAGGAAACCTCCCAATAATCACAAGCACAATCCAAATGGCATGAAAACACCAGTGCAGTGCCCTCATCTTCCCCCCTGCGGGGATAAGCTGCTTCCCAGGGTATCAAGCAAGTGCAAAAACAGTCCTCTCTTTCCCAGTACTGCTGTTGTGATTAGAAGCAGGAAACTTACTATTACAAAATAATATCAATTATATAGAGCACTTGCAGGAATTTAAGAATGATAGCTGTCATAGCATAGGGAACAAGCAACATGCAAGGAATTCACACTTACTCCTAGTCCTGAGTATAGTGTGCTTTCTTCTCACTTTTTCTCCAGTGAAAACGGCTTCCTTAGTTCCTACAGTTTTATGCCGAAGGAGTGCGATTTTCAATAAAATTATTAAGAATTACATGAAGAGATAATAAATATTCAAATGCTACCTTTGGTCCTTAAATCTGTTACTTTGTAATGGGGGAAGAGTGAAATCAGACAGTTGGCCCTATTAGGACCACCAGTGGAGACTGCAGAGCAGAAATGAAGAAAATCCTTTATCTGCTTTTTCCATTTTTGAAGCTGCATTGGCCAGCTTCCATCACATTAGTAACAGCAAAAAGTGATGTCATTTTGCACTGTCTCCACCCTTCTATCCCAGTCTTCAGGGATGATGCTCGGCTACTGGGAATTCACAGATCAGTTTTAGAAACCTGCCATCCTCGAGAGCTAAAACCCACAATTGTCTATTTTTATCTCCTTTGTGTCTGGAAGAGGAGGAAGATGCAGATGCCCCCTATAGTTAAAAAAGTCTTTTCCATGCAGTCTGTCAAAACTTCTCTAGGGACCCACTCCCTGACACAAATAGCTTCCATAGGTACGGAAGGAAGCTGATGCACATTTTCTGTCTGTTCCACACAGTCCTTGTAACAGCTGCTGTTTTCAGTGGAAACAAAAAGCTATTAGCTATCTCTAAATAAAATAGACAGGGAAATCCCAGAGCCAATCTTTAACAAGATACATTAGACACAGTTAATCATGCCCTCTGAAAGCTATATAAGTCAGTACATATATGCAGAACAGGCTGAGCATTTGATCCTCACTCTGTGCATCTGCTTTTACGCATTTAGGGAAAACTCCAGGAAAGATCCATGTGAGTCACAGCCCTGAACCCTTTCTACCTTCTTAGGACAGCATCCTGATTTTGAATCTGTTTTTACTCAGTTTTAGAGGATCCTAAAAGAAATTACAATCTTACGGTGCCACTGTGCAATACGGAGTCAACACTGTGGCACTTGGTCCAGGCACGAGCATAACAACTGACAATTCTTTTGTAAACTTGGCGAACTCAGTTAAACCCTCTAATGCAAGTTCTTTCTTTGCAGTCCCAGCTAGGACACATTATTTCTGTTGGTGATGCGTTCTGGGACATAGTTTTACATGAAGACATCCATTTTTAGGCCCATCTGAAATGGCTGGCTGTCCTTTTTAAACAAGATCTTCTCACTCCTGATTCAGGATGAGTGCCACCTACTGACAGCAAGAGCTGTTTCTATTTGCTTAATTACATTAATCAAGAATTCTAACCTGAGTTGCTGCTGTTTCAGGCAGCTTGGCTTCAAGTCCAAATGGTGAAAATAAACCTCAAAGAAAAAGGAACATTTCAAGAATCTGGAATGGTACATGCCAGATTCTCATTAAAGTCTGCCTGCCCATGGTGCTGCTGACTGATGAAGAATTCCCTAGCACCACCACCACCACCAGTCACTCTACCAACCTTTTCCGCAAAAAAATAAGCAAGTCAGACAAAAATATTCACCCTCTATGGATAATCAAGTACTGAACTCAAAAGGTGAATTAGAAAGAAAAGAAATCAAACATAAGAGCCAAAAATCTGTAGAAATATGTCTAAATCTGGACAAAACCAACAAATCTCTATATAAAGGAAACTGAGTGTTACAGGATGAATAAAAATACCACTGCATTGTAAAAAGTCAGCTGCACGGCTTCATCAAAAATTCTTCTGGAAAAGATTTACTATAAATTACACCTCTGCTCTATATACAAGCTTCAAAAATGAAGTATAGGATTTTAAGAGACATTATCTCTTTCTTTTGTCAGGTCTGGAGTCATTAAACAGAGATTAGCTGGATAAATAGAGGAAGTGATTTTTAAACTGTTTGCAAACTTAATGTGAAGAGCCCAGCCTTGCAAATTATCATGTCTAATCAGAGATGCACGCTTCACTGCTCCAGTAATTGTACTAGTATTAGTCAAATTCTTGTTGTCTCCTCATTAGCCATGAAAAGGAGACTCAAGATGTACTTCATTAGAGTATCCTGAATATAAATTGTTAGGGTAAGGAGGAAAAGATGTATTGCATACTGTACTGTATATAGAAAGAAAAATATTAAGAACATAAACCATATTGAATCGTTCTGGTCTTACACTGAATATATGACTTTAACAACCAAACCCCTCTTCTCTCTTTTCATTTTTACTGTCTCAATCCCCTCTTTTATTTGCAGTGAGAGCATAGTACTTGAAACTGTAATTTACAACCAATGCCATAAAAAAAAAAAAAAAAAGTGGTGTATTATGCAGCCATTCCTATTTCCGTAGCCAGAAGAACGCAGCTTAATCAAGAACTGTATCTTTAGTAGAGACATTTGGTAAATTCTTGACTACTGGATAACAGGTAAAGGTGATCTAACTCGCATTAAACGTAGATCAAATCAAAAGGTTTGTTCCTTTGATCAGCAAAGCATTTAAGTACATGCTCATGCCCTTCTCTACTCAGCGATGCCCTTAAGTACATGCCTCTAAATCAAGAGAATTTAAACACATGCCTAACATATGAAGCATGTGCTTAAGGGAATTGGGGTTTGAAAAATCCAGCTTGAATACGATTTCCAAACAGGTCTATTAGAAGGGTAAAAGTAAAAACATTTCCAAGAATTTCAGTAGAAGCAGAGGCAAAGCAAATTTTTTGTGTTTGTTTTTTCATAGCTATTTTTGTTGGTGTGAATCCGAGTCTGAAATATTTGTATTACTCAACAACAGTTAAGGGAAGCCGCAAATGAACTAGGCAGGTCACCAAAATGCTACCAATAAATGCCTTCTACCTCTCCACTTTATCACAGATTAAGAAGAACCAAAAAGCAAATAACATGCAAAACCATACCCTTTCACCCCCTGAACATAGGTGAAACACCAAATCATCATGAAATCACATGTCTGAAAACTAAAATCTAAGCCAAATCTGGTCTAGCGTTCGTTTGCGTGGAAGACTTGGCGTGAGGGCAGTAAGTAATTCAAAAGGGGAGTTAAATCCATAATGTATTGTCCAGGTACTCTCCTTACTGCAGGAAAGTGAACTGGATTTCTAGGCCTGAGGTTTGATCCCCATGCAGTTGTGCCCTCTCAGAACACAGCAATATCCTCACCCAACTTCAGCTCTATCCTTCAATAAAAGACCAGATTCTTCAGTTTATTATTATTTACTATAATTTAGACAGCATGCAGGAGCTCATCACGGAAAGGACCCCATCTTGCTTGGTCAAGATACCCTGGACAAAAAAAAATAATAATTCTGAAATACTTCCTGGTGCTTCTTTGAACAATATTAAAACACTTCAGCAACCTTTCATACAGAATTAATTAACATGAAAACCAGCCTCCACAATGCAGCAGAGCCCTAAAGTGGTTTCTGAAATTTAATTAGGCTAACCTTCTTTTCTCTACATTGGTACCACTCTATAATAAGTGCAAATCATTATTAATTCCTTTGGTGTTCACTGTAATAACATTAATCATGATGAACTCTTTTGGTAGTAAAGTGTATGTAATATGTAATTCCATAATAATTTAGCATTAACTTGAAATTAATTTATAAAATATACTATTTGTCACCACACACTGAACATTTATAAAATTCCTCATTGTCATTAGTTTTATGATAACTCGCATAAAAAAAATATGCAAAAAAAAAATAATACACTGGCTACAGATTTAAAAAGTTCATAAATACGTTTGGGAAATTGAGTGAGAGATGTTAGTGATCATTTACTTAGCAACTTTTCCTTTAAAAGCTATAGTAGGGACATTTTAAGAAGTAATAAAATATCATCGATTGTGGAAAACACCTGAATCCTTTTTCATTACTAACATTTGTGCAGCACAGGTTCTAGTTTAAAGCTGATTAAAGTCTGGAATTTAAAAGAGAGTTCAAGGATGTGTAGTAAAGGGTAACTTAGCCCATTATATGGTAAGAGAAACACACACAGAAAGAATTTTAACTGTAATTTGTATGTGTTGAAACAACTAAGTGACATATGAGAGTACTGCTCTGTACCCAAGAACTGACCAGGCAACTTATGATAGTGGGAGATGACAGAGTTTGCAATTGTTAGCTTTTGGTAAATTATTCTTACTTTATGGAGTGACCATGAGAAGTTGAGAGTTGGTTTGTTTCATCAGGAAACATTAGCAACATGGCGTTACGGGCCAGATCACACCTCGTTGAAGCTAATAGCTTTGACCGCTCTCTTTCACCAAAGATATTACAACTTAAATCGCTGTCCCAAAGCAAGGACAGATAGGAAGCTGCCCACTGATTAAAATTATCTGGATAGAATAGTTTGGTTACACATATTTCTGGGAAGAGTTGTGGAGAGGAGGCATTTCAGTGCAGCAAACAGAAAATGAAAGCAAGGTCAAGCCCAGTCAGAGTGATTGTTGGTATTGGATCCCCAAAAGAGCAGTGATAGAGTTTTTTGGTTCAGCACTAGTTGAAAAACCCGATTTTTTTGAAGCACGAAAATTGTTTCCCTGGAAACAATTGATTTCTCTGGAAATTAAAATAAATCCAGAACTTGTGTGTTGTTTGTCAATAAACAATTTTGCATCAGAGAACTTCACCTGATCATCAGTTCTCTCTCCCTATTAGACTAGCCTAAAGGACACTAAATTTTAGCCGGTGTCCTCAGGCAGGGATTTCTATGATTGCATGAAAAAATACAGCATGGCGATTTCCAATAGATGGGCTTTGGGGCTTGCAAAAAAAGGAGAGGAAGACACAAAATAAAAGCGCTTGTCAAGTGACATATCTTGTTGCTTCAAATGGCAAAGTGATTAAGTTTAAGATGCGATCAGACACTGAACATATATAAACATCCTCAGTGAGTGATACTAACGGAAAAACAGTTTTGTCTTTCCACAGATGATTTGTTTTCATCACTGGACAATGCAAAATCTCTGTATTAAAATTCACAAAAGATGCATTCGGAATCCTTTTGTCTGTCTGAAGTATTTTTAAGGTGCCAATCACCATATTATCTAAATGCATTAACAGAGTAGTTGGCTTTTATTAAATATAAAAAGAGGTTCCAAATGAATCCAAGATCAAAACACCTTTTTACCCAGCCACAGAAAGCCCTTCTTGGTGCTGGGAAAGGCTTCTCACAACAGCTCGGAGGAGCTCTCTGGGGCAGAGTCTAGAGGCAAGCGACACTGCACGCCATTTGCAGGGCCCAGAAGCTGATGGGAACACATTTACTTACACAGTCTACAGCTCCGCATACGTTCTGAAATTACTTACATTATAGTTCTTGGACTATGCTATAGCTGACATAAACTGTGTGTGATAGTGAAGCAACAGAACATGTAAGCATCTGCTATGAGTGGGAATGAATTTAAGCATGTGTTTATACACTTGGCTGAATCAGGCCCCTCATCACTTGGGCAGATCTTCAGTGTATTTTATATCAGCATTACCTCAGCAGAGTTGCCTCGCCTTTAAATTGGTACGAGTAAAAAGCAAGAATTATGCCCCATAAATTTTAGGTGTATTGACAGGTCTTTCCCACCTTAAATGAAAAATACTGTGCATGTCTTTTACTCTGTGTAATTACTTTTCCACAATACCAGGTATTCGTTGTGAAAAATGGTTATTTAAACAATTTCTTCTAGCCTAGTATTTAAAACTGTATTTTGCTCTTAAAAATTTATTAACTTAATTTACACAGAAGGAGCCTCCGCTTTGGAAAAAGTCAAGGATCCTTTGTCTCATCTATTTCCTTCAATGATTTCATGATGGATAAAATAGACAAGAAGGATCAGATCTTCTCCTGGTATAAACTGTTAGCTGCAGACCTTGCAATATAAATATCTTCCTCTTTTATATTATTGTTAAAGTTAATTACAGGAGACCCTTTAAGAAGTTACTTCTTAAAAAAGTATCAGTCATGATCTTGTGGTTCAGCCCGCACTAAGCTTTGTATTTAAAATGTACATTCAGCTATTTAGTTACGTACGATGAATTCTTTTTTTTCTCCCCAAATCATAACATTTATTTTTTGAATGCTGAAAGAATTTTTTAATAATGTATATTCATACCCAAATGACTTACATTTAAGAAGTCTCCTCAGGCCTGCTGTTTAAAGTTGGAACTTGATTGAATTCCATTTATGTTCAGTGTCAGTGATAATTCAGTGATAATTCAGTGATAATCCACTGTGTGCTGGAAACAAAGAAAAAACTTACAGCTTGGAAACATTATTTAAATATCAAATATACAAGGAGAAGACTATAAGTGCTTTCCTAGTCATACTGGAGAGCTCTTTCTCGTTCTGCACTCATCTGTGTGTTTCCCTCATCAGTACTGGAATTTAACCATCGGAATTCGAGAGGGACAAATTTCAATTAGTCTGACCGTCATTACGAGAGCTATCAGGGCTCTTTTGAGAACTGCCACAGCTCAGCACTGGCCTAATTCCAGCACTGCTTCTTATGTTTTTCCCTCTTGCTTGCTCTTTTTCCTAATCTTATTCTCCATTTCTCATATGCTCTTTTCTGTATCATTTTTCCCCTCGCAGTTTGCATCACTTTTGTATCCTCCCTCTATGCTTCTCTTTCCTCCTGGAACCAGTATCTAGCCTTCAAACCTCACTTCTTTCTTTTCCCTCCTTTTTATTTTTCTTTTCTCTTCAAGTTTTCCTCTATGATGAAGACCCTTCTTGTTCTATCAATCAGCATTTAAAAAAGAAACCCCAGCAAATTTCCTCTCTGTACAAACTGAGACTTTCTTTAAAGAGACCATTTTTTATTACAACTCAAAATATGCTCCCACTGATCATACAACTTCACTCGACTCAAGGTCATAAAAAGTAGCTTATATATTTTACCAGCCAAGTGATTTTAAGTGTTTATTCTCAACAGATGTGAGCCTGAATTAAAATTTCCAGCAGATGCCAGAAATCACAGGTATTGCTCCAAACAAATTACTGCTCAAACAACTTCATGACACTGTCATTCCAGGAAAATGGTATTTCTAGGTATTGTATCAAAGCCCCAGAAAAGCCACATTTGAAACCCTAGTCATAATGCTTTATGTAGGCTATAAAAGTACCTTTCATCCCCAAGTGTTCTTTCTTTTTTATCAACTATCCTTATGTAGATGCCTTCGGGGTGGAGTTGTTGGACAAAAGTATCCCAAGTAGAAATTTTAGTCAAGTATAAGGGGTTAGATTCTTATAGAACAAATGATGTAGGATCTCTGACATTTCCGCAATAAACAGAAAGCTTGTGATTTCAAGGCTCAGTAGAAAAATACAACGTTGCTTGCTTAAAAACTTTACAATTGTATAATGTGGAAACAAATGAAAATAGAAGTATTTAGGATTTTTTTTTAAATAAAAGATTCCTTGGAAGGCATTCTCAACAATTGTCTGTGATTTGAAACATCCTTTTGTGTGTGGAATTGCACGCAGAGAAAAAAGCTAAGTCAATTAATTACATGCAGAAATTGGGCCAGGTAACATTCACGCCACAGTCTCTTTACATAATACAGAACTCTTGTGTACATGAAAAAAACAGAAAGCTTCCCAAAATTATTATATCAAACTCTTGGCTGGGGTAAATGAGCACAGCTCTTTTGTGTATTGAAAGTGGTAGGAATTTATATGGCTAACCTGTTATTTAATCACTGATTAATAACAAGAATCATGGCTCAATGTACGACATTATCCTCCCGTCTAATTTGCCCCTGCGGTTTATAGGTCTGCCTTCCAAAATAGAGCTTAGCCAGCAGTTTTCTACAACTTCCACCTCTACTCCATGCTGAGAAATAGCAGTCTCTCCATCCAACGCCTAAGTTATTGTAGCTGGGGCCATTTATTCCAGCTAGAAAAAACACTTGGAGGTCTCCCACCTCACCGAAACATTACCACAAGCTCCTCTCCTCCGTTTCCCTATTGCACAGTAGTGTGGTGACTAGGCTCTGTATTTTCTCTACTCAGGAATCAGTTTCTCTTCTCCGAGATCAAGGGGTCGCTTGCAAGACCATGCATGTGTAACACACTGGCTTAGCTCTACAGAGCAACGCAGTCCTTCAGGGAACTATGACTTACTGCTATTTGTGCCCAGAAGACAATTCCCACAGCAGGACTGTGCCCCACACCTGGGTTGCTAGATAAACTTGCCTGGGAAACTGCAGGTTTACTACTGGCAAGGTAAATACTCCTGCTGGTAAGTCTGCACGTTATGATTTCGTAAACACAGATTGCTCCTTGCTCTTAACCAGCACCTGTTTTTTCCTTTACAAACCATTTGATTTCTGCCTAAGCTTTTTTGAGTGTTACATATACTAATTAATTAGCAGCATTTTCACGTAATCCTCATCTATTTATACATTCCCAGCTACACCAAAATGAAATTCAGCAGGTTGTTCACTAAAAATCACCTAAAAAAGGCAAATGGGTTGCTATCGGTGGCAGGGAGATGGGGGAGGAGAGATTAATAGGGGTTTGCCCCGGCCTTGGCTCATCTTTTAATAATAAACTAATTCAGATAGCAAACATACTCAGATTAGCAATGAAGCTGGAGTACCAATGCATAACAAAGATTAATGTAAGTCAGTTTGATGCTGTCAATTCACATTTTTTAAAGAGCCATGATGGAACCAGGGGCTTAGAGCCACTTGCAGTTCACTCATCCAAAACACAAACCCAAAACCTTCTGGATGCTGCGCAGGACTCTGTGGTGGCTCTTCTAGGTGGGAATCACAAACTGAAAGTTGAGCTTCACCTGTATTCTAGTGAAGCAGCAGTGTCACCAACATCTCCTGCAAAGCTCATGGCAAGTCTACTGTGCCTGTATAACACGATGAGGAGAATATTAGCCTCTGCCGTCGGAAAAACATTGTTATAAAGGCTAGGGTTGATTCACCAAATCTAGCATTGCCTTACTGGAGAGAAGGCTGGCTATACCCTTTCATTAGATTTGTCCATTGCATTGAAGGATGTTAAATCACGGTCTTATTTAACTTTCTCAGGCTGCTTTTGAGGATGAAGTTAACAGTTCACTGCATTTTTCAAAATCATTAGGGTTAAGTGAATTTTGCCACTCCCTGGGAAGCTTCAAGGAAATTGTCTTGATAGGAGGACGTTTTATTCTGAGTTTTGGGCTCATATGAGGTTACAGGATCTCAGCACACCTCTGGAAGCCAAGCCAAAGTTCAGATACAATTGTGCTTTTCACGATTAAAGATACAAAACTCTCTTCCCAGATCCTCACCTGCCCAGCAAATCCCAGCTCTCCCTCTCGCTGCTGCTATAGAGAAACTACGCACTCACAATTCCAGGGGTCTGAACAGTGTTTGTGAGGGTAAAAAAGTATTTTGTGTGTTCACATCACTCTTGCTTTACAGGCGTATATAAAGTGTCTTTCTAAAAATTTTTAAAGGATAACATGCAACCAGTCTGCCATGACTACTGCATCTGATAGGAAAAAAAAAAAATGCTGGGTTCAAATTGCCATTTCTTTGATGTGTAGGAACAGGCCAGAGAGAAATTACCAGAGCAGTCCTGACCAATACACCAACTGACACTTATAGCCTATCATGAAAATCATCATATTTCCTCCTATCAAAGCTTTTCTTCTTCTCCAAAACATTAGAGCTTAGCTTCCCTTCAAAGTTCTTGCTTATGATCTGATATTTGTTGATATTCTACCTATGTCCATGGCTCGTGCCTCCTGGAACACGTTA
This sequence comes from Aptenodytes forsteri, assembly GCF_000699145.1. NCBI lineage: Eukaryota > Metazoa > Chordata > Aves > Sphenisciformes > Spheniscidae > Aptenodytes > Aptenodytes forsteri. The sequence continues at coordinate 462,108 of NW_008794953.1, read as the reverse complement.
AGTTACAGCAGCACCACGTGCGATTACTCCTGTTTCCAGCCATGCGAGGAGGGCACTACACAAACCAAGAATAAGTACCAGGGCTTACTAAGGAAAGCAAAGAACAGTCTGAAACTGGTGCAAGCCAGCTACTTGGGAGACAATATGAAAGCTTTTTGGAATTTTATCCCACATTACAAAAAAACCCCAAAGGTTTAAAAAGAGTTTAGCTATCTATCCATCCTCTACTCCCTCATTGTTTCAGGAGCTCCTGCTTACCTGAATCCTGAGGAAAATTATGGGGAATTTGTCTTTCCTTTTCACTGTTTTTATTACCTCTTGCACCTGCTCAGAGCAGGTGTCAAGAGTTCCCATTTCAGCAGGGGTGTGAATACTTACGCAAGGCTCAAGCAAGGAGCTTGTGTGAGGGAAGGTTTGTTAGCTCCATGAAAGCCCTAGATTTCTTTCTAGAGACAGTCTTTCTTTGGATTTAAGTAGTTTAGATGTATCTCAGAAAATCTGACTCAGCAGGCAAGTTGTCCAAACTAGAACCCTAGTCCTGAACTCCTGACACACATGACTTAGAAGAAATGAAAAGAAACTTCATAATCTCACAGAGGTGCCAAAATTATTGATAGATTCCTTCTAATTTTTCAAATAAGGAATTCTGCAAGTGTTTCAAACAGGCAGGGTGAAAACAGCCACTACCAAACTATCTCCTCCTAAAAGCACAGTTCTTGTTTTGCAGCCACTATTATGCTTTTGCAGGATAGCAGCATTACTTGGAGGTTTCTAATCCAAAGGTTGAGCTGGATCAGAGAAAAGACTGAGGCAATCGACTCAGTGGAACTCATTTCAGTTCCTCTTCGTTTCCTTTAAGTTGCACCTTCCTAATACCTTCTCGCTGGTGCTGAGGATTTCCCAGCCCCTCGGTGCTGCTGATTCCTTTTCCCCTCTGCTATCCCCTGCCCTACCTGTCTCGGTGGCAGCTGTCACACAGCCCCATCTGCCACACTGCTCTTCCCTTCCAAAGCTGCACGCTTCTCTCTCCGCTTTGTACCTAGCCTGAGCAGCACTGTAGGAATAAACTCCAGCGTATAATAAATAATCTAATCTAGAGGGTGGCAAAATTCAGCTTAAAATTGTTAAACCCTCATCTTAACTCTTTTGTATTAGGTATTTTTGAACAGGGAAGGGAGGATAAAGGTAGAGGTTTCCTTAATTTTTTTTGCAGGTTTTTTTTCTTCCAGCCCAGTGCTTTAGACAAATTATTTCTCACAGTGCATGTGAGGGGAAAAAAAAAAAGCACCACCCTACAGTAAAATTATAGGCAGTGCCTTTCTTTTTAATCAGATAAATTATCGCCAGCTGACTGATGAATCCACTCTGGAGAGGGCAACATGACACGGTTTACAACCTTAAGGATTACAGTAGTCCAGATGCTATCATCTTAATTGGAAAAACACAGTGTTGCCAACTGTCCATGTTAGAAAATGGAAGGTTGCATTATTATTATTTTTCCCCTGCCTCCGCCCCTTTCTTTTCCTCCAAATAGCCAAGAACTATTAGATCCTTTGTATGGTTTCCCTTATTGAAGTCTTTTTATCAGCTCATAAAAGCAGCCTTTTTGAGACAACGTAAGTCCCACTGCATGGGACCTGTGTTTTCATTCCCAACACTCTCATTTTCCTATCAAAAAGGGGAAGATAACAGAAATGCCTTTTCAAACATTCAAGTTCACCCTCAGAAAGTGCCTGAGCTTAAGCCCCCGTGTCAATAAAACAGTAATTACATCACATGTGATCGGTCACAAACAGTAATTACAGTGAGGGAAGGGAAGAGGGATAACTAAGTAGATATGGTAATCATCCGCGAGTCACAAACTTCCAGGTCTGACTTCTCTTGTTCTCCTCTTAGCTGCGTGCCCAGAACACCAGCACAACAGTCTAGAGCACTTCAAAACTTTTTATGTAATTACCTCATAATCCTGTGAAAAAATATAATTTTCTATTTAAAGCACACAGGGACTTTCAAGAAGCATCTGACAAGGCACTGAATTAAACCAGCGAGGCTCAAGCTAATGCTCTAGCCATTGTTTCTTTTTTCTGTCCTTGGGTGAACCACTTAAATCACATTGTGTCTCAATTTCCCATCTGGAAAAAATCCTCTTAGACTGTAGACTATGTCTCACCAGGTTTGATCCTTTTGTGGGGAAGGTACAGTCACAATGCTTAACTACATAATGTAAAATAATTCCACTTGCTTTTATGCATGTGAAGCAGCTGGTGAAAACCTTCCTTAGCTCTGTCCTTCCTCAAAGTATCCAGCATCGGTTTTCCTTTGTGCCGTGGCCAGTTTGGGAAGGAAGAGGGAGGAGAAAGAGGGGGCTTGAGCCCATCTTTTGATGCAGGCAGTGATTTAAGGGAGTCCGCTCACATACAGTTCAAATGCGGTTCTCTCCTGCGAGATCACTAAACAGAACAACACACTCCCACTGCTGGAGTGTACTTACAATCCTGCCTCAGAGGGCAGGCAGCTAGGACAAGCTTTGAGGATGGGAGTTTCAGAAGCATCCAAGGGAGTTAAGGACAGTCCTCTTTGATGTCTTAGTGGGATTTCTGCGCTCAGATTCCCTAGATACTTTGAAAAAACCCTTTGCTTTGTGTTTTTAACTCTTTTTAGAATATGTGGAAGAAAGGTTGCTTCTAGTCCATCCTCTGAGAGATCAGAATCATCTCACAGTATTTCCTAACAGGAGAACTGTCAGTCGCAACTGTCTCATTCCAGCCAATTGAATTGTACAGGTTTATTTGTAGAGAAGACAGTAAGGGTAGGAAAAAACAGCGAGATGCTCTGGGGGTGGTGGGGCCTTTATGGGCTGATGGAACTTTTACTACTTCTGTTAGGAAGAAAGGAGACAAAGCTGTCAGTGCTGGAGGCGCTCTGGAGCTGTGCTCGTAGGGTAAAATGGAGCGCAAAATATATGTGAAAATCAAAAAATAGGTACTAGAGCAATTAAAATGAGATATGAGCTATTAGAGGGGTAGAAAAAGGCTTAGTTTAAACAGCATAAATTACATAGATGACACAACATAGCATAAAAACCCAAATTAACAAGTCCAAGATGTAATGGTCTGTGGGTTTATCCCAGAAGTCATAACACTAGATTACTCATGCCTACTGCAACCTTCATGCCTGATTTTGTATTATGGTTGCTATAGTTTGTATGTAATATGACTGTAATATATAATACATACATAGTTCGTATGTAATATGACTGTGGATGTAAACCAAGTCACTCTTTCTAACCTTTCAGATTCTCATGTCCCTATCTCAAAATCAGACACAGAGTAGAACTGAAAAAGAGAGCAAGATGATTCCAGGGATGGAATGGTTTTCATACAAGTAACGACTACAGCTCTTTAACCTGGAAGAGAGACAGCTGAGTGGGTGTATGATAGAGATATTTAAAACATGAGTGGAACAGAGACAGTAAATAGAGAATCAATATTCATTGTTTTTTCCAACACAAGGACTACGGTGCATCAAATGAGACTAGCAGGTGGAAGGTTTAGAAGAAAGAAAAGAGACTCCTTTGTCATGCAACACAGTTAAGTTATAGAAGCCCTAACAACAGGGCGCTATAGGTGCTAAAATTTACATTTGTTCAACAAATGATGAACTCATAGAAGAAAAATCCATAAAGACCTATTGAACAGGAAAGCAATACATTTCATCTCAGAAAGACTGAACTGCAAATTGCTGAAGGCTGGGAGAGTATGTGAACAGTATTTGCTTGCCCTGTTCCTATGAACTCCTGTGGGTGCTAATGGTGTTGTGGGTGACAACTGAAAATCCAGTCTAGTCCTGTCTAGTATCCTGGCTCAGCATGGCTCTTCTCAGGTCTCGGCTTCTGAGGTTTCAACATGTGAAGTCATTTGACCGCTCTAGAGCCAGGGGTGATGGGTTATATCTGTTGCTGACTTGGGAGGACGACTTTGGCACAAGTGCGGAGTCCTGCCTTCAGCTGCAGTTCGGTGCTGCGGCCCATCCTTCCAGTGGTCTCCATCCCACTTGCCTGGTGTCAGGATGCCAAGCTGCATCTAGCACATGAACCCTTGAAGGGAGAGATGCTACAAACTGTCTGGCAAATGCCCTGAGATGTGAATGTAGCACCAAAGGAACACAAGACCAGTCAAACATGAAACTGAAACAGAAGCTCTGAGATTTGACAGAATTGCTGTCCATGTGCAGAAGTGGGGTTTGGGTCCAAAGGATGAGAAATGAAGCTGCAGACCCAAGTGTCTGCATAGAAAACATTTTATCAAAATGAGTAAAAGATGATCATGATAGATTATTATGTTCTGTTCCTCTCCTTATTCAGGGACTTAGAAGTGAGTAAACTAATATATATTCCTTAATACTTCCATTTATAAAATGTGGCTAATGTTATTTAAGCTTTCATGGTCCTTTTTTCTTTAATTCTCCCCACCCCTCCATATGTGGTCAAAACCCATATTGTGTGTGTTCTAATTAACCTTTTCCTTAATCACTGAAAACATGTTTTAAAATTTCACCCCTGTTGGCACTACAAGATTGGACAGAAAGGTCACTGGGTGACAATGCTGAAAACAAGGAGTCAGTGTGAAATGGAACGGGGGACATCGTGCTCTCTGGGAGAAAGATGGACTCGTGATAACATAATCAGTCCGGTGTGACTGTTTAGCTAGGAGGTACATTCAAATCAACTGTCTATCCTACAGCCAAACAATTTTCCCTTTTTTTTGCTGCACTGTGTTGCCAAGTAAATCATACTACAGCATGTTAGTTCTCTTCACAAGATGTCTGACATCTGTGTCTGCATTAAAGATGCCAGCTTGGTTTTCTGTGGGTATGAAAAGCCACAATAAATCCAACACTTCACACCTTTGCTTGCTGAATGATGCTGTGCTGTATAACTACTGGGATTTCCTTTGCTTTCTTATAAAATTCCCCAAATGAAACAAGAAAAATAAATAGTAGAACCTCACTGTACAGATTTAAAATAAACCCCATAACTTTAATTTTATACCTTTGAGTTAGGTAAATGATTACGAAGACCAATCATAGGTCATACGCTCCTTCTGTCATTAGCTGAAATGGAAAATATTCTAATTAAAACTTCCCTAAGAAAGCCTTTTGCAAGTTTCAAAGTTCAGCAGACTTGGGATCTTATGAAGTGCTTAATAATGAAAAAATTCTATGGAGAATTTTAAGTCAAGGAAGAAGAAACATGCCATTTCTTAATTAGTCTGTAGCCTGTTTCCCCATTGGGCAACCCCGCCTCCCAAATCACTTTAAGTAAAGCAATCTGCAAGTGGCTTCTTCTGCTACATACACATCTTTGCATATTCACTGCATGGGTGCTTGATTTGGCATTTCAAAACCATTGAGATTCAAGAGACGAGGAGGAAGAAATCACCCATCACCATTAAAAATGGAGAGTAACCAGCAGACATTTTCATTTTGTTACAGCCAGTACACACAGCCAGTAGCCTTTGGTTCATCTGCAGGGTTCTGTTAAGACCTTCTCCCCTTACTGAGAGATGAATATCGATTTCAAAGAGGAGTTGTACAAACCTTTTAATCTGGAGAAACATACCTAACAGAAAATGCAGATCCTATCTATTTACCTTCAAAGAAAAAGAGAGAGAAATGCAAACCACAAAAAAAAAAAAAAAAGGAAAAATGGAGACTGAAAGAATCAAGACAGAAAAAAGGTACATTTAGGGAATGGGAAAGACGTAAATCTAGAAAGACAAATCAAAAGGAAATATCTTCAGTGTTATTTTCTTGAAGCATCTACGTTTTCCAACTCTCCAACCATCTGAATAAGTTACCATGTTATTTTCTGTATTTTCCATTTTCTTGTGTAGTCTCTTCCACCCATCATCCCTGGAGCAGAACTGATTGCAAAAAGGAATCAACATAGATCAGGCTTTGCTAAGGCTTACTAACTAAGACCAATCCAAATTAAAACTCAGCCACTTTTCATAATCAAAGTGAGATCTCTGCCTAAATCCTCATGATCTCAGCATCTTTTGCTCTGCTATTTATCTTTCAGCCTTTTGTTTCCCTATTTATTTTTTCTCAGTGTCTACCTTTTGTCTTTCTTATATATCCCTATTTCCCCTTGCTTTTCTTCCTTCATGTTCACCCTGCAAACATAAAGTAGAAATGGCAAAAACATAATCTGGAGTAAGCATCATTAAAAGGGGTTTAAGAACTGGCAGTGGGACCAACAGCACACAACCATGGCAGGCACTAAGAAACAACAGGAGACCTGTGCCACTGTGATGGTTCTCAGTTATTGATGGCAATCCAGTCAGGATTTTTCCATCTGGTGGCTGTGTCCAGAGGTACCTGATAAAGAAAAACTTTAGCATATAGAGAAAGTTTAGAGCCTTTTAGCTTTTCTTACATCTAAGACCAGGTCCCCAGCTGCTGTAAATTGGCCTGCTTTAGTGGACTACATACAGTGTTCAGGAGATGCATGGAGGAAGCAATCTTCGGTACGTGGTGACATGAAGCCTTATTACTTCTACAAGAGACAGGAATGATGACATATATTCTTCAATGCCATCTGCTGGCACTTTATTTAATAGTGAATTCTTCACAAATTTCTACATTTAACATTCTTATAAAAACAGGCGTCTGAAGATTCATATTGTTTGGCTTTCCATGGCTGGACATAGAGAAACACGAATCCGGATTGCTGGTGACCACTGCTCCAATTCCCCCTCTTACTTTACGAGCTATCTGAGGGATGCCGCAGATGTTTTTCAGTGTCAGGAATGACTGAGCTATTTAAAGGGTCTATTCCATCTTAGGGGACCTAACTTTTTTTCATTTTATTCACAAAACTTTCATTCTAGCAAGCATTTCATACGCTAACTATACAGTAAAAATATTCTTTAACTGGCGAGCAAGGTGTCCGAGATACTCAAATTAACAGGGGATTTCCTAAATCTATTTGTATTTAAAAACAATGAGAGTACTAATAATTACAACTAATGCGCTTGCCGTAAGTATTTCACACACAGCTGTTAACTAGATCTTTTCCTCGCTCTTCGCTGTGTCTGTTAGCACAGTGCACAGAACGAACGCTGAGAAGGCCTGACAGGCTTTCTGTGTCGAGAGGAGTTGGTTGTGACGTTACAAAGCGGAGACAGATTTGGAACAGGACCAACAGCTGAAAAATACAGAAGACTTGTAAGAAGCTTAATGTGCAATAGAGCTTGATGCTAGGGGTGAAAGGGAGGGCACTGGGACAACTAGTGCTGCTGATCTCTGCCTAGTCTCCCTTTAACATGATGATAGATGATCCTCAATGAATTCTACATTATGGACTCCTGATTATACTTAAATTATTTTGAAAGCTTAGACTTATGTTAAATTAACACTTTCTCATGATTTCTAGAATAAGGCTGTCCAGTGCTGTCACAGACTGTAAATGAGCTTTTGCAGTATTTGGGATTAGTCTTTTCTGGTCCATATTCTGTAAATTTATCAAGAAGCTATGCTGCTAAGATTGTTTTCATACTTCTTCCAGTTGAGAGGAGCAGCAAGGAGGTTACTTAATATTGTTGGCACTTATTGTATTCACCCTTTTGTGTATTATTTTAATTAATCTAGGACAGACATAATTCAGAAGACCTTCTTCAAAGTAATCTGTCTATAAGTCAATACAAATTATTAACCTGTTAATATTTTACATTTTACTGAAACACTTCAAACACCATACATCAAATTCTGCATTCACTTGCCATCGTCTTTTTTTAGAGAAGCTTTTTTTTTTTTCAGTCAGCAGAGTTAATCCAGGAGGAAGGGACACAACCAGACTGAAATTGCTTGAATAGCGCAAGAAGATTGGAATAGTTTGTGACATGTAGCATGTCATTCCCCATTGTCTTGCGCCTTTTGTAGTCATTTATATCAATACATTTATACCAATGTCTGCAAATGGCAGACCCATACATGATTGTATTCCCAGGAAACCCTCTGATACCAGACCCCATTCTTACAGATACTGCACAAAGAAATGAACTACAATTTACACCCAGTTATTCAGCTATGAAAGACTAATGTGAGGTTCAGACCTACACAATATTCATATCCTTTTAAGTTATGCGAGAGCTGCTCCTTTTTAATAGTAGTGCCTCTTACCCATATTAATATATAAAAAAAATTACTTGCATTTTTAAAAATCTATTTGGTCTTTCTCTGCAATGACTTCCTTAATTTTGTGAAGATGCATTGACTCTTTAATTTCAGGGCTGAATTCAGTATGAAACTAATGCATAAATCTTTTCAGGAAATGGGCATGTTAAGAGGCAGAGGTAATCATTAAGCTCCAAAGAGGAAGAAAAAGAAAAGAGAAGAAATTTGAAGATAAAGTTAAATGCTTGTTTGTCAGCCTACCAATGACCCCATCCTGACTATATTCTACAAGCTCAATTCCTCCAATTAAAAAAAACCCAAACAAACTATATTTTCTGAATGCATTGGATATATTTCCCACCAGTGGGGCCTGCAGAAGTTCAGTTACTGAGTTTCAGAAGAAAGAGCACAGGCACTTGCTGTTGACTGGAAAGACTGAAACTTGTACCCATAGATTTGTATCATGGAGAAAACTGTCGAGCTTTGGTACAGTCTTCAATGGTGCCAGACAGCTTTTTTCCAGCTGGGACCTGACTCTAGCTGTGATATAGCTATTAAGTAAAAAATGAGGACTGAACAATCCTTGATCTGGCTATCTAATAAGCTCAAAGATAAAATCAAAGTTCAAGCTATTGGAAAATCAACTCCCATTTAGGAACCTCTAATTTAAAACCTTTTTGCAATTATTTTCAGGCATGAAACTTTCAAGAGGGAGCAGGAAAGGACGTATCCTGCCCTAAAGATAGTAATAGAAAATAATAGAAAATGAATCAGAGCTGTCGAGTCTACCAGCAGAACCACCAAGGGAAAGTGCCAGATGTGGCCACTGGTAGAAACAGCGTTATGATCTGGCACAGTGCTATATCGTCAACAATTTGGCACAACTCTATCTTGCTCTGTCAAACACTCCGTGCGATGGCAAGTGAACCGTCCCACTAGAATTTAAAGCAGGTAAAATAAAGGGGAAAAGGAGGAAATACATAGCGTTCCTCACGACTAAAGTGATAAACCAATTACTCTAAGAACATAAAGGCTGAAATCTGCCCTTAGTATAAATCCGTAGGATTTAATTCAAGGATGAATTCAGGGTGAACATTGCTACCTAGCCTCAAATTAGAATAAAGATTCTTAAAAATAGAAAGCACAACCACCTCATTTCATTTCATGAAGCTACACAGATTTGCATGCACCTATCATTTATTCCCTTCTCTTGATTAGAAACTGTTTAACTTTTTTGTGTCATTCCAAACTCATTTGGGCTTTGCGGTTCAGGAGATCAGCTAAAATGTGTGCATCAATTTTTATGCAAGCCATGAAGATGAAAAAGAAAAAAAAGGGAAATAAAAAAGTAGGAGTGAAAAAACAGAGAAAGCATCAGGGAAAGTAAAACTAATCCAGTAAAGATGTAAAAAGTAGGCTGAGGCATTAGGATAGGAAAAAGAGCATACATGCCTTCTGGGTCAGGCTTCACCTTCCCAAGAGCCCAAGTCCCTCATAAATGGGTACTTCATTTTAGCAGGATTTTTTTTTTTTTCCTGCCAGTACAGTCACACGGAAAATTTAATGCTCATGAAACGAACACTTGGAATCAATGGCAGCTAGAGTCACTAACTTAAAATTAAGTTACTCTGAAATGGGTTGCATCATTCACAAACAACTTGCTGATCCTTTGGTTTTGATCAAAATTATCAGTATTTTTAGCAAGCCAGTGAACTATTTTGAACTCTCCCTTTCTCTCAGTTGACAGACAAAAGAAATATGAAAGTACAAGTGAATGAGGAAAAAAAAAGGCTTTTCCTTTGTGAGAATGAAAAAAAATAAATCACTCGGAGGCTAAGATAAAAAGGACTCCAGTACAGTGGTTAGGTTACCAGACAGAGAATTCCTTGAACTGAATGACAAGGAATACCCTGCCCAGGGGGTTATTCTGTTGGAGAACAGCGGCACCGTGTACCACGGAGAAAAGCACTCCCGCACTGCAATCAGGAAAGTGATAGGGACTATTTCCCAAAGTGCCCACTACGTGGATGAAGTCCGGTCTCACCAACGTCAGTCAAAACTTCCAGTAGGATGAAGTTTTTAAGCCTTCTAAAATGGAAACTGTAATACTGGACTTTAAAAAAGAAAAAAAAAAAAAGAGAAAGCAAGCTTGAGGGAGGGCACTGAGAGAACCACAGTATGGAGGGCCCTAGATTTACTAAATGGTTTTCAAAATCTGCATTAATTTGTTCTAACAACCCAAAAGTTAGCACAGGTGGGTTAGAAATAATACCTTGATATTGTGTTATTGCAATAAAAATTACTATCCTAGTAAGAACCACTGCATCTCTATAGCGTCACAGAAATAGGAAAAAAAAATTCAACATTTTCAAATTACTTTAGATGTTGTTTGGGTTCATGAATATTAGAAAAAAAATCCCAACAGCAGGATTTACTAGCCTATAAGACAATCCCTGAAGAGAAGAGAAGGAATCCACTATGGTTTATTAATTTAGGATGGATAGGAAAACACACTAGAAGATGTCCTGTGACGAACGAACTTGCATTGCCAGTGAGTTGCACAAGATGATCTAATATGTCTCTTCCATAAGCCTGTGAGTTAGCCAGACACTCATAATGAAAAATGTTCAGCTGAGGGTGGCTGATTACTAAGTAGAGCTGCAAGTCTTTGGGAAAACCTGTCTCATGAACAGTCCCATTTTTAAAAAGAAAAAAGGAGCCCAGTGAATGCACCATATCGAAAAGTCAAATTAAAGTCACTGGAGACATTACAAGCCAGGAAAAAAAATCAAAATAATCAGAGCAATCAGTTTTTAGGAGGTGGACTTTTTCCTTTTCTTGAAAACGCTTCAAGTTTCTTTCCAGTGTCTCACTTAAGGGAAGGCTTTTGGATCCCTTCTTGCTCCTGGGCTGTCTACTTGATGTTACACTTGAAAACTAGTTGGAAATTCTTGGCCAGAGCAGAAAAAAGCTCTTCTTCATGGACTGTAGGGGGGTTGTTCAGTACAATTATACAGAACTGTGTATAAGTTGGATCATACTGGCTACCTCAGAGTCAATATATCACAAAGTCCTGTTGCGGATGCATGGGCTTGTCTCTTTTACATTATATGTAGGATCCTTTAGTAAGAGTAGGCACTGCACTTCGTGTCACATTGACCCAAACTGTTACGAGGTATACTACAGCACTGACACAGTGTTTCTAGCAGAAATGTATATCATTGCTCTAAAAACCACAGCTTGGATGTGACATGCAACCTTCTCTGAATGTACCATTTCACAGGCTGAAATATTTTTTGATGCTGCTGTTAAATCCGAAACAGAAAAGTTGGTTTGCTCAAAGCAGCTGTTTTCAGTTTTCAGTCAGGCACACACACTTCTATCACCTACCCAGCAAAGCCTGGATTCATTCATGTTCAAGCATTTTTGACCTCTCTTAACTCCATTTCTGTGAGCAGACAGCCCACACTTACAGTGTTTGGGTGAAGTCACGTGTTCGAAGCAAAGGCTAGAAGTGCCTTTAAACTGATTTGTCTTTATCGTTTTCTATTGTTTAATGTGTTCCTCTGATGTGGGGCTGCTTCCAGAGATTACCTGCAGGTACATTTCGCACGCAGCAAACCCTACCTATAGAGAAATTGCAACAGGCATAGCCATGCCACGCCGCAGGGACGTGACTTGCACCTGGCGTGTGCAGGCGCGGCATGCTGCCCGAGCACTTCATGGACGCAGGCAAGGGTGCCGGGTGCTTCTGAACCAGCCAAGCCTGCCTAACCGGGCCAAACTGCAAGAGAAAGGCTGTGGTTCTTGGAGGGTGATGCTCAGCAAGACAAGCGAAGAACTCTTCGAGCAGCTGAGGGAGATATCACTAGAAATAATCTGATGGAATTGATAAAGGGGAAATTTCAGTCTGATATTGTGACGCTTTCATCAGTGTCACCAGGACTGGTGAGACTTGTTCAACTGTGTAATAATCATCCAGAACAACAGATGAAGTTTTGGCACATGAAAAATGGAAGTATAATTTGACACATCATTCAGATGTATACTTTCTGAAACGGTTCTGCACCGGCAGGTGGGTAGGACAAACCAGCCCTTTTCCAGATCTGGGGCCAGCTCCCTATCAGCTGTATATCAGCATCTCTTCTCTGAAATCAGGAGAGCGATCCTACCTCACATCTGACAGCTTGACACTGAATTTCTGTGAGGCTTAATGTCTACCTACAAAGCACCTCCACTGAAGTCTCAGGGATTTTGACTCTGCAATTGTGTGACACGAAAACTTCCAAAATAGTAATAGAAAACTCAAACTCACCATAGGAATAAGTGATTATTTCCTACTAAGATATCTCTATGACAGTGCAAGAGACCTGATGCCTGTGAAAACCCCATGTCAGTAGCGGAGGGCAGAACACAATCTAGTCCTTAATGGAGTTAGGAGAAGGAGGGTTGTTTAAAATCATGTTGAAACATTCCTTTTCTTAAATGCAAAGCAGATTTCAGAAAAAAAGTTGTTTCCCATTTCAAAGTATTCTACCTGTGAGCTGAAGTCTTTTCCCTTTAAGAGAAAAGACAGCTCTGTGCAAAAGGAGTTGATATTAGGATACTCATTACAGGGCAATTACAGTCTACAGCAAAGGCAGTTCTGGAACTTCCAGGAAAATCTTCTGCCACTTTTCCACTGGTCATAGATCACATTTTCCAGGCTCAGACATCAGAAGCCTGATAAGTGAGTAACCCTTAAAGAGTTTGCCTTCATCTTTGGCAACCTGCAGGGAAAGGGCTTCTCTGAGATCCAAAAGCTCACTGATGGTAAACGGTTCAGGTGAGACCATTTTCTCCAGCAGTTTTATCCTCACTGAAGTTAAACCCACTGCACTGAGTACTCAGTTGCTGTTTGAAGGGGAAGGGAAGAAAGAAAAAAGAATAAAACGCAATCTTTCTCCAGCTCAATCCAAATGCCTTTTCTGTAGACCTTGGAAACTGATTGCAATTTCAGTCAAAAGAGCTTATCTGGGGGGGGCTACCTTTCGCTCACAAAGCATCCTGACCAAGGGATTGCGTACAAAATGCACCCCAGGAGGATTAAATCCGGGTGGGAGGCTCACTTCTCTCTGTCACTCCAGAATGGGAGGGAGTAGTATGTTGCAGTCTGTTATCATCAAGGGCAGGATCCACCATCTTAAAACCTCGCTTCACCTAGTCTGTGAGAAGTGAGAAATGAGTCTGGAGCACTCACCATTTCCCTGCTTGGGCACATGCTTGACAGCTCAGCCAGGCATTTCACCCGCGGCATTTCATCAACGCTTCCACGTTCCCCCCAACTCCAAGCGTACACACACACAAACACCCACAGAGTTTAGGAAATAATAGCAGTGTGCTGACAAAGGTTTGTTGTGAAGCATGCTGTCAAAGCAGCAAAGGGCTTTCTAAATCCATACAGATGTTTTCCATTAGCAAGATCTAACTGATGATGCTTACTTGTAGGCGGCAAAATTAACAGTAAAGGAAGACAAGGTAAAAAGAGGAGACCATGGAGGAGACTGTGATATTGCAGAAGGAGAAAGGGATCACCCTCTATTTGGGAATAACAATACATTTATGTATTTGGGTAAATTGTTTTTCCACCACTATGTTTCCACTCGACTGTGGAAGAAAGAAGCCTGACATCTGTGGTCTTTGCATTGTACTTTTCTAACAGCAGGACATGTCCAATAAGATATGTTTATTTTACTTGCCACTCATTTATCACCTCAGCTAGAAATATTCCTAAAGAATAGCGCTTGCATTGTGGCAGCTGACTAAAGGTTTTCCTCAGAAGACATGTATGAATCTTTGCTTTCCCCCAGCACTGAGCTCTGTAGAGCTGCTGTCAGCCAGGAGCTGTGCGTGGCATGCCTGCGTGGAAGTGAGGAATACCTTAATCAGAGCCACGGGAGGCTTTGTCACCCCGCTGCATACGTGAGAGGCAGAAAGGGGAGCTGGAACACGTGTCCTAACAGAAGGACCAAATGTACGAATTTCACATGCTTCTTTTCCTAGAGCCCTTGAGACAGATCTTAAGGGACAGCTTGGGCTAGAACTAAAGAGCTCTTTTATAAATCCAGACAAAATAAGAAGAAAACAAGGTACGACCGGTCCTTGCAGGATACAGGTTACTTGTCTGGCTGGACAGTGGGTCTGAGGCTCTGCGGTTATGCCTTTACAATGTACGTTCTGACAGGTATGTAAATGTATGCCCTCCCACGGCTAGGGGAGACAACCTCTTGATTTTTGTTCCATTATAAACAGACCAAATAAAAATTTTTGTCATTCATTAACTCTCTAATATTTTCTTAATTTAATCTCTTCCACTTTCAATTATGAAAGCCTTTGAGATTTGAGTTGTTAGTCAGGCATGGGGGTGCTTCGTTTAAGGGCTTTTTGCAATGGTTTAATTAGCAATCAGAGGCTTAGCTGCTTTGCTCAGAGACACTGTCAGAAGAAATAGTGATCCTTTGATATTAAGTTTGGAGAAGCAGATTTCTACTGATGTTTTATGAGCTGGGATAGTTCTGATTTCCCCCCCCCCCCTTCTATACTCACAATA
>NW_008794953.1:382289-447151 GCF_000699145.1 Aptenodytes forsteri | reverse complement strand
TGAGCTGGGATATTCCGAATCCCCCCCCCCTCCCCCCCCCATTCTCAACACCACTATCATAAATATCTCAATTTTCTAGTTCTTCTCCAAACAGGTATTCCTTCTCTCCAACCTTGGATAGCAGAACTTGAAATTTTCCTTACTAAAACAACAAAATTCATAAATTCTTGAGGTCAGAGATGACCATTTGATCGTGTAATACAACACTGTAGGAGACATTCACAGTCAGGTCTGTATATAAAAACCACGTTGTAAACTTCCATCACAATAATCAGAACCATATTTTATAACCTCACGGCACCAGGAGGTACAGTTAGCTGCTTAGCTGCTTATGATCGACTTTACATGCCAATTAACTGCACATGCATTTTTCTGCCTAGATTTCCAAACACATTTTGAAAGATGCATGTACCGGATGCACTTTAAAGCACCTTTTCCTCTGTTGTAGAAAACAATTTTCACTATGTAAAAATCTTTGTGTTTCGGACCCTTCATTTTAACACGTAGAGCCCTTCCCCTATGGGAGGATAGGGATCGAAGTTCACGGTATATCCACAGACTGGATGAAGTTGCTTCGTTTCAATGCATATAGTGTTATCGTGGAAGAGTTGACAGTATAGTTACCAATTGAATATTGTAGCTTTTAATAGAGGCTACATGTATATTTTGAATTTTAAACAAGGCTGTGTATACCATGGAAACAATTCATCAAGCTGGTTAATTAATGCTTAGAGATAGCTGAAAAATAAATACCAGCTTACTTCCTGCAGTCATGTTGTCATTCAGAATTATTTTCTGTTGTGGGCCTTTTAATGCAAAGGTAGAATTACAAAGGCTGTTAAGAAATATTTTAAGAAAATTCCAGAAATCTCTGAATGAGAAGTTTCGAAGTACCTCATTGCGATATTTAGTTTCAGTATTTTCATCAGAAATATAATTGACTTTTTCTTATGGAAAACTTTCTTTTAGGGAATACTTATTTGCTGCTGGAGAAACTTTCTGCCTAAAGTGTTTTACACTGTGATACCTCTGATTATTTAAAGTTTAGATATGCTATAGATACTGTGAAGTAGCATACATAGAGCAGATAAAAAAGTATAATCCACGTCATATGGCTTCAAGGCCTTTTTTTCATGAACCACTAAAGCTGTTAAAAACCGCTTTACTTCACTGGAAGTGAAGCCTCTGGGATAGCATGTATTCTGTGCCCAAGTGGCCCAGAGGAAATTGTCACTAGGATTTCACATGAAGTTAAGATAGCTTAAGGCCATTACAGGTCACTTTTCTAGACAGGCCAGGATGCTTTCAGCGTCTCAAGCATCGTGGGGTACCAGGTACTGACCTAACCCTTCCCTTTGCTGCTTTGGCCAGATGGCTGAAGAGGGGATGGGAGGGAAAGATGAGCTGCTGCACTGGCTCTCTTCCTTACATCTTTGTAGCTGGAGAGGAGACACTAACTGGTGTGTCAGCTATTTTCCCAAGGACAGCTTGCTGAAGAGGGGGTAAATGAAGTGGGAAATATCTACAAGACGGCCAGATCCTCAGCTGGAGGACATCAGTATGCTCCCACTGAAATTTGAATTATTCTGCGTGATACTAGCTAAGCATCTGTGTTCTTTTGGTCTGGTCAGCTTTAGGAAGCTAAATTGACAGATTTAAAGCACATTAGCGGAGCAAGAGTAGAAGACAGTGGCAGCGATTAAAACCACAATGATCCACATTGTGCCTTTTATATTTTAAATAGGGTGGGCTGGGCATAAAGTTCAAGTACTCTTGCTCTATAAAACAGAAAAAAGTTTTAAGGCAGCACCACAGAATGCCATAAGAGAGACCCTCTCAGACCTAGGAGAAGTACAAGTAACCTAAAAGGCACTGGCTATGATCATATCCATTACTGCAATTCAGTCTTTGCGCTCGCTGCTAGGAATGCTTGAAAGAGTGGCAGTGATGGTCAGCTGCTGATTTATGTACTAGAAGCACGCTGTCAGGGGAAAAAAAAAGTATATTCTGCCCTTTGTATAAGGCCTCAGCATTACTTCAAAGTATTTTTAATAAAAATTATGCTGACAGGATTGGGGAAGGGGTTAATATCAACAGTTCTTCCAATGGAGGCAAAGTAAATATCTGGGCATCTGAGCTAGACTATTGCCGGCTAGTGTGTGTGCATGTGTGAATGTGCACGCGTGTGACTAAAATGACCGGTTTCCCCTGCAGAATGATACAGGGAATGGCTTATGGTCTGTGTGTCTGATGGTAAAAATCAATGACTTGCCTTATTGAAAGGTGCCCTCAGGGGCAAAAAGCAGTGAATAGCTTATTAGTTTGTGTGAGCATGCTGGCAGATGATAAAGCAGCATTGAAATCAGTCATAGACCATAATAAAGTACCCATTCCCATCTTAAAGCTAGTGTGTACTTCTGTCTCAGGGGAATATGCCTCCATTAACCCAAACTGTGCAGTAACTCATCTTTAACCACAGTACAAATATGCAGTAGAAGAGGAACCAATAATGATTTCTTATGGTTACTGATGCAAAAAATACAGCGGATAAATTACTGGTGTGCAGGGCAAGATTCTTTTTGGTGTAATATTCCATAATTCTATTTTACTGCTATCTGGAACGGTGTGGATGGACTCCAGCTGAGGATCTGGCCTGATACCAGAAATATTTTACTCATTTCCAAAATAAAAGAGGAAAACATGGAGTGATGCAACAAAGAAAAGATGCAAGAGACAGAATGTTCTGACCTTTTTTCCTGTCAGTGAACTCTGTTTCAGACTATATTCAGGTCATCCATTCAGATACATAAGACCCACATACAACTGCATTGTCACTGAAGTATTTATTGACCTTAAAATGTTGTCATGCTAGGCAGTACGTGTCATGCCCTGGGATGCTTTGCTTTGATGGTATACATCTGATTAATGCCAATAATGCCTTCAGCAAACATAATAGCCGTTTAATGTGAAGCTTTCCCATAAGATCACTAGGGTAGATCCAGCCTAAGAAGTAGAGGTGATGATTTCTCTTGGTTGCAGGGTGAAAGTACTGACTTCGGTAAGTATTTTCATGCTTTAATTATTTCCTAAGAGATGCTGACGGCATCTGTGCTTGTATCCATGGATATCCAAAACTAGTACAAAGTGTGTCTTTTTTAAAGGACTTGACACTTCAAATATGTAGTATTTTGTCTTGAAATATGTCATAGTGATGGCCATATGGGGCAGAATAATTCCCTTAGCTGGAGTAACTGATGTGTAGCATTTATTAAACAGATGGATAGACACGTGTACACTCACACACAGATCTGCTAACATTATGTTAGTCGTGGCACTCCCTGAAGGACATGCCTCTGGAAACCACAGGCAGAAATCTTGTCATCATATTGTTATGTAGAAAGGTGCTAATGGCTTCCATAATGGAGCTTCTAATAAAATGCTATACAAAAAGAGTTAAGCATGTAGTATAACAGTTGCATCCAGAAAGTCAATAGGGCCATTGCACCACTTAAGCACTTGTTCTTGTCTTAGAAATTTCTGAACTTCCCATTGCAGCAGCCGCTGAAGGAAGAGCGATCCGGCTATCTTCGCAACCCTCCTGGTCCCAAAGGAGCCTTGCAGCAGGAGTTTCCCATGTGTAAAGTCAAGGGAAGCAAGAGGGAAAGTCTGTCTAAGCAGCTGGATTTGGCTGAGATTTGTAAGTGCCCTGGAAAGAAGTGTTGGTGGGTAGGATAGAGATACCCCAGTTGAGAAATCTACAGCTAGAAGTTGTTGTCCCCTCTTCTTAAGTAAGCAGGCCTTATCAGGTACAAAATGTATGCCTCTTACATTTAGGATAATCCTTCACACTTCATCACAATGTAAAAGACTATTCCTTTTCTACTGTGGCAGATGTCTAAGGCTTTACGGACTGTACAGAGTAATTCAAAAGAAAAACAAGAAACAGCAACAAAAATCCTCATCAAAATGATCATTGACAAATTAAACCTGTGAAAAACAAATGGCGATCGCTCTCTATTAGCTGCTCACAAATCAATTTAAGAGAAGACGACACATCATGATGTAACCTGCAAAACTTTTGCAAAATATAGCAGCAGTTGTGAAAGAAATGTGATACATCAGATGGAAGTGAGCGGCTGAAATTTTTCATTCTGCTTTGCAGAATAGCAGTTGCACAGCCTGATACAAATGTAATCTTTTTCTTTTGTTTCACGAGTATTCATGCAGCATGCTGCAAAGTACTGCAACTGTTCTTCTTCAGAACAAGTCATAAGTGATACTAAGCTGTAAACGTTTTCAGTTATTCATGACTTCATTCCACTGTAAAAAGCACTTTTTTGGGGGTGTCTACATGTGTGAACTTGGACAAGCCGCTCCTTGTATGGCATTTTCCCACCAGCTACGTAGGGGTAAAAGCATTTATAGCACTAGCATGTTGTGAAGACTGTGAAGAAAGATTGGAAAATGACTAATATCTCTGGTAATATGGAGCGCATATGTATCTAAGACAGATTAATAGTGACGTGCTTTATGTGATATATTATATAAAACATGTTTGAAATTTGTCAACATTGGACTGCTCCATTATGGATCAATCTTTTCCTTTTCATTGCATTTTGGGCTTTCAACACAATCATGAAAGGATTTAAAATAACACTAGAAGAATACGCAGGTGAACAGAAATGAAGGAATGAGAATTGCACTTGGAAAAGAAGTGGGGCCTTTCTGTAAAGAAAACTGGCTTTTATCTCCTCACAGCTGACCATACGCTGAGGAGTGCAGGCTGTTCCCCAGCTAAACGTGCAGCAGCGAGTGGCAGATAGAAAGGCAAAAATGAATCCATTATTACTGCTAATTTTTTAGAGGGGGAACACAACTTCCTCGTACGGGTCCCCAGTTTCTCTAGTTCTTTAAAAGTTACACAGTGTTTTTGGACTTGTTGCACCACAGATTGAGAGAAAGAATTAAAATTACTATGTTGCCAGTATAGATCATCTTCCAGGAGGTTTCCCCCAACCAAGAGTAACATGCAATCAAGAAGATCAGCTACTGTACACTTGATTATAATGCTTCCTCCACAGAAAGTTCACACCAGTAACCACGCTTGCTTGGTGCCTCAATCTCTCCTAACTCAACTCTCTTGAAGGGAAAAGGCCTCATCTGAGGACTAATCCAAAGCCTGCTGAATTCAACATGTGCATTTATGTTAGCATTTCAGATGAGATAAGGCTTGTCCTTTTAAGACACATCTGCCAGTTCCCCCCCCCCCCCCCCCCCCCCCATTTACTGTGCTTTGGTTTGCTCTTGGAGAGCACTGGATTCCTTTCAAGTGAAACTAAATGGGAAATGCGCTCCCGGAGCATACCTATGCATGCCAGTTCAGGAAAGAAGGTCAGTCCGTGAAACTAGACTAGAGCTAATCTAAAGTAACCCTCCTTTCCCAACCACACACGCTGCAGGTACCAGGTCCTTAGCAGCTGCTCTTTCAAGCCACAGATTGTGCTGCCCTCCTCGTGAATGCAAAGATTCCCTTCTGGACACCTGACCCCTGCACAGCCTGGTAAAATTGAAGAGAACCCTGCACAAAAGAAGGGGAAGATTGGGTAGCATTATAAGTCATGACATAGGTTTCCAGCTAAAATGGGAAAATACGTTTTGGTTTTCTCTAGTTGGATCTTTCATCGGGAGCTGCAATTTCACACACAGCAAAAGAAAATAAATGCAAAAATTATTGTGGACACTAACACATTTTTTTTTTCTTTCCTAGGAACCTTATAATAAGACTATCCTGATTCCCTAAGGAGGTAAATTTGGTATTTCTCCAGTGTGAATCCAGACCCCTTCTGGATATTAATCCACTTCACAAAGTCATTACGAATAATTTAGCATAAAAGCAGCCTTTTTCCTCACAAGACAAAGCGCTGAGGCTGAAGCATTTGTAGAGCAGTGTGAAAAACATACTGTAGCTGCCTTGGCTCCATTTGGATGGCGTATAAATAAGGAATTTTGGCTGCAAATCCTGTCAGTCTCTTAGTCTTATTTAGCACAAATATTCAGGAAAAACAATGATAATATCACTTGGCTTTCTTTTTTTTCTTTTGCTTTTTGTTATAGTGCTAAGTCAATGCATAATTACTGGAAAGCATTTCTGACTGAATTTTAGATGAGCATTTTGACAAAATATAATATTGGAAACAATCTTTATCAAACATTCATGTGTAGTGTGAGAGATAAAAACAGGAATCCATAATTCATATGGCAGAGTGTATTACCAAGTGTGAATAAGAGGCTGAATTTAAATGAGGAGGTCTGAACAATATTTTCTGCGAGGCATCTGCTTTAATCATTTACATTATTCACGAGGTTTTCCAGAACTGTAAATCTTAAATATATATTTGTGTTTGTGAGAATGTGTATGTAAATACACACATATATGCACACATACACAAAGCATTATACACATCCACACATCAGCACATGTTCACGCAGATACAGAAATGTGTTTGTATACAGAGACACAACAGCTTAGGGCCTGATTCTGAAATCATTCTACGTGAATGGGAAGGCTCCTATTGACAATGATGGATTTGCGGATCAAGACCTTAGTGCCTTGGTTTTCCCCCTCTTACCCTGAGTTTGCAGTGCTATGAATCGGATGAAGGTAAAGGGAAAGACAAGTCTTTATTTACCCTAAAATAATTGAAATGTTTACGTAGTTGACAACACACATTACAGAAAAGCAAATAACCCCACAGTGAATCCCCCTCCACCGAGGTGAAATCCTAAAGACCTTTCTGTGAACCTTTGTATCCGACTGACTTTCTTACCCAAATTGTGTTTTCAGGACTGGCTCCCTGTGCTTCAGGGTATAAAGACAAGAGAGATCCTTGGGTGAGCAGCTGTGCGGGGCTTGATCGCAGCCTGCATGGGGTCCCATCCAGATCCAAGGCTTCCCTTACCCCACTGACCCACCTTAACTCAGACGGGAAGGAATTTTAACCCTCCTCCCAGTGGTTGTCCCTGCCTAGTTTGTCTCTGCCTATGCCACTTAGATGTTAACTCTTGCCAAGGTAGAAAAAGGAGTCATCTAATGATTTCTGGGTGCTTCATTAAGCCCTAAACAGATTTTTGGTCCTTCATGATTAAGCAGGCCCTCCTCTCATTGGGCTTTCAAATCCCAGAGTGTTTTTTTTGTTTATAACATAACAACGCTTAGATTTCACGTAAACTTATCTACTTGCTAGTCATACTTAACACTTTCATACAGGTACGGTTTACGCATATAGCAGTTACTGGCTTATTTTTGACTTGTAGGAAGGGAAGTGAGGCTGATGATGAGTTTGACGGCTTGCTGTTCCCTACCCCTGTTTTGGAGGGACATCAAGATAGTTTTTCTTTTCCTAGTTGTGGTTACCACGTACGGTCCAGCCCTCTTATTGAGAATCCCTTTTCAGAGACTTGCTTAGGACAGTGTAGTACCTGAGGAAAATTCGTGATGGCAAATAACAAAAGACAAAGGCCAGCACGAACCCAGGTTTGGGTCTGATGCTCACATATCGATTCTGACATTATAACCCACATAAGGAGCATCCTCTGTGCCGGCTTCTGTGTAACTATGTCATCTGCATAGCTAATCCTTTTATTTCCGTGTCCCAGTTTAGTGGCTGGTAAAGCAACATCACAAAGCAGTAGCTGTCACTTTGTTTCAGGAGAAGGCCAGAGGACTAGAAATATCTGAGCTCTACTGCAGGGACAAGGTCCACCTCCTCTGATGGGGCTCAGAGATTGCCTGTTTAAAGAAATCTGTCTCTGCTCCTTCCACTACTGTTCATTTGTTACAAACAACCCATGGGGTTTTTTCAACAGAACTCTGGGTGTTGCTTTTTTATCCCTTCCACTTCTCACCCCTTTTCTATTTCATAAGAATGTGTTTCTTGATTCTAGCAGATCTGTTTGCCAGGTCAGGAACAGCTGGTATCGCCGCACAGGAGGTTGTCTTACTCTGGTATGTATGTGTTTATGTAAATAATTGTTACTTTCTTGGAGGGTAACAGTGAACAAATGATAGAAGAAAAATACCAAAACAGTGCAAGTCTTTCTCAAGACAGCATTCACTGAGTTATATAGGGCATATTAAAAAAAAAAAAAAAATCACAAAGTTTTTAATTATGTACAGCAGACAAGTCGATAAGGAATCATGCATGAAATCCATGCACTCTGAAGACCCATGAAAAGGAATTTCACCTCTTTTTATGAAGCTGAGCCCAAGTGATTAAAACGATTGTGCCCTATCATTTTAATTCTCTTTCCTCTAAGCTTTCTTTAATGGTGCCCTCTTCCATGCTTAAGCAAAATGATGAATTAATTCAGTTTGTCCCCTGTGGGGCAGAAGAAAAGCAAGATTCAACACATCCCGTTCTGCCAATATTTCATTCACAAGGCACATTACATTTACCCATTTTTTTCCTCCTTGATTGTTTTATATTGTTATCCTGAGGAATGTACACAGATCATAGAATTTGTGACTGTGAGACATTCTGATAAGACGAGAAGTCAGACGTACTGCAAAATTGTGCAACATGATTTGGAACAAAGCACTGCTGAGAAGATGGGGAAGAAGGGAAGGCACAGATTTGCTAGAAGAGAAAAAGGGGCCGAGCTCCCCTTCCATTAATACTGCCCTGTCCGGGGTATATACTATTGAGGCAGTCGTACAGCTCTTACAGCTTCCACTGTCCTGGTCACAGCTGCATCCAGTGATCTTCCTTTGTGATATTTGGCTAGTCACTTGGGAGTACTGACATTGCCCGGCTTTAGCCATCCCATCTCCCTGAGATGGGAACCCAGGCTCTGGCTGTGTCCCAACTGCCCCTTTATAGCATCTGTGATGGTATCCTCAAGGCCAAATGCCCTAACCATACCTAGTCCGTGGAATGATCTTCAGGATTCTTGTGTGCTTCCTAGCTGGAAATCCAGGAAATGTAACCAAGGGCCTTTAAATAGTGCTCCAGGGGTTGGATGAACCACATCCCACAGTGTCCCTGGTGAGGGGTTGCCTGAATCCACCAGTCCATGTCCCACAGGGCTTTGTGGCATGGCCCTCACCACTAGGTCTTCACAAAATGTCCTGCCACTCCAAATCACACAGTGTCTTTTCAATGGCTCTATGGCACAGGCAGAACTTGCATCTTTTTCACACACCTATCCTCACATCAGCATCCAGGTCCAGTGACAGCTTCTTGTCCAAGAGATGGGGATAGGAGGCAGTTTTGAGGCAGGAGGTGGTGTAGGTACTTCTCTTCAACAAGGTATATTACTCCTGAGAACATATTTTGGAGAGCTTTTCTGAAACAGCCACTTTCATTCATGGACTAACTTGGTTTAGAGCCTTAGATGAAAAGCAGTTTTGTATCAGAGTTATAAACAGAGTAAAATTTACAACAAGGCTGTGAATAGTCACTCTCACTTAGGTTTGGGTGCATTCCTGCCTCAGGAATGAGCAACCACTGTAGATCCTTATCGGGGAAGTTGCCGTAGAGCTTATGATGGTACATGATTCCAAAAGAGGAGGACAGGTATACTGTATTTTGACCCTGATATTTCCAGGGAAGAGAATACTGAAACATCTGGCATATTGATGTGGCTGTGGGCCTCCTCCAACCAAAGAATGGCCACCAGCCCAAAGAAAGCTTTTGATAGTCTGGCCCATGCCCAGTTTATGTAGCCGCTGTAGTATGTCTGTCCTCCCAAGGATGACCATAGACCTCACTCCAGCAAGAGTTGCTATTTAGCACTATGTATTTGGCCAATAGGGCACTTCATCAGTCAGTCTCTGGTCCATTTAATGACCAGGACTCCTTCAGGTGGAAGTAGGTCATCCCCTGTAGAAGACATGCCAATGCTTCCTTGTGTCTGAGTGACAGCTGGCTGCTGTAAGCTGGAAGTCTTGATTAAGGCTCCTTTGCTGTATCTTCTCTGAGTAATATCTTCCTAGTGGAAAACCCCTTCCATCTTCTTGGAAAAACCTCAGTAGCAAATAAGGAGTAATTTCTGGATGCCGTCACAGGATGCCAGTTTTCTGGGTTATTCTGCTCTCAAAAAGCGAAAGATTAGAAATGGAATTTGGTTTTGAACCAAATATTGGTTACAGAAAAGCAGGTAGGGTAAGGGACCTCTGTGTTTGGGTCCAAACCGCAGCATCATCCATCATTCAGGCTCTTGGCACAGGGCAAAACATTTTCACTTGATGCAGCCTTTGTCATGGTAATTGATGACTATATTGTCACATCTTTTCACTAAATCACATCTTTTCAGAAGCTGCCAAGAAGGTCTGGGTTGACTGCAGCAGGGTCACGGAAGTCATCAAGCAGGGAGAGAACAGATTGTGACAAGTGGCATAGGGCACCCATATGTTCCTGAAAAACATCTGTTTGGGTGCCCTTTTTGGGAGGGTGAATCAGTGTAGAAAAATGAAGGATAGAAGTGGGCAGGGACTTTTAGATGTCACAAAGCATGTATTAGGCAGATGAGTGAAGTAGAGGTGAGTCCTAGAAGGGCCTGGCTGAGGGAGCTTAAAGAACTTAGCCATTGAAAGGTTTGTCTACCTATGTGATATGTAGATGGGATTCACTTTGGATAGGCAGTTGTCCTGAAAGTTTAAAGTGTGCATTTGCAAGGGTGTTGCAGTTTAGGGAACAATCACTACTGGAGACCCCCAGTCAGTGTCAGCGTGACCATTAGGACTAAACGATGACCCACAAACTAGAGATAGCCAGTGGACCTCTTTCACTGACCTACCACTTTTACCTTGGAGAAGACAAAGAGGTGGCTTAAGGGCAGCAAGAAAATCCTCCTTTTGTGCTACAAGACTCAGCTAGGCAACACGAAAAGAAAGAAAGTGAACAATGCCTCCATATGTTGACCAACTCAACAAAGGAGATGCCCTTAATTATGTTTCCCAGCCTTAACAGTAGCACTTTAAAAGGAAGCAATTTTAACATTGTGAGCAATTGAAAAATGATCCAGCACAACTAAATCCGTAACAGCGAAGATTAAAGAAAGTGCATGCCACTTTTTTTGTATGGCAAATTTCTCCTTAAGTAAAATAATTCAAGCCTATATATACGTTCATGAAAGAACAGATTTAGATGAGAGATTCTGCTACAACTTGAACAAGAGCAATGTTAAAAGGTAGTTTTCTAATAAAGATTCCACCCGCATAAATAATGGCTTACTGCAGCCTAATAAACCTACCCCTCCTACATAATTATGTAGGAAGTGTAATATTGTGTTGCCCTGGTCCAACATTCTCCTCCCCGTCACACATTCAAACACACACAGATTCCATTTGTAATTAACAGGAAAATTCTCTGTATTAGTTTTCTCTGCACTTTATAGAATAACAGAGAGAGTAATTAAGAGGTCTGTATTTCTATTTCAAGGTTCAAGTACTTTCACTGCGCACATTGTGCTTTTGGAATCTGTAATCTGTAGTGTCAGCAGAATTCCTTACTTCAAACCACAGACATTTCTCTTCCTTAAATTTTCCTTTTATATATGCAATTACTAAATGATTGTGAGTAGTTAGGAGGCCCAGACCACCTCCTCACCTGTTATAAATCTAAGGCCAGGCTCTGCCGCGCTGTGGATGTGTGCGAGGGAGGCTGCATAAACATTGTAAGACCAGGTGAAGCTGACTGAAGAGGCCCTTAGATCTTAGCTGTCACCCTCTAAGCTGTCCTGGAAAATCTGAGCTTGGTAAAACCACCTGTATCTTCACTGAAACCAGTGGAACACCCCCACACCAGCTCACGTGCCTGTGCTTCCCACAGACAGTACAGCCTTCAGGCGTACTACTATAATTTAGACGCGCGCTGTATCAGAGACATTACTCCCTCTGCAGCCCTTGATGTTAGTCATCTTCGCATGCTGCACTTGTAGACATAGACTCGGACAAGGTAATGAAACCTCCTGCAGTAACCTAAAACCTGCCGCCTTTTTGTTTTCCTTTTTACAAATTTAAAGTGATTTTTCTAGTCAATATCGAGGCTCACCCACACGTCTAAAATGTTATCACATTTTGCTCTAATGACTCAAATCAATTATTTCATTAACTTTAGAAACTGCTTAAAAGCATTCCTATACATGCAGTTAAAATTTGCTTGGCACACACACATACACATAGCAAAAAAAAAAAGGTTTAAACAATGCTCTTACCTAATTGAAGCACACTGTTGTCTTTAAATATAGCCTTTCATTAGCAAACCAGGCACATGAATGGAAAAATGCTCTTTTTCCTCTGATTATTATCTTCTATGACACCTTTTTCTACTTTCTTCCAGTGGGTGAACAGTCCTATTGAGAGGACTATGTATGTAAGTCCTAATCCTAAAAAATATTTATTTTTGTGCCTGATTTCTGTACAGGAGTAGTGCCACTAGATGTGAGAGTGAGACTGAACAACAAGGGCTTTGATATAAAACATTTAGTCCTGTTCAGCAGAAACCTTTGAGTTTTGCTGACTAAGTTTACATCTTTCCTTAAAGACAAACAGGGATTTAAATGACCACCCTGAAGAGGAGCCTTGGTGTCTGCAAATGAATATACAAAAAGCAGAAAACAGCAGAATTATACTCCCTTCCACTTGTGCCCAGAAAAACATTTCTCTGCTGTTGTGCCATAACTGTAGTTCGGTGAAATGGGAAGTGATCTCTCTGGAATGAGAGAAATGTTATCTCGTGGCAGAATTGGATGGAGACCATGGGGCTGACTCCTGCTTGTTTAGTTCCTAAGCAGCTGAGTATTTTCAGTAACTCCCATGGAGATCTGCAGGCATCAGGAACACTTACTCACTAATAAAGGCACTGACAATCAGGTGTTAAGGGGCAACGTTGTTCAGTGGACTCTCGTAACCAAGAACTTAAACTCAAGGTCAGAGTTAAAATGAAGAAAGGAAGGGAACAATTTTCCAGCAAGGCAGGGGCCAAGGAGTTGCGCTTTGAAGTTGCAGCAGTTCTTTTGTGGAGACTTTATTGTTGACACCATCAACATAGGGAGTTCTCGGGAGTGACAAAACCACTACCATTGAAACAAGAGGAGTGCCAGAGGCAACGGATCATTCTGGGATGTGCTTGCAAGGGCACCGTTTTTGTTCATCACGGTTAGCTACAGGCTTACTTTATATGATCTTGCATGATGTTTAATATATAGTTATTGCAAAGAAAAGACTAAGCAGCGTATAATAATTGACAGACCTAGATCCAACCATTTACTTTTCAGTGCGTCACTTAGAAGTTCTTGAGAAATAAGGAATGCTTGTGTTTTTAAAATGGTTTGCAGTGAAGCGTAATAAAGTCAATATAAACTGTGAAGAAAGTTGTAGCTAATATGCAGCATATAAAAACATCTGGGATCAGACTCCGAGATGAGTTCAGCACCTACCCACCTTCCGTTTCATGGCCATGTATGGCAGTGCTTAAAAGCCGAGAAAAGGAATGTGGTTGACATGCATTAGAAAATATGTTCTAAAAATGTTTTAAAGGCCTAAGGCAACTGAGTGTATGATAAAATATTCACTGACTGCTCCACGCTAGATGGTGTGAGTATATTGGAATACCTGGATTAGCATATGATAACACCATAGCTTTAGACAAAGCCTGGATTGTAAAGATAACCCAACAGCCTAGCTCTCATTCAAGAAAATGCAGGGGATGTTATTTCCCAATAATTTGGAAAGCAGCTAGTAAGTTCTGAGCATTTTTTTTTTAAGTTCTGTACACCAGAAAATTAAAAGACGAGCACTAAATCAAAGCAAATTTAAGAATGACAGAAATGAGGTCTTGCAAAAGAAAAGTCTTGCTTCTGTGACAGAAGCTGCCATGATGCTGACAGGTTCCTCTCTTGCTCAGCCCCTGTGCTACATTACCATAGTCAGTCTTGGGCTGACTTGGGCATTCACGGGTGATACACTTCAGACAGAGAATCCAACCCAGAGAGGAGAACAGGAAAATAAGGTAACCAAGCTAGAAATACCAAAACACAATTTTTTTGGAAGGATGGATAGATTTTTGTGGAAGTTCCAGAAAAAAAGTGCTTTTTTCTGGAACATTTGCTTAAATATTTTCCAATCCAAAATAATTTCCAATCCAAAATAATTTTTGAAACAAAGATTTTTGATCATCCTCATCTGACATGCATTGGAAAAGCTCAATTATTCTATCGGGAAGTATTCTGCCTGAAGCTTACTTGCTCTGCTTGAGAAAGACCCCAATGAGATAATGTTCTTCAGGCCTTTTTCTAATTTCCAGTTGTCTTCTCAAAGATCAGAAAGTCACGTGGCAGTGCTTGCCCTCGTTATGGAGAGAGGGAGTCAGAAAGCATTATTATGAAAACATTTTTTTTTTAAATTAGTAATAATAATATTCCCATTGTTTATATAGATTGACTTTAAATAAACATATATTAAAATAGGATTTGATGTCTACACCGAAGAACTGCTATAACATATATAATTTACAGAAAATAATTCATGATAATTTAATTAGCTCTTTGTTTCCCCTTGATTCATCACTGAACTGTAAGACACTTTGTCACGGATCTGCGGAGAATGAAAAAAAAACAGAGATGTAGTGAAGCATGTATTTTGGAAAGTAATGAAAATTTTGCACTTGCTAAGTAGACTTTAACAGCCTGTCATCCAAGGGAAAATCCCCATGGGTCTTCTAATCCCAAATGATATTTTGGGAAAATCCTGTCGTCTCTTCCCACTACAGCCTTCTGTAATTGAGACTGAGAACTGTATTCAGTTAATCTTTGGGTCCACCTAAGTATTTATCACCCTTCTAAGTCTGCCTTTAAGGTGCCCATGTAAAGCTCGCTGTTTTTTGAAGAGCAGACTGTTAAATCATGCACTACTGAAGATTTCTTTATGCAAACAAAGTCTCTCTTAAAAAGTGAAAATAAAACAGAAAACAGAAGTATTTATTCCAAGTAAGGGAAACTCCATCTGCCTTTAATCAGTACACGGACAACGAAGAGACGGTGCAGATTTTCAGCCACGTGCTTTTGCACGGATGTGTAAACTGGAGATTGAGGGTGTGCAGGACACAGGTACAGATGTATCTCTGTGCATAAGTTTATCCCCACGCACCTCATAAATGACACACACACACGCAGAATTCTCCTTCCTCACCAGTTTGTGTCCACAGGTTTGCATCGCCATTAGATTTTTTTGTTTGTTTGTTTAAGCCAGAGTTTTTCTGGGATATCTCATAAAAAATCATTGTTTCATGTTCTTTTTTTAGGATGACTGAGAGAAAAAATGATTTTTCCAAAATAACATCATGACAGTGACAGTAGTTAGGAGGTTAACCTATTGCTTACATGACCTCAAACTGAGAAAGCTTTTCATCACCAGCTTAGATGGTAGCGAACAAAAATCATTATCTATCTGGTGGTTACTCAGAAATCTAGGAGGGCATGAGCGGAGTATCTCATTCCATTTCTTAGTGGATAAATATGGATTCACAGCAGGCAAATGCTTCTCGTGCTGTCAAAAGTCACTAAATTAGCTGTGATCGAGGGTTGATTAGGAATCATAAAGGATAATAATCTTTTTTCCTCATCCAAAAAACTGCTCTCTACAGAACAGGGCAGCAGTTAAAGGATAATGCTAGCTTTTTTCTATGTTTAATAGAGTTCAACAAAACACACTACGACCCTGAACCTAAGGCTGTTTTATCTGGCATGTTTCTCACAATTGCATTTGTACTTCACTAAAACTTTGTAAATTAAAGTGTCTTAAACCACAGCTGGTTAGAGCTCATGTTTAACCAAACCTTGTTCCTGAATCACATTTAGTACAAGAACAGAAAACTTCCTGTTTCCTGAAGCTCTATCGAGCATCACTCGGACCTATCAGGCCCATACTATCTGTTCATAAATACCCAGCAGGGTAATGAAACATGTACCAGCCATGCAATCTCCTGTATTGATTTCACCTCTCCTTCTCCCTCTACTCCCTTTCTCTTGGCCCTTGTGCACTCTCTGTTCTTTCAGGAGCATGCCTGGATTGCTCTGTCTCTCTAGAAGCATTTAGTTACAGGACTAACCTATAACAATATGAATCCCACGCTGTTCCCCAGAATTTCCCTTATATTGGCACAGGTTTATTTTCAAAGTGTGTATTAGATGTTATACTGAGCGCATTTTTTCAATGGGAGTGGGGAACAAGAGAGCAGTGGTCTTAAAACGATTTTATTTACATTTATTTTAAAACTTTGGTGTTCCAGGAGGTAGGAAAATAGGGTTATTTGTTGGGGTTTTTTTTGTGGGGAGGAAAGGGAAGAGATCACTCCTCAGCTATCTTCTGGCTGTATCCTTGGGACTGTGCCCAGTGCTTCTGCACATTGCTCAGTTATCATACTTCATGTTTTACGAGGTATAAACTTGCACCTCATGAGACGCATGACCCTAAGCCCAGTGG
The DNA here is from genome assembly GCF_000699145.1 of Aptenodytes forsteri. Lineage (NCBI taxonomy): Eukaryota > Metazoa > Chordata > Aves > Sphenisciformes > Spheniscidae > Aptenodytes > Aptenodytes forsteri. Next base: position 430,668 of record NW_008794953.1, on the reverse strand, counting down.
GACGTGGCCAAACTTGTCACATTAGTGGGCTTTCAGAAACCAGTGCTAAATTCATTGCTTTTTTTTGCTGTAAACCTGATTCAAACTCAGGTCTCAAGCTGAGAGGCTGGTGTATTAACCTAATGTGCCCACTTGACTCTCTCCTAAGTATGATGATAGATTTCTTTTAATCTGCTGCAGAAAATAAATTGCTGGAGAAAAAAAAATAAAGATTTGTACTCTTTAAAGACTAATCACTTTCAGGCACTGTATGGCAAACAGCGAGATTCAGAATGAATCCTTTTACTGCATTACTCATGACAGCTTACAACCCAGACTATTAAACATTCATCAATAAAAATTTAACATCCCATCTTCCCTTTGATATCCTCAACCGCTCCCTACATAAGACAACAAGAAGGCTTTCTACAGCTCAGTGTGATGGCAGGACATCAAAGCGGCCTCCTCAGCTAGCCTGCTTCGAACAGTTTCTTGTATTTAGAAAGTAGAGTTGTCACATGGGAGGGGAAAAAGCAATGCAGGAGATTCTCTCTGGTTTGAATATACATAATCCCTCCCAAGGGGTGCAGTATGTCCATGTTGTGGCTGAGCGGCAAGTTGCAATTCACTTTTCTTCAGATAAGTATCTGACAGACCACCCAGAAACAGGAAAGAAGAACTGGCTATTTCCCTTTGTTAAACAATGAGCACTGCATGCCAGGACTTTAACTGCTGGAAAAAAGGAAAGGCTTTTGCTTAAAAAATTACCAGGTTTTATTATATCCTGGATTGAACAATTTATTGTAGCTACTGTTTGCTGGAGAAGTGAAGTCTGTGAACAAATAAATCTATTTGCTTTCCTGATGTCTTAAGAAGATTCGTGCTTGACTTTGAAAAGCCAAGCAGGAAATTTTCAATGGGCAAGTCCAGTTCAGATCAGCAACTTCCATTTTCAGCTACTTAATAGAAAAGAGCTGGAAAATTAAAGCCTGAAATTAAATCTAGAAATCTCAGAGACAAGTTCACAAGAGAAGATTTGGGGCAGTTTCTGCACCTCCAACCATGCTCAAATGTCATTCCCTAGCAATTTTTTATTTCTCTCGTGTCTACTCTGGCCTAAAGCAAAAGGACAATGCTGCATGAATTTGAGGGAGAAAAAACTGGCTCAAAGTTTTAAAAGTTCAGCCTAGGCTGAAGGTTCAGCTCAGTAATGTGATATCCATTTACCCACTTCAAATTTAGGTAACACAGAGTTCACCTGGTCTCAGTCCCAATCTGGAACACCAACAGGTGAGTTTACCTACTTAGTATGTACCATTATGCCAGTGATACTAATGCTTTAGTTTCATAGGGGAAAAAGATGGAATTTGTGGAACGGCTCTTGAAAACATACCATTCTCAGGCACTGAACCACATTTGGAAAGTGAGAATATCTTCCTTGGAAATATCCCCCCTCCAGTTCCCTTTATCTCCATATACATCCCTCACCCAAATGACGCAGGTTCCCTTTAATCTATTTGTTTCCCTGGAACTGAAGAGCTGTTTGATCTAGTTTAAAAAGCACACCCTTTGGCCAGGCTGGGGTTGCGTGCAGCTTGTCCCTCATCCTGAAATTAGGTCCGTTCATCTTGCAACTAAATTCGTTGTCGCTAGACAGACTGTACGCCAGCAGCTCTACCAGGGCACCTAGCTATATCTTCTCTCAGCCGTATTTATTCTCCTGAACCTTACTCACATCCCCTTGTAATTGGAAGACTTCTGTGATGCAGGTGGATTTTGGATCAGATGCTAAACTGAAAGAGACCTTAGGGTTGACTGGAGTTCTTAGTTAAGTTTTGTCCCATTTGCCTTTCTCTGGCTTCTATATCCCGACACTGGTTATTTTGACTGCCTGCTGCCCACCTGTGGTGGCCTGGGGTTTCAGGAGCAATGCTCCTGTCCAAAGTCTGCCCGTTCCAGGAGGAGTGAGGGGTCAGAAGCTGGAAAACAAATCCTACAGTGTGCATCTTGGCAAACCGTTATCATTTTCTCAGTCACAGCTGCACTAGGATGAGGGAGGTACCGGGGTAAAAAGGAAGACAGCAAAAGAAAGAAAAAAATGTTCTTTTGGTGGTAGAAAACTGTTTTTCAAGACTCTTGGATTCCTTCAGTTTTCTTTTATCAGGTGACCAATAACTTCCAGAAGCTGTCATTCAGCATAGCTTTTGATAGCATGTTACAGTATCAGCTTGCTAAATAAATTGAATTTATGTCAACAAAGGGTGTGGAAAGAAGAAGAAGTACTGCCTACAATTATGCATTAATTGGCCTGGCTTTGCTTAGTTTTTAGTGACCTGTCTGGGAGGCAGAGTGCCTCTAAGGAAGCTCAGAAAGAACACGTTCCCTGTTAGCCTCTCTGTCCTGCTGCATTATTAATAGAGAACCAAAGTTGTTCAGGTTCCACACGAACTGCAGTCGCACCAGATACAAGTGTTTTGCTGTGGCCTGTTACTTAGCTTTAGTTTCTCTCACCTAAAATCCTTTGCACTCTGCTCAATTATAACACTGAAATATTTGAAGATTATTAACAAGAAACTGAGTTTAGAAACATGCAAGAAGGGCAATAAATATTTTTTTTTCTTCTCTTATACTGAAAATCAATTCCCAGTATTTTCAAATTTTCTCTTGCAATAGCAGTAGCGACCAATACCTTTTGTTGAGCTGCACGGGTGTCTCAGTCCAGGCGTAAAGTCACAAGTATGTTTTAGAACAATTATTAGGCCAAAAAATCATGGAAATTGATACATTCTCCTATTTTGTTTCTACTTTTTAAGAAGTGGGTTTTTTTGCTGGTGGTGGTTGGTTTTTTTTTTTCCAATTTGGACATAATTCTGTATTCCACTACCCAGGACCTGTCTGCAATGCACTTAAGGGCTTTTTGTTGACTTTCAGGCACTAGCATTCAAATAAAATGGGGAATGAAATGATCTAGGTAGGACAAGAGATTCCATTTGGTTTTGAAGGTCAAGAAGGACCAAAGCAGGAAAATCACAATTTCCACTACACCTCTTTATGTTGCTTCAGAGATGTAGAAGTGTGTCAGTACTATTAGAGCAGGTGCAGTGCTGAAATCCCACAGCTGGTAGTGCAACCAGTAGTGCAACCAGTGGCAGCGACACAGCTTTGAAAACAGTGCAGTGCCTTCTATGTCTCATAGTACACCATGATTTCTGTTTTAACGCCAGTTCGTCCTACACTAGGTTTGCCTCTGGAACAGACAAATATCTGAACAAAGATTATTCAGAATGAAAATTACTTATTTTATGAAAATTTTGGATGTTTCCTAGTGTCAGTCTTGTTTTCGTAAAAATGATATCGCTAAGCATACCTTCACTCCCGAGACCCATTTCAAGAGAAATTTAAACAGGTAGGACACAATTCACCCAACCGCAGTTTTGCCAGGATAGTGAGACTAGCACCTTTCATTTCTCTGAAGTTCCATGGGAATTTTAAAGACAGCTACACATTTGCAGCTGCCAAAACACAGCCATCCTTTCGAGCAGCCTCCCTCTTTCTTGCTCTTTCACCCGGTTTCCGCTACATTCCTGTGCAAACGCAGTGCAAATACTCATCAGGATTTTTGGTTCTTCGAATATGCTAATACTCACTGCTTAAAGGGGTGTGGTATGTGGGTTCAAGTCATGTGGATTTGATTAGTGAAACTTAATCAACTGAAAATTGTATGATAAACATTCATATTAATAATGACTTTTCCTTCTTTACTACCAAAACTGGTGCAGCAGCCATTTCTATTTTTAAGCAGGGTATATTCCTAATATAACAATCACATTCTATGCAGAACAAGGCTTTGCTGCAGGGCAGTGCTGCATCTGCTATCTCAAATATGTAAGCTGTGACTATAATTTTAAAAGTAAAATTATCTCAATGGACTAGGTGTGCATACAATTTTCCTTCTCTTGAAGTAGATTCCAAATGACTGTCTGTCTTAACTGCAAAGCAATTTGAGCAAATTCTCAGCACGTTGGTCAAAATTCACACCTGTGCAGAGAGACTGCACAGACCAATGTGTCATTCAAGCCCCACTCAGGTTCTGTGAATCTTGTCTCTACTCGGTTCCCAAAAGACAGTGAGAGGGGAAGGTGCTCAGCACATCAGAAAAGCAGGCACATTCTTTTATGGTGGGAGTTCATTGTTTTCAAGTGGCTAGGCTAGGTGTTTTGCACAGCGATGAAAGAATTCTCCGATTTAAAACCAAAAGCTTCAAATCTGGAAAAATCTTTAAAGCTACTGAGGCACAAGTCTAGTTGGTTATAATTCTGCCTTGAAGAAATTTTAGCTCTAAATTTGCAAGATCTTTTCAAATTTGCACCATCTTTTCAAATTTGCACCCAGCCATATGTATCAGTAGACGTGTATTTTACGAGTACAATTAGTAATTTTAAGCTCAAGTGGTGTTAGTGACGGTATTATAGCAATATAACAACACTGAAACGGTAAGCTGCTAGTATTAATGTACAACCGTCAGTCAACACTGACTTTGACGTTTGTGTAGTAGAAGCAGAATACAGAAGTAACTCATGACAGTAGTGGAATAAGAAAAACACCAATGATACCAACACTGCTGGTACCTTTCACCACTTTGCATCTGTTCTATAGGCAACAAGGGGAAAAAAAGCATGTTAATACACAGGAGCTCATTTCCCTGCTGGTAAAAGAAATTTAGGGTTGTGCAGTCTCTCAGACATCAGCCATCTGTCTACCCCCGGTCCCAATGTTTCAGTGAGAAAGTCCTGTGCACAGAACAAATAGTCTTGTAAAATTTGGTTCCCTTGCGTGCTGCAAATCTGAACCAAGAAGAAAACGCAAAGAGTTAAGTATAAAATTTTCCCATCCATTTGATTACCAACCACTTTCTTCCAACAGCTGACAATCAAAAGCACATTAGCTGCTGTCAGTCACCATCACAATTTTTATAATGTTGATATCTGTATAGCAGGAATTCCATCAACACATCAACTCAGTTCACCTATGTAAACACACAGAAGCTGTTTCAGTCATGATAACCTTAACTATACTAGAGATTTTAATATAACTTCATTTTCCCTCCTCCAGCTGCTACTGAAATATATTAGGAATGAGAGTATTTAAAATAACTCAAATAGTATCCTCAGTCTATAGGTAGTGAAGTAAAAGAACAAGCTGTGGGATTAAACAAGTATCACACTGAGAAAACCACTAGTGTCAAATTTATAGTGCCTGCCCTGGCAAGACAGGAGACCACAGAATATAGCTTTGACACTTAAAGCCGCGCATCTCAGAGAAGTCAGCACCGATCAACAGCACTGATGAAACGCAGTTCCCACAAAGAATGCCTCCCTCAGATAACTCTGAAGTGAAAACTACTAACACACACCGCTGCATAAGATAAAAGAGGTTTTGTTTAATTACAGCAGTGGTCCCACGAGGCCGTGCTTGCAGGCACAGTTGGTTTGAAACTGGTCTGCCTGGGATTGATCACCGGAGTGGTAAAATAACCCGAAAGTTGTCCTGAATTACTACTAACCACCAGTGTAATACCAAAAGTAACACTGCCGAGTCCTGAGCCAACTCTGCATTCCTTAAATGTTTGAATATTTCTGTATGTTCACTTCAAACTGAGACAAACAGCTTGAGATTCAAATGTCTCTGTTAAGGAGTTACAGCACAGTTGCTTAACCCTGTATTTGAGCTGATCATTCATTCACAAGCTTCTCCTCCCTGGATGAATTTGGCACACAACGCGCTGGTCCAGGGATTTCTCACCACTCCCTCCACTCACGTACACACATTTCACACTAAAGGACTTGGCTGGTGTTGAGCCCTAGGCTGCCGTGAGTACCACTGCACTTGCTGGGCTGCAAACGTGCCAATAAGGAAGAAATTCTAAAGAGCAGAAATGGAGAGATAGCAGGCATTTATACACAAAATATCTGACTGGCATATGTTTATATATAATGAGCTGTCAGTAACAAAAGTAAAAAATGTGGGCAAATATGTTCAATAGTTCATTTTAGTGCATTTCAGTTGTTTTGAAGAAATAACGGTGGAGCTGGTGGTTAACCACTGCTCTTGACATGTTACAGATGTAACCAAGGGCTTGTAATAAAACCATAAAGTCTCCTGCTGTGAATGTTGTCCGTTATTTGTTGAAGCATCACTTCCCATATAGCTGGAAGAGGGAAAGACAGGCAGTACACAAATAATGATGTTAAGGCACAAAATCACAAAGAAAAAGTCACAGCTCTATATCCAGGGTGACATACTGGTCTTAAAGACACACTGTCAACATGAGACAGTCCACAGCCCAGAGCTTAAAATCAGAGCTTAAGTTAGTCACAATTCACGTTGAGAATCCATTTGAAATGGTTTATAGAGGGTTAACAAGTGGTTAATAGAGTCTTTAATGCATATTGCAAGCCCTTGAAGGTTTTGTGATGATTATAGATGGTTGCAGACGGTTCCATGTACATCAGTAGTAAGTGATGAAGATGGTTATGTCACATTTGACCCTTCTATAAACAACCTATAATTATTTATTAAACCATCCACTAATCATTTATTAACTTTTCACACACTGTAAATGGAACTCTTGGTTCCACTGCTGACACTGTCATTTCTCAGAACATTCAACTTACACAATTATAAAACAAATAAAACAAAATTGGAAGTTATGGACCTTATGAAAATACTACCTAGAGTTAAGGTTCTGCGGTACGAGTTATGCAAGTCAACTTGAGTTACACAGTTCAGTCACTGTCAGGATTCCTTCTACCCTTGTTACAGTTATACACATTATACACATTTATTTGTCACAGAAGAGTCCCATGACACTTAGTTTTTGTGAAATAAATTCACAATCCTGATTAAAGCATCACTATCTCATTTGGTTATAAAGTATCCACACAACTTATATATTATGCATTAAAAATAGACAGGCGGTACCAGCCCAGAAATGGAAACGATGATGATTATCTCTCTTTTATGTATACGGAACTGAGACACGCAAAGATAAAGGACTAACTTTTCCCGAGATCATTGTCTTCACCTGCAGATTGTACACCACTGTGGAAAATGCCTGGCTTGATTTTTAAAAGACGAGAAGCAGAATAAAATCCAGTGCTCCAGCTTCCCAGTGCTATGGGACACAGTCGTGCTTTTACAACAGGATCACCCTGTCACTCCTTGTGAATATCAGAGATACATTTACAGAAACTCATCAACCATTCGGGGCTGAGGACACCTGGGACATATTTAATCCCATCCTCTTTGTAGATTTGTCTTCCTACTTCTGCCAATCCCAAATATTAAAAATAATAAAGATGTGAGCCAGGCCTCAAAATGGTGGTTTTTTCTTCAGTTGTTCTTTTTGAATTATCTTAAAGCACTATTAGTTTTTATCGATGGGTAATCACATTTTCCAAGCTTTCCAATCTTCCAAGTGTAGGAGTTAGAATCTTTGTAAGTTTTCAAATGAAAGCTAAGTTACTTCTGAAAAAACAGCAGCTGCCTCAAGACTTGCTAGAAAATCAAAGGAGGTGGAAATACTGTATTTTTTACCATTTCGAACATACAGTTTTCCTCCCAATTAAACCAGACATGCTATCTAGCAGCTGAGTTACACCCGACTCCAAGGGAATCCAGGGACCACACATTCTAGCCTTTCTTGTGTCAAAAAAAGTTAATTTCTACAAATTCCTGTATGCCATCAGACGAAGATCCGTCCTAGCGTTTTCATCACTTTTTGGTTCTAAGAAGACCCAAGAAGTATACAAAAAGAAAGAAAAAGAAAACAAGCTGAACTATTTTTAACTCAAAACAGCTTGACTGAATTTGATTGAAGCACTGGGCAACGTTCCAGTGGTGAAGTGTGTGTTTTATACTATCCAGACTGCTTTGCCCTTTACTTCACATAATGCTAATGAGTAACAGAGCAACTTGAAAATCTGAGCACTGAGGTGTGCACGCGTTTGGGTTAGTCTATTCCAGTCTTAAGAAGGATTACGAACTGGGAACTACAGCTCTACTGAGGTGTGGAGCTGCATTAATGGTTTTAGATGTAATACTACATCACTAGACCTGTTCCTGGGATTCTTAAGTATCAGACTACATTTGATTCCCCTCTCAAACAATTAGACTGAGCATCTACAGTTCAGCAGAACACAAAAGAGCAAAGGCGAGTTATCAGGTCTTAAGCAAGAAAATGCCTGTACACTCTCTCTACACTATGTAAACAGCCTGATTTTTGCAAACCGTCCAAGAAGGAAATCAATGCTGAGTACGTTCTTAGTACTCTTTAGGAGCCAAACAATATTTTTATTTCTTGTCTTCTGAGGAAAGTGGCTAACACAATTGTACTGGAATAATTTTCCACGGAGGTGCTATATTAAAAATTTATAATATTCTGGAGTAATGACAGTGACTTCTACTTTGGAACAGGAAGGCCACGCAGTTGACTCTTCCAGTATGGTTTATTTTGCAGCAGCTATACTGGTGTGTTTCCTCATGTAAACATAGACATTGGTGATGCTCATCAGATAATTAAATCCTATTTATACTTCTCTTAACCAAGGGAATATTTTCATTCTCAATTAAAGTTGACCTGAGTCCATGCTTCTGTCAAAAGGGACAGTCCCTTCTTGTCCTTCAGTTGCATAAGCCTGCTACTTTTCTTCTGTAAACACTTGCGTTTTTATAATTGCCCAGGGATTCAAAAGAAAGAATGAAAATTAATCCAAGAAATGAAAAAGGGACAGTTTTCATCAGGATCAATACCTGATCTGGCTGCCCACAAAGCTCTGTAAGATGAGCGCTGACAGAAGAAAAGACAGTGCACGTGCAATGAGAGTGGGGATACTCCATTGGTATCTGTGTGAATTTATATTGGTTGAAAGTAATCATGAAAGTGCACCCTGGTACAATTTCCCTTTCCTTTTCCCTTGAGACCTGCTTTTCTTTTAAAATTATAACATAAAACCTGGGGAATTCACAATTATAAAACAAGCAAGTTATATAAGAACATAGAATTCATGTAACTTTTTCTTTTTTGTTCCCATGGGTAGTAACTTTTTGCTACCAAGATGAATTTTTACAAAATGCAAAAACTTTGATTTATGCCTTAGTTCTAGAATGTGGATTATTTAATGTTGTTGTTTGCAAGACAAATGATGACAGCTGGGTTACATAATGCTAATCGTTTTAATTTACCGATGGACACCTACTGAGTGGCTGGCTGTTGTCAGGTCTTCTTAGTCAGTTATTTTAATACAACCTGAGGTTGCATTTCCATAAAATTGTGGCAGACAGGGAGCATTCATAGCACTTTACTTTAGGCTCCTAACTTAGGTGATGAAGTGAGAAATGACTTTCTAGATCCCTATAGAGTCGGTAGAGGGAGAGAAGCTTCTCTAGAGCTCAAGTCAAAGCAGGTGCTTAATGAGGGTACTGTAAATGACCAAAGGAATCTCTCACTTTTGCTTGTGGCTCTACAGAGAAAGACTTGACTTAAAGGAAAAAAATTTAAAGCTTGACTTTATCATGTCAATAAAAATAATGAATGATGTAACTTTGACCTTAGCAGAAAGAGTTGCATAATCCCAGGTTTCACACTTGATTTGTTTGAAGGGATCGGATGAAAATGCAATAAGACAGAGAGAATGATACTCTTAAATCATAGGAATTAAGGATAAGAAGGAGAAGCTTTGCTTTTCAATTCAACAAGCTATATGAAGGAAAATGGAATTTCCAGAAATCCAAGACCAAATCGCCTTGGAACAAAGTAATCATTTTATTGAGAAAGATTCTTCCCTAGCCTTTGACCAGTGTCTCTCTCTGTTGAAAGAAGACCACTAGCTAAGAGCATTGTACCAGCACTTTCTGGCTTCTTGAATATTATTCTAGGTCGTCAGGAATTCTGAGATTACGATCTTGAAAGTTGGCCAACACCTGGTTATGCTTTGTACCTTTCTTACTTTTATTATTTTTGCCTTGTGTTTTTTATTAGCTGAGAAATGGACAAGGCTTTTATCCTTTGATTATAGAGTGTGAAAGCGTGTTGTACGTATGTATGTCTGAATGATCCTGTAACATCTACACAAGGAAGACGTCAGACAAAGGTTTAAGTATTCTTGAAACAATCTCATAAAAATACTCAGTAAAATGGGTCCTGTATTCTGAGATTAACTTTTCTAAAAAATATAAAGCTGCCAACTATTCTATTTCTACTAATCAGAGTGTTCTTTTAAGACCCATAATGTAATACCTCTACCAAGGGGAAAATGAAGGAAAGGGTTAGCCATCACAATATAAATTCAAGAGTGGAAGCTTTCTATTTGGCTCTGATTCTGTGGTTCAAAAATAAGACAGTAGTTTGATTTCAGCAGAAAAATACACAGTCATCCTCAATTTACATTTGGTTGACCCAGTTAAAATGATTTTTTGAGGGTTTCTAACTCTGTGAACAGCCATGCTCATAAGTCGCTCTTCAGAGTTCATAAGACTCACTGGTACTAATCCAATATTGAATTCCAAATTAGTATTAAGACCTGCTCGTTGATTTCCTCACGGTCTGATTTGTATTGTTTTAGAAAATGTTTATTTTGCTGTTATGATCAGTAGCCTAGCACTTGTGACAGCATTTTCTTAGTGTTAATTTTTTAAATACTTTTAATAAATGCATAAAAAGGAGTTTGTTTTTCTTTCCATGTGTAATGTGTTTCAGGGATCTTTCAGGCTCTAGCTAGACATAATCCAGTTGACCTGAAAGCCATGACCAAGCGTGGACTCTCACACAGCATTAACATCCATTCTGCTATGCTGACTACCTCTTCAGGATAGGCCTTGTAGCTAATGCTCAAGCATGACAAACAGAAATTCAAATTCAGACTTGTTTTCCTGCTCTGCTGAAAACGTACATGCGACTTTATTATCTCTTGCATTACACTGGCCCCAGACCAAGTATTACCTCAAATACAGCAGATATAAATACATATTTAACCTATGTGTAGCTAAAAAAGAAAAGCCATGGGTGCTAGCAGCATTTGTATTTTGCACACAACCAGTTGCCTCAGGCCACTAGAGGCTACTGCAGGCTAGTCGTAATACACACTTTCCAGACTATTCTGCCATTTATTGCTTAAAAAGAGAGGACATGGAAACAGGAGTTAACACACCTGATACGTTGAAGTAACTTGAAAAAGACTAAAATTAAGGACATGTCTATAAGGAGTGTCTGTCTACTCCAAACGATTTCTGCCGAGAGTCTGAACAGTGGCGTTAATTAAAAGCATAAATTGGTTTTTAGTAAATAGATTAATCAAACTTTGAATCACCTTGCACTCAGGGTCTTAGAGCAAAATTTAGAATTTCTCTTTCCTAATTCTCAAAACCTCACAAAACGTTCTGTTTTGTTCCCAAACAAGTTTCTAAACAAATACTGTAGAAACCACTCACTGCTGCCGTGGGCTTTGATGAATCCTTTAAACGAAGGCAAATGATATTAGATTAGAATTGGAACCCCTCACACCTATTTTATATTCTTTCTCGTTTTCATAAAGGTCATAGAGACTCAGGCCTATATGTCCTCTGTATGCTTTAGAAATTTTTTGTTTTGTTTTACCTCAGATGTTTCTGCACTAACATAACTTATTTATAAAGAAAAAGTGCATCTACACTAAGAAACGTAACCTGACCTAGGGAGGTTCAGTGTATTTCCAATGCACGTTGGCATCAATACTCCTCCTCACTTCTGAGAACTGCACAGTAGTTTATAACAAACAAGAAGTGAGAAAACATATCATTACACTTTGGATGTTTAATATTCTTATCTGGGCTATGATTTCAGGCCTTTGACAAGTGAATAATAAGCATAATATAAAAGTAATCATTAGCGGCATTATGTAGAACTGTTCATCAGTTCATGAATGTATTTAACATTAGCTCTTAAAGGAGACTTTTAAATGAGAGATGAGCTGCTGCAAAGGGAAATTAAAGGGCACATGGCAAAAAAGGATTAGGAACTCTAAAGCTAAACAATTAACATCAAATTGTTGCTGCAAATTTACTAGTTACTTGATGCTTAAAGAATTTGCAAGAGATTCACTTAGTAAAACACTTTTAGAAAGTTAACCATATTCTATATATTGAAAATGTTGATGTTAGTGGTCACTCTAAAACCAGATTTTCTGCTTATGTTGTGTTTGTACAGTAGACAGCACAACACAGGTACAATCATGAGCTGGGCTTTTGAACACTATCATCATGCAAGTGAATAATTCAGGAAAGATGATAGTGCAAGTGCACTAGTACAAGGGAAACTGAGTCAGGTTGTGCAAACTTTTAGGTCATTGGTCCAACTGACAGCAATTACCAGACTTCATTTACAATATTTGTTAAAAACTACCTGCTCTTAGTTAGTTACTTAGCTGCTGTTTTAGAGGTTTCCAATTCCATGCTCTGAAGCAAGTAGGTTTTTCCCCCCCAAGATGGCTTTATCTTATCTTGTTTTACTCCCTGTTTTCCAAATAGGCTGTGTAGATACCACTGGCAAAATAATCATATTAGTATACTTCAAGGTACGGAGGTTATCAACATCATAATACAGATCAGGAGAGAAACTGGACCACAGCTTGCGCGGGGATTTATCACCAGCTGGGACTGTTAGCAGTGAATGGCTTCAGAGGAGCTGCATCTCCCTCCCGGTGAACGCCTGCTAGCGCAGGGCGATGCAAACCTCGTTCGGGCCCGTGGCCCGTGCCCTGCTCTGCACTAACAGGCGCTGCCTCGGTGCTCTGCCCACTTTGGGCTGCGGGAGCAGACAGGTGCAGAGAGGTGGACACCGCGTGCTACTGGCAGCATTAGTCTGGAGAAGATCCAGAGACAGCTGATGGCTGAGCTGTTCAGGATCCAAATGGAAAAATCCTACTGAACGGAACAGATGTTAGTGGTGCAGCAGGTTCGAAACAAAGGCTACGTCTGAATCCGAGTCAAGTTTTGAGTTACACGTACTCTGATTAGGACAATAATGAATCGGCAGTCTCCAGGGCAGAAAAGTAATCTTGGATTTTTGGATGAAGAAACTGTTTTTAGATATCCATGAACTGCCATTTTAGCATGTTTCAAGAACATCGTGGACCATAATCTCTGTTCCTACGAATAGAAAACCACTGAAGGAAAAGGAGTTGTATGACATTTTACTAGTAATGAGTTTGGCTTTAAAACATCATTAACATAAATTACTGACACGAGTTTCATAAGGGCTTTCCAAGCCTTGACACTACTGCAGAGTGAAGAAATGGACATAATGTTAATTAATACCTCTCATTCTCAGAGTATAATAGTAGTAGTTTGCTACTCTCTTGGGCTCTCACTCCTGAATCTTTTGGTGAACTAGCCTGGGCTGGGCTGGCCAGACAGCGTCTTACTGCCATTGCGATGTACTTTTTGGAGTGTATTACAAAGTAGGCTATAATTATATCACACTGCTGTCTTCCGGAGAGGGTACAAAAGGAGACTAGTAGAATCGGTAGGTTGTTTTATTTTAAACTAACTTCAAGGAAGAAAAAAAGACACTCAGACAGTAAGACAGAATGACATGGCTAGCAAGTCTGTAGAAGAGCCAGGGACAGAACCTGAACTACTCAGATGCCTGTCCTGTGCCCAAAAAAAGGCATGCTGATGGAAGAAGCATTTCAAAATTTTCATTTTCCTTGCTTTGAATTAGCAAAACTATCCATGAAAGTCACTGTTATGCAGTAACATTCAGTCACAGAATAGAGAAGAATGGATTTTTCAGTCTGAGTTTGTGACTGAGTTTGAAGTTTGCATTTTTTTGTCATTTCAAGTTATATGAAATTCTGTTCTGCTCTGTGAAGATTTTAGTAGGTCACTCATTACAATTAACCTGGGAAAAAAGGGCACATACAATGGTCTGCACTTTCTTGTTTGTTTCAGATAAAAACTTGTCAGCAAAAATTGTATTTTTAATGCAAATGTATTCTTGTACCACTCCATTGCAACAGAGATGAGACATTCTTCCCCAAGAAAAAGAAGAGCTTGCCCAGCAGATAAAAAGAACAAGACATATTCTTAAAACAAGAAAAATAAGTAAAGTATTTGGAAGGATTAAATCATGCGGAGAAACTCTCCAGTCAAAACAAAGTTGTAAGTTATTGAGTTAAATTTAAAAACAGAGCCTATGTTGCCTCAATTCTTCTTCTTGTTGTTTTAAATACCAACTTCAAAGAGCATTAAATATAAAGTATATCTTTTGATTTCAGTTACTGAACATAAACTGTACATGGAAATTAGCAAGAAGACTGGGCTGAAGGGAAATGTAATTTCAAAGATCTAGTGTACTCCAGCAGGAAACTAGAGGACTTCTGGTTTGTTCGTATGGGTTACTGAGAATAGGAGTCTATTCTGTGGCTTCCTTTTCCTTTGTGGAACTTGCACAAGCTAGAAATGCAGTTTTCAACCCAGGGGAATGACAGACGTATTTCATTCTACTTCATTCACTTCAGAAGTCCACCTCTATTCTGCAAGGTACGGAGGCACAAACATAACTTTCAAATCTAGCCGTTAGCACAAAACTAATGTCTCACTGTCCTGACCGAGCCCTAAGGATGTGCTGAAACACTTTGCTGAAGAGGGACAAACTTAAGCATGTGCCTAACCGATTTTTCAAATTGGGGTAGATTCAAATGTAATCTATTACAGCTCCCTGAAGGCTAATTTGTAGTAAATTTGAGAGATAATGTTCATATTATAAGTAGAAAATAGCTCTAAATTAAAAATTTAGTGACGGTTTAATCTTTTTGGGGTTGTGTCAAAATAGGAGTAATTATTACAGGCAAAACTGGAGACCTGCTGATGAAATTAATTTTTACTTCTTGCTGAACTTTAATCTCAAAGTATGATACCCTAGTTCTTGCTAGAATATATGCCTGTGGAAAGAAAATTTTCAGCATTGGCACTGGACTTTTCAATAGAAGATCACATAAAGGATGGTAGTAATAACTCTGATTTCAAACATCTTAATAACCAAATCTCATAGAATGTTATAATGATTCATTCTAGGGTCTCAATAAGGAGGAAAAAATCAAAACAAAACACCTTAATCGTAAGTCGTTCAAATAGCAAATGTGAAACAGATTCAAAACCTTATATCCATTTCTTGTTGGTGTTATGTGAACAGTCCTCTAATCTGGAGAGGTTCCCGGTACAGCAGCTATGATAATTGTGTAGGTCACGGACATATTAATAACTGTAACTGCATAGTCAGCCATTAAGAGCAGCTCATATTTTAAGGGGTGACAAATGGGTTTGAGCATCTTAGTATTCACAAAGAGAATGTTTCTCAAAACCACTAATAACTTTTTAAAATGCAGATGGATAATCGTAATGCGTTTATAGTCACACTATATAGCTAAAATTTATATTATACTTATGCAGACAAGGTTATCAAAAAAGGTATGTCAACTGACTTTTAGCGAGAGTTGGTTAAGGTCTAGGTATTTACATTCCGACCTGATTTCATTTTCGCCCATATAGACCTACGTGTGTCACTTTAAGCAGCCATTTCAAGAAATCTTATCCATCATTTACAAAGCTCACCACACCCTTTGATGACTCTTTAATCCCTGAGAGGGTCCGGGAGAAAGGCTTTTACTACATAATACAACAAAAGGAAAATAAAGAATTTGTAAAATTCTTCCATATTCTAAAGACATGGAAGAAAAGTTCCTGCTGAGGTGGTGGCTGCCAATTCACGCTGGTTTTCCAATGTCATTCCCCAGCCTCTACCCACTTTCAAGTGGCTTTCAGACTTCACCATTGCTAATATTGGTATTAGTGCTGTCAGTTAGTGATTTGTACCTTGCTGCTACGTTGGTGATGAAACTAATGGCAAAATCCAACTGTAGGGAAGGTCTTGACATGCCATTAATGTTTATCACCTTTATAAGTCAGTACTTCGTGCCGTGCGAATGCTAACTATGTATATCCCCACAGTGAACCTTTAGGGTCTGAAAGGAAAAAAAAACATCAGTGCTGCGGAGCAACCTATCTGTTATAACATTGACTGACTAAATCCCGTGGTTTTATTACTACTAAAGAAAAAAATATTGATACAATGCAATGTGCCAGGATAGCATCAGAGAGGAGAGGGGCAGTGGCATGTATTAGTCATTGAGGTTAGCTTTTTGGCCTTCGTTAAAATCAGAGGAATGAGGAAACTGAAACTGCCTCTTCAATACAATCCCCCAGTTAAGTCAAAACTCACTGGGAGACAAAGGATTTAAAATAAAGTACTGTTGTAGCAGAAAAAACATACAGTAATGAAGTAAACCAACCCTTTGTTGACAGTGATCCTTATTTACATACTTGGATCAACATAAAGGAATTGTTAGCAATTTGTATGAACATGTTACTCTGTATCATTAGGTTTCAGAGACAGTTTCCAACCCAATAGAAAGAGTAAAATAATCACAGACGGCTGAGCTCAGCGCAATGCAGGAGGAAAATTTCGTGATTAATTCTATTGGCCCAGGCACAGGTGCCTGGAAAACAGATCAAATAGGTCCACTAAAACATCGTTTGCCCTTATTAATGCTGAAGTCCCATACTGCATACTCTCTAATCACCGGTATTTTCCACATTTTAAGTTAGATGCCTAAAGTTCTCCTATACCTTTAAAAATCTCACCTTCTTAGTTCTTTATTCTACTTTTTACTTCCTCAGAGCAAATATCTCCCTCTCATTGCTGAGAGTTTACAATATCAAAGAATTCTCGTACTTTAAAAATTTGTTCTACTTAGTCAGTTGCGAAGAATTTATTTTAATACTTACTGATTTCCTTCAAATACCATCATGAATAGTGAATGCCCATATTCCTTTTTGAAATGTCATTATTGTTCATATAAAATTAAAAAAATCTATTTTTTGGAGACTATTGCATTTTCTAGTCAATTTGTACTGTCTCATTTTCCATCATTTGTCCCCAGTAATCACATTGCTCAGTCCTGATTAACTTGAGTCATAGCTTTTAACATATTTTAATTGTTTATAATTGATTTTCATGTCTTATTAATCATGAAAGTTCTCTCCTATATATTGATCTCAAACCTCCGTTCTTCACTAGTTTTCTGCCTTAGTTCAAGGATTTGAATGTTTTATAAAAGATGGCAGTGCTTTCTCTGGAACTGATGGTCCTGTTACTTGGAAATGCTTTAGCTCTTTTTTTCCTTTAGAATGCAAATTTCTTGATCATTTTCCAATTGCTTTGTGTTTTGTTGATGGGTGGATTTGGTCTTCTGGAGAGTCTTCCAGAATGTGGGAAGTTTGTGGTTTGCATAGATGGCCTGGAAAAAGTAATGTGGCAGAAACGTTACAAAGACCCCTGGGGGCTGAAATGAGGTCTTATGGCTAGACACGAGCTAGAGCAGTTCTGATGCTCGTCTAAAGTACTTTGGGATCCAAAGTGGCCCTGGAACAGCTTGAATACCAGAAATTACATGTATGATTGACAGGCGCATTTTCTACCCTCTCCCCAGCTGTGCCAAGTGCAGCTGATGCTCTTTTCCAAGGAATCTGAAGAACAGATTTCTCTAAATTGAAGATGGTGTCTCTATTTCTATCCATTGTCTCCGGATAAAGCATAATTTTCAGAGATTATTATTTAAGATCATTCAATGAATACTTCATCTAAACATCATTTGTTTGCAAACTCTTCATAGATTCTGTATGAGATTCAGAACTGGGACATATTCTCTGTTCCTTAATTGAATGGCCCCCACTTTCTGCTTTCACTCGTAACTTGTTCTATTTGTCACAAATAAACTTTATTTTCTTACTAAACATAATTCTGGATGCTGGCCTGATACAGTTATTTATGAAACCTGTCTTTTAGAAACTCCACGGATGACACAGGCTCAAAGGAGTCCATAGCTGAATTCATGAAGGACAAATGCACAAATGCTTTCCCTTTCTATTTCTCTACCCCTTGATAATAACCCCTTGTCCTGAATAATCAAGAACAGCGTATTTGCGTTGCACACCGAAGAGTTAATAGAGAACTGCTCAGCTTTTTTCCCTAAATACTCCATAGCACTCTAATGCCTCTTCTGCTTGGATTTCTTTTGCAAAGCTTTTGTTTAAAAAAAATCTGTGACAAGTAGCATTTTCAAAAAGGAATAGCTGTTGCATACCCAGATCAGTCGCAGGCAGCAACGTTCAAACACACTGTGGCTTTAATGTCCACTTGATTTATACACCTTTCCTCAAGGACTCTACCTCTTGCATGGCAAATAAGCAAGGTTTCTAGTGTTTTCATTCCACTTATAATGATAATCATGAGGCAGAGGGCAAGCACTAACCAATCACAAGCAATGTGATTACGGTGTAATTACTGGGTTTCTAACAAACAGACTTCAGATTTGCTCTCTTGAAATAAAATAGCATGATTTAAATAAACAAACGCAACGAAACGTTAGTAATTGATATAAAAGGAGCACGTTCTCTCAGCCTTACACTAGATTGATGCGTTCCATTAGCGAAATCAACATAACAAGTCTTGTTTTCTTTGTGTCTGTCATTTTACAGTTTTGACAAGTAAACATTGTTTAAGTAAAGAAATAAATATTAAGAGATCTGGTTTTGCTATTGAGGCTGGGAAATAATCAGATTTATTAAAACAGGATGCAATCACGGATACTACATTGCATGGTGTCTGCGCTGTAGGCCTCGAAAACCGAAATGGCTGTTATAATTAAATGTGACACCTGTTCGCTGGAAAAAATCGCGCCTGTGAACACAAGGGCTATCCAAAGAAGAGCATAAGAACGTGCCAGTGCAGCAGAGACAGTTATCCGAGAGCCAGCAGGGCCCACCCAAAGAGAGATTTTGCAAGTGGGAGAATGAGTCACAGAGCAGTTACACAACGTGGATTTGCATTCTGGCCCAAAAGGAAGAGTAAGTGAGAGAGACTTGAAAATAGCTTGCAAATACAGAAGCAAACCCAGTGCAGCTAGAAGCCAAACAAAAGCTTTTATTGCAAGTATTGGAGTGGAAAGAGAATACAAAATTTCAAAGTCGCACAGGGACTAACCTATGGTCCTTTAGTGGTACTGAAGAGAGAAAATTAGGGGGTAGCAATTCAGTAGGATAGCCCGGTGGTAGCTGTGTGGGCTCAAAACACCTCCCGCGTTACTAGAACAGCACGTCTAGCAGCAGCTTGCTACATCCTTAGAGAATATGCTTGTAATATGTCACTGTTTGACACCACAGGCTGTCAGATATGAGGACATGGTGTGCCTCCCTCTCTCTCCAGGCTTTTTTGGGACTCTGACATAGCTGTTCACTCTGGCCCGGAACAGCTCGGTGGGATATTAACTCTGACTGGTGCATGCCTACAAGGAGGTTTCAGTCCTGTGCCCCGCTATCCTCTTTGGACATACCTATGTAGAAGCAGGTACAGTTGTACACAGGTCAGGTTCAAGTCGATAAAAAATTATACTTTCTCATTTATCTTTTTTTTTTTTAAAGCAATACCACAGAGAATGTCTATTTTGTGTAGAAAAGCTATTCTCTTTGTTGCATAAATATTTTTAGCCAAAAAAACCACACAATCACAAACCAGTCAGATCTACAAATTAGGATTTCTTTGTGGGGAGACACCAGAGTACTCAGTGGCCTGACCAGCCCTGTACCCAAACGTCTACCATTAACCATTTTCAGCTGCTCCTCACTGCGGCACTAAGAATTTTTTTGAACCCCACTTTCATAAAAGTATGGTGAGACGATGTTCATTTTTAATTCCTGTGGGCAAAACATAATAGGACATGCATTCTTACTTCTCTATAATTGTTATTATTTTTACATCATTTCACAATGTAGTAATGTCACAAAATGCTTTATTACTGTCATTATAACGAAAGAGTTGGAAAATTGCTATTTCATACCGAGTGAAACAATTAAGTTTTTTCTAGACTCCAGGGTTTTTGTTGTTGGGGTTTTTTTTAATTAGTTTGGCATTTACTTAATAATCAGTTTAATTTGTACTGTAAAGTGAAAATTAACATTAAAATATCAAATGTCAAATTATATTTTTCTGAAAATTTCTACTTTTTTATCCAAATTGAAACTTTAAAATGGCGATATTTCTTGTAGAATAAAATCCTGATGTTTTGGTCAGCTTTACACTTCCATTTATCAAAGAATGACACAGTAACTGAATGGTACAGTCACCGACTGTCCACACGAATATAAGGTTTATACAACTCCCTGCAAAGAGTGCTGGCTGTTTCAGCTCAGCTCGTGTATATGTTCATACTTTTAACTTTGCAGGTCCCTAGTCTGAATTCACGTCAAATGCCAGCGGTTAGACCTGGACTTGTAGCAAGGGAGGAGAAAAATGACACCTGCTGCAGGCTTCCTTCTAACTTGGATTTGGAATGAGAGTGCACAACTGTTAACACTACTAGCTTTTCTTAATGTGGCATCATCAAGGCTCTCTAGAAATGCGGTATGATGTGTGGGTCAGGCTTTTTTCTTTGCTATCTCTGTCACTGAATTGCTTTTGTACGGATTTCCATATTCTAGGCTGTATTAATTATTCATTACGTAATTTCCGTGAACAACTTTTGGTATCTCAGTCACTGTTCATTTTGACTGGACATACGGGTCACAAGCACCCTTGAGTAAGTAACCATGTCACTTAGTATCGGCTACTTGGAATAAACATGATTCTGAATTAGGAATTCACCCTCCATGACTATTCTGTGATATTTCTTTTAAAACTGTAGGAACAATAAAGGCACTTGTTCCTGAAAATGAATACCGGGGAATGCTTAAAAGTCAAAGTTTCTAATATTCAAACAAACAAATAGCCAAGGAAAAAACTGAAGTATTCCTACAGCACTGTGTTCAGACTGCTGTTGTGCTTATGATATAAGTGTTTGTCCAGAGTTCAGAATTCTAACCACTAACCAAATAATATCAGATTCTGAACAAGTTTTCCTATATAAAATAAGATTTAGGAGAAAAATGAGTATCAGCTGGACTCATGAAAATACCTGAAATGTGACAAGTACTAAATGGTGTGTCACAAACTTTTATATGACATGCTGAACTTTGAAAAATTTGATTTGATTACTGAGTGGCAGTTTTTAAGATTTTGACATGATTTTTTACTTGTAAAGACTTTCTAATGGCTCATTCACTTTTGATACCTTATCACATACTTTATTTGATTTGTAATGCAAATAATCAGGTCACAGAGCTACATGATAAAAGAAAGATGTTAAATAAGTATGTGTGCCACACGAGACAAAAAAAAGATACTTCAGAGCAGTATTCAAGAAGAGAACGATGGCACCGCGTACATGAATGATACTAGGCTTGGCGATGCACAAAGGGAACAGCAACCCTACTCTCGCTGCATGGAACGATGACTGGAATTGACCCTGATCCAAGATTAGCAGCCAGGCATGTCATCGGAAACTTTTACGCAACCGTATGACAGATGTCAAAGAGCATACATGGGGCGAATGCATCCTAAGAGTCAGGATGAGCTGCAGTTATAACTGATGTGCAGTCCTTATGCTTCCCAGGATTAAATAGGACGAGTTGCAGGGTGTGCTCAGTTGCTGCAGCGTACATTCGAATGGGCTCTCTGATCTTTATTCTCCTTTCATGCAATTTAACACTGGAGCTCTTACTGCGTGTACTTTCAACTGGAGGAAAATTGTTCTCCATTCCAGATTTTAAGATCTTTTTTTGATTGATTCACTTTGATTGTTTTTACCACAAAACACCAATGAAACAGGGAATCAGTCACCTGCAATAAAATATTGCCATCTCCAGGAAGCAGTTATTCTGCACCTGCATAGCTTCCCATCAGCATTCTAAAAATCAAAAAAAACCTGATGAACTTGGGACCATAAAAAAGTACTGATACAGACAAGATCCTAGGAATTATGTCCTATATCATGAGAAATGCTTGAAAATCTTTTACAAATTAGGATTGTTTTATAGCTTATGCAAAATTACGGTATTTCCTAAACCCGTCCCAAATATAAGATTTGTGGATGAGATTATAATTAATATTGACTCAGTTTCAAGACAGAATTTGAAGCTCTATCTCGCTTTTACCCTCTGTCAATAGCAAATTGATCAAGAAACAATAACTTCGAAAAGAATTGGCCAGTCTTTTGCATTGGCCAGTGATTTAACCTGCACTACCACCCAGAATTCTTTGTGCAGCAAATTTTTCTCATTCATAACAGGAACAAATAAGAAGAGACAGTGTGGCAATAGAGCAGCAAAGGTTTGGCTGCTTGTAGTAGGAGTACCTAAAAGAACGCAGAAGGTGTGAATACAATATGAATTTTGAAACTTGGCTTGGTCTAATACTTTTACTATTTCATGTCGTATCAGTCAGCCTCTGTATTTTACTTTAATGTCGCATTTCACAAATGAAGTGTTGTGGGCTTTTTAGCTTTGCAAGAAAAGGTAGACTTGATTTACTTATGCTATTTAAACGGCTCACAAAATAGAGCAGTAACTAAAATTTCCTTATTTGAATTCCATGTGGACTCTTTCCCGCATCTAGTAACAGACATATAATAATAATAACAGAACAAGCAGAGAACTATGAGGAGCCCAATCTTAGTACAAAACAGGAATCTACCATTTTAAATACATGGATTTATGCCTTAAATTCCTTGTGGCCTCTTCCCCGCGTCTAGTAACAGACATATAATAATAATAACAGAACAAGCAGAGAACTATGAGGAGCCCAATCTTAGTACAAAACAGGAATCTACCATTTTAATTACATGGATTTATGCCAGTGCAAAATTGATTTCTCGAGAACGGTATCAACCCAACCCTCTACTTGACAAATGAGATCATAATCATATAAAAAGTCCATAAACAAAGTTCTGTGACAACAATATTGAATCTGTGACAACAAAGTGAATCAATCAATGTTCTCAGCATAACAATTATAATTTCTTGTCTGTAAAAAAATATATTTAAATTGCTTCTGCTATTCCTTTTGGTAAAGGAGATGTGCTATGGAATACCTAATACAAGAAAGAGCTAGGCTTATTTGTAGGATGAAGGATTTCCACCAGCACAGGCCCAGCAGAATCAGTCATGCTAACTAAATCAGGGGATAGAAAACTTGAGCGCTGATAACAACTGTAACTGTAATGGTCTAGCTAAGGAAGGAGAGGAAATCCTTTATGAAGTCTCTCAGAAAAGGATTGCATGAATAAAAAAACACTTTAGAAGCAATATCTACTTTTCCATCCACACACCTCATCAGAAGTCAATAAGCAGATGTTGTCTCTGTAGGAGGCTCCACTGAATGAATAAGTGAACAGCAATATTCTGTAGTATATTTCTGAATCACTGGTTTGTTTGATAGTACTCACTGAACCCTTAGACAAATTTAGAGTCCTTGGTTGAGAACTTCAATTACAAGGAGGACAAAATGGAACCGGAACCGGAGGTACCTAGTTAAACTATTTAGTATAATGTAACATTACAGAGCAGAAAAGCCTCTAATATCTTTCACTGAAAATTCAATTTTCAACTAAGAAAAAAATGTCCTTTAAATTTGTCAAGAATGTTTTTCATTTCATGGTAGAAAATCCCAGTATTGCTAAGTCTTGAACACTGGACCTGGACACCTGGAGTGAGTCTTGGAAGCAGTCCTGCTAACAATTGTTTTTTAAGACTCCCCAAAGACTCAGACGCATGCAAGGGTACCTAGGAAAAGTCTCTGAAGCCCTCATACAAGTGGCAGGTGAATAATTTCACTGTGCGAAAATCTAAGTCTTATGGAGAGAGAGAGATACAGATTTAGGCTAAGTAAATGCCCCCATCCTTGCTAAATTCCACCGAGATCGCTCTCTTAGTTTGAAAAAAAGTCATACAACAGAAGAACAGGTAGGGTTGTAGGAAACAAACATTTCTTTCTTAGGTTAAAACTTAAAAGTTTAGCATGGGCTGAAATACCAGAGGTTTTTTAATTCTAGTCAAACCTCCTGCTTGTTCTGTAGGTTACTGACCACGTTTCTCCACTTACACTCCTGTCGTGGTCAATGATGGTTCATAATCAGGTAATACCGACTGTAGATAACAGAACTAAAATAATCAGCAACAACCCCTGAATTTTCATCACCCTCCCATCAACTGTAACAAATTGAGCTGGTCCTAAGTTTGTTCAGGGCTGAAACTAAACCGACTATATTATATGCACTCTTTTCCTACCAATGTGCTACATCAGGAAGCCTCAAATTAGCCTTTTAGCCCTCCCATCCAATTCATACATATGCTGAGCAGCCTGTAGCTCTCTCATTACCATTGCCCCATGCGTTACATGTTCTCTGTCACACAGCAGGAGACCGACTGAATTGTTGCATAGTTCCCCAACAGCATTGTTATTTCAGGCAGTCCTGCATATGGCAAATGGTGTTTATTAGGCTTGTGGGTTGAAGCAATATCTAAAGCCTTCAATGCCCTTGAGAAACATGGAAGAGAAAGTGTCTTCTTGTGAAAGTGGTATTACATGAAAATAAGCAAGAGTGGCCAATTTGAAATCCAAAGGAGTTCTGCCATCTGCTCCAGCGGATGGCCTACGAATGTAAATCATATAAACTGTTATATTCCCAGGCTGTATGCTCTCCCTCTCTGCAGACACTCATGGTGGAGATGAAACAATGCTAAATTACTTAGGGCTCTTCCTTTAGCAAACATATCCACACACCTCCCTGTGAGCCTTCCCCAACAAAGTAGGGAAAAAAATCAATGTTGTGGATATGGCCTTATATGTATAGCTCCTCAGTGCTTTGATGATCAAAGATACATCAAGGTCTGACCTTCCCGGCCCATCATACTCATCTTGACTTGATGTCACTATTGTTCCGATAGCTGCATAACATCCCTTGTGCCTCTACAGACATTTGTCTTGTACTACACAAATCCATGCAAAGCTACATAAACAGCTGAAAGGAGCTTCTTTTGGACTTTACCTCAGAAAACCCTGTTACTCAGTGAGAGTGTGAGGCTACCAAGATCTCCTCACGTCACTATAACTTAACTTTGCCTCCCAAAGGAGACAAGAAGTGCCTTATAAGAAAGGTCTCTGTGACCTTGGGGAAGAATGAAGGGTTGTAATGTTCTAACTGTAATGCTAAAAACCAGAGGGCTAGATTTGTCTCCTTCTTATGTGTGAAGATGAAGATGAGATGAGATGAGATGAACTTGCCTTGGCATCTTTTATATTTTTTAAAGCACTTACCCCTCCGCACTTCTGCTGGATTGCTATTCCAAACAGAGTGTTGAGAAACTATTCTGATAAAATATTTAAAAGTGTAGATCTGGTAATTTTATACTGTGAGTTATGAAACCTTTATTTAGGTTCTACCTTTTATTAACCTCCAGGGTTCTCCTACTGTCCCTAATGACATTATATTGCACCAAAATAAAACCAATGCTTTTTACTGGGAGCTGTGCTATTTCTTGCGACTTGGTAATGCTAATGTTTAAATTCTGAGTCCTCTTACTGCTGGTTAAACCTCCAAAGACTACAGCAGAATTTCCGCTTCACTGCTAGAAAAGAAGAAAACCAGCACAGTTTGTACCAAAGAGATCACTTGAAGAATGTACGTAAGGTTACTGCATTTATGAATAAAGAAAAGCATTATCATTTTTAATAGGAATTAAACAGCTAGAGGGAGAAGTAGGGCAATGATGTGATCAGTGCAAAGGAAAACAATCTAACCATTTTAATTAACTGTATTTTAATAGCTTTAGTTATAATTGAATAATTTAAATACCAAGGGAAATAGTTAAATGTCCTAAAAGCCTTCTTTTTATTTACATTTTAAATACAGTTCATGGGGAAGGGATGGCACTGTGAAGGCTTAAAATAAATGGGTGGGGAAAACCTTACTAATTCCTGCAGCTGCTGGACCAACAGGAAATATTTGTGGGATCTTAGTCATTGCTCTCTGCAGGAGCTCCACTCCAAATCCTAATATATTTTCTATTTTTCTCCCCACTCACTCAAAATATTACACAATCTCTGGTGCTATTGCCCTTGACTGTTATAACCATAAAATGCACAGGAAGATAAATGTGAAGCAAGGATCATCTAATCCAATTTTTTTACATATGCACCAGTGAAGAGTATCACTGCAGAAAATAAAACTATTGGTCAACGCAGAGTTTCATATAGACAGATTATAATAAACTGGCACACACACATTTATCTTCTATATAAAAACCAATACCACTCATAAGCAGAGCGTTTCCCCACTATACTTTTCACGTCGCCTGTAATGACGGAGATCATTAACTTAGGTGGACAATGTTGTGGAGATCTGCTGTTTTGCAGAGTTAATCTGTGACAAGGCTCCTGCTTCCTCTCACACAGACTTTCCCTCTTCATGGTTTCACTTACTCGGTTGCATTACACTAGTTTAAGTGAGAGCGGCAGGAGTCCACCTCTCTCTGTCACTCCATCAGTCTCTGAGACGTACCGTACCATCCACTGAGCCCACTGTCCTGCCTGCCATAGTGGCCAATTTGCAGGGTAAACACCCAGTGAAATCTCTGTGATAGAATCTCTTGGCATTCAGCGATTTCTGCACGTCAGGCACTTCCTGAGCTAGAGGAAATATGTCTGTGTTTAAATAATACAAAACAGAGTTTTCTTCCAGTAATGTATCTACGTGACTTTTTAAAATGATGTAAATTTTTAACGTCCAAAGTATCCTACGGTGAAGCCTCTCTGTCATATCTCTTACAGCAAGAAACATCGTCTTTTGCTGTTTTGACCCTGCCATTACTGAGGCCAGTTAGTTCTTGTATTAGAAGAGACAGTAAAGGATAATTTTCCAGTCACTTCTCCACACTGGTTGGGATTTAATGGACTTCTGTCATATCCCCCCTCATTGATTTCTTTTCCAAACTGAAGAATCCTGGTCTATTTAATCTTTTTTTTGAAAGCTCTTCCAGACCTTTGATCATCCTTTCACACACCTCTACTTCTCTAGTTCTCCTAAAACCTCTTCAAAACCAGAGAAACTGTAACTGCAGACAGTATTCTGTTCATACATTTTTACCTCAGCAAAATAATATTTCTGGTTTTCTTTCTCTGCTTCTTTTTTTTCGATTGCATGTAAAATATAGAATGTATTATGCATGTACAGCATTTGGTAAAGACGGAGACAAAAGGTGACAGTAATGCTATGCTTGGAAAGAATTAACGTATGTGTATAAATTAAAATATCTGTATATTCTTCATCAAAATATGTAAACTCAAACACAATCAACTTACTACTTTTTTTACCAGGTGTCATTAATGACAATATTGAGTAAATGAGATTTCAGTCAGAATAGAGTGTTACTTAATGGAATTATTTAGTCAGTGTTCAAAAATCCTTATCCAAACGTCACCCTATAAATTTTGATAGGCTCAGATTTCTAATTCTGGCTCACGTGTTTCTGGAAATATAAAGAGAAGGATATGGAATCTCAGTGTTATTGTTTTTACTGGGTGCCTGAAGTGCATTAGGTGCCTCACATGCAAGTAAAGAGACTGGAGTCTGTCCCAAAATGTTTCCAACCTAAACATGCAAATTTGATTAAGAGGTTGGAGGGTGGATCCAATGTAAAAACAAGATGATCAGTCTGGGGTGGTTGACATTTTTCATTAGAGGACATTTGGCAATACTGTAACTTTTTAAACGCAGTTCTTTTAGACTTTCTCTCACATCTTTGACTCCTAAAGACATTAATCCCTCATAATCATCAAGGTTAACATTATCCTCATAATCCTTAACATTATTTTCCTTTCCCTCATTGTTGGAAAAGTCACGCCACGCCACCTTGCTGCAGCACGCTGTACATATGAGGAAACCCAGGGAAGAGGATGCTTTTGTTGCCATGGATGACAAGCTGAAGAATCCCACAACTGGGAACTCTGACAGGATTCCAGAGGACATTTGACTGCCGCAGTGTACAGAATATGATGTAAACATCTAATCTAATTTGCATCTTATGCCTTGCTATTACTGAAATACAAAATAAGAAAAAACATAACATGCTTCCAAAGCTTCAATCCTGGCTTGAATTTCTCAGTGATTTCACTGGAAGCTTTACTAATTTTTATTAAACACTGGAAAATTTAAGAATACAACTGAGCTTTTCTGCAAGCAATGACAACACCATCTATTGACTCAATCTCATGTAGAGTTAAGTTTGCATATATTCAACACAGAATATAATGGAAATTATGACCTTATACTCATTAATTTCCTGAAATTCACAAGTCACAGTAAAAAAACAGAATAATGAAAAAAAAAAGAAAAACTTTTTAGTAAACCCTAAAGAATTGTCATTCCTACATTTTATTATGGTCTAAGTGAAGTTTCATTGCTGTTTCTGTTCCATGTTTAACAAGAAATATTTTATGTATGGATTCCGAATTCCACTTGGCAACAATGCACTCATACTATTTATTTTTAAATTCTAAATTCATTCAGAGGTTTTTTTTATTTTTTGTGTTTTAATTCCAAGTCAGGCTTTGTTTCTGAGAGGTAGAGAGAGAAGGCCAACAGTGGAGAATTACTATAACTTGATAATACCATGTATGACAGAAAAAACCATCTAGGATCAATTCCTTTCCATAGCTGGACAGCACTTGGAAGAAAAAGGATGTTCAGCTGGTCATTGGATAGGGAATTTTCACACTTACAAAAGATGATCAGTAAGCCCCTGCCAGAGGGGGAAAGCAATTTTAAAGGACAATATCACTTTGGAGTTATCGCAGTGAGGAGAAGAGACCATGAAAAACGGCAGCAGGAAGAAATTCCATATTCTGGAAGTAAGAAAGTAGAGAGGGGGAAATCCTGAATTCCTCAAAAGGGCCTAACATTTGCCCAAATAATATTAAATACCAATGAGTAAGTTGAGGCGAGAAAAAAGACAACACTTTATTGTTTAGCATCTGCCTACATATATTAAAATAATTTTGATAGAAAACCTTTGCAAAGGCCAGCTACACATATGAACTGAAGACAAGGCTGCCTCCACATTTGGAGCTTTAGGAAAATATACGTTTATGCTGCTGAGGAATATGGAAATGACAAGTCAGCAGTAATCCTGGGGGCCAAGGATTTCGAAGGATATGACAACATGTAGCCCACATCTCTCAATCAGATCATGACATTCTACCAATTACATTACGCATGTAAAGACAAACACAGCCAAAAAGTGAAGCAGAGGATGCAGTCTAGCTAACTAGCTACTGTTGACTTATACGACTCCGAGCACAAACTAAGGCTGACATTTTACTATAGGTGCCATATGTCTCTGACCCATTTTGCAAATCTGCAACCCACTGTCTTATTGATTAAAGTTCTGCAATCTTCCCCTTCTTTCCCTCCTTCAGGTTGCTTTGGGTGTCAAACAATACACTTGTTAGGGATCTGGCCTAATCCCCAGTGACACATCTGGTAGGTGTGGGTGGCACTCATTAGAATATGCTCTCCAATAAATGATCTGCTGAGGTTCTGACAAAATAAACGCTTATTTTCATTATCAGTCACTTACTCCCTGCCACTTCAAATGCACATCCTCCAAGGCATGGCTTCAATCCAAACTGACATCTGAATTACAGTCAAGCGTGATGCCAGATTTTAGCTGTTAACATGAAAATGCACACGTAAAAGTAGAAAACACAAATAGCTCTTTACAATACAGAAATGGCATCAAAGCTGAGGGCAACCAAAAGAAGGGAATAGTGTAATTAGTTACATAAATAGAGGTTTTGCAAGAAAAAGACCAGAAGAGAAAAAGGAGTAAGAATAAATAGCAGCAGCAGTTTGAAAAGCCCAGCTAGGGACAGTTTAAGAGAGTCCCATCTATCAGTGCGAGCAAAGAACAGAAATAGAGTGATAAGAGCTAACTGGCTTCATTATTGGATTGTCCAGCAATCTGTTAGCAATATGTACAGCTGATTCCATGCAAAGTCTACATCTGTCTTTCTGAAGCTTGTCAGTAACCAGGAAAGGGATGCAAAGAAAGGATAATCAGGGAGTGTGTTTGTAGATCTGTAGTTACCATTAGTAGGGGGAAGCTGGACATGCCGAAAATAAGTGTATGATTCTGTCTGACATGACATCTAAAAGTAATGAAAAAATGTTTACAGTATGATTCTTTCTCATACAGAAGAAAAAGGTATACATGATCTAAGCTGTATGACAGATGTCAAGAAGACTGATGCGTGGGTTAGGAAGATCCTTTTAATGACATGCACGCAGCAGTTGGAAACAACTTGTCAGATTAATAGCAATTCTTTTTACAGCAGACCAGCCCAAGGAAATGGAAGTTCTGCCTTGGAAAATGCAGAGGGGAGAAAGATTTGCCTTACCACAAGCAAACAAATCGCTTTATTAACATGAGAGCAAAATTTACAGAGTGAAAGTTTTAATTTTTATCATCTTCAGAGTTCAGGGTGCAGTGGTACATGTCAAACTGTATCAGTCAAATGCTTTAGACCATGGTATTTTAACTCCTCAGCCATAACCATGCACTGCATCTATGCTTCAAATTCCTCAGTGAGTAGGTAGGTAATACTAGATCCTACAGTTTAGAAAGCGAGGCATAGAGAGACTAAAGGACTTGTCAAGGTCATACATCAATTTAACCAAGTCTCCTGAGTCTCATTCAATGCCCTAATTACAAGATCTTCCATTTCCCTTTGTAGCAAAACATGAGATTTACCTGGTGTGATGTTGTGTTTGAGTTAAGAAGTCACACAGAGTTTCTTCAATGTAGGCCAAAAACATGGGAGGGAAGAAAGCAGAGAAGGGGTTTTGTACTATGCTCCTTCATGAGCTAGGGTGCGATGTTCAGAGAATCATAGAATCATTAAGGTTGGAAAAGACCTCTAAGATCATCGAGTCCAACCATCAACCCAACACCACCATGCCCACTAAACCATGTCCCTAAGCACCTCATCTGCACGTCTTTTAAATACCTCCAGGGATGGGGACTCCACCACTTCCCTGGGCAGCCTCTTCCAATGTTTCACCACTCTTTCAGTAAAAAAATTTTTCCTCCCCTCCAATCTAACCCTCCCCTGGTGCAACTTGAGGCCATTTTCTCTCGTCCTATCGCTTGTTACTTCGGAGAAGAGACTGACACCCACCTCGCTACAACCTCCTTTCAGGGAGTTGTAGAGAGCGATGAGGTCTCCCCTCAGCCTCCTTTTCTGCAGGCTAAACAACCCCAGTTCCCTCAGCCGCTCCTCATCAGACTTGTTCTCCAGACCCCTCACCAGCCTCGTTGCCCTTCTCTGGACACGCTCCAGCACCTCAATGTCCTTCTTGTAGTGAGGGGCCCAAAACTGAACACAGTATTTGAGCCGGTGCGGCCTCACCAGTGCCGAGTACAGGGGCACGATCACTTCCCTACTCCTGCTGGCCACACGATTTCTGATACAGGCCAGGATGCCATTGGCCTTCTTGGCCGCCTGGGCACACTGCCGGCTCATGGTCAGCCGGCTGTCGACCAGCACCCCCAGGTCCTTTTCCACTGGGCAGCTTTCCAGCCACTCTTCCCCAAGCCTGTAGCGCTGCATGGGGTTGTTGTGACCCAAGTGCAGGACCCGGCACTTGGCCTTGTTGAATCTCCTACAGTTGGCCTCGGCCCATCGATCCAGCCTGTCCAGGTCCCTCTGCAGAGCCTTCCTACCCTCGAGCAGATCAACACTCCCGCCCAACTTGGTGTCGTCTGCAAACTTACTGAGGGTGCACTCGATCCCCTCGTCCAGATCATCGATAAAGATATTGAACAAGACCGGCCCCAAAACTGAGCCCTGGGGAACACCGCTCGTGACCGGCCGCCAACTGGATGTAACTCCATTCACCACAACTCTCTGGGCCCGGCCGTCCAGCCAGTTTTTGACCCAGCGCAGAGTACACCTGTCTAAGCCGTGAGCCGCCAGCTTCTCGAGGAGAATGCTGTGGGAGACGGTGTCAAAGGCCTTGCTGAAGTCCAGGTAGACCACATCCACAGCCTTTCCCTCCTCCACTAGGCGGGTCACCTGGTCATAGAAGGAGATCGGGTTGGCCAAGCAGGACCTGCCTTTCATGAACCCGTGCTGGCTGGGCCTGATCCCCTGGTTGTCCTGCTCATGCCTTGTGAGCGCCCTCAAGATGAACCGCTCCATCATCTTCCCTGGCACCGAGGTCAGGCTGACAGGCCTGTAGTTCCCCGTAGTTGTCTTAAAAACTCCTAAGGCAGTTAAAGGAATAAAATTAAGTAGGACTATAGCAACCTCTAGAGAGTATTCACAATAGGGTAGTGATTGGACCATCTGACTCTCAGATACAGCATGAAAGCTGAGATCTTTCTTCATATTTTAACTGTTCTTTTTTAATAAGAACTTAATCTATCTACCATGGTAAACAGACTAAAATTTCAAGTCCTTAGTTAATTCTGCTTGCTTATATTTTTCCACTGTTCCAGCTGCAGTTGCTGCGCTTCAGAGACAGGTGACTTCCCCAGAAAGGTCGGCAGTAACACACAATCCTTGGAGATGGAAACAATTATTTAAATGTATTCTTTTCTTTAAAAGAAAACAAATGCATGATTTCTGCAGATCCTTTTGCAGCAGTTTTCTTCTGAAGTCTCTGCTCACCTCGTATTTCAGGAGCATTGCTTTCCTTCAGAAAGCAAAGTTTTCATTCCTTTCTCACAACATATTTTTTATTTTTTAGTACATGATGGAGCATTCAGTACAGATCAAGGCCCTCCTACCCTGATCTCTAAAGAGGCCCTTCTCTAAAGAAAGACAAGTAATAGGTAAACACATCTTGAGAGTTAGAGGATTTGTTCAAGGCAATGTAACAAATCAGCAGTGGAGGAAATAGGACCTGAAATACCTCAATTTAGGCAATGAGTTATGGATACAGATATTAGAAATATGTAGTCAGTATGTCCATATTTTAGACCTGAGATCAAGTCTGGAATGCAGTTTTCTCCTCATTTTCTCTCTCTTTTTTTTTTTTTTTTGAAAGAGGACATATGATAATTTAATGCATTTTTTCCAAAGAACCTCTTTTTTTTTGCAAATTAGTATCTTCAGCAATTTATTCCCTTCTTTTTTTTTAAAGAAAAGGACTAGTTTAGCTTGGGGAAAGTAAATAAAAGCTCTATGCTTAGATCTGCATTTTAATGGCAGTCTCTGTACCACAAATGAGTCTCAGATCATAGCTATGATCTATTATTATGTACCACTGAAAGTTCATTACTTTAATGGGTAAAACATGGATTAAAATGTGAGAGGAAGCGACTACAAAGTACTTAATGAATCAAGTCAAACTGGTCTAAATGCTAGTGTAAACAGCATAAAAATAAATCTTCTGAAAATTAGAACCTACTTTCTTACTTAGCTTTGGGGTTTATTTTAGTTTGTTGTCATTTCCATGTAGTGAACATTTCTTTTGGGGCAAAATCCATTCCCTAATAAGTTTACATAATGTAAATTTGCAATAAGAGAATGATAATGCAGAATGACTTTTACTATTTAAGAAATTGAGTCCTTCTAGCTATCTATCATTTCAGATGTAAAATTTTCTTGACCTCAGGCAAAATATCTCATTTATAGATTGCAGCAAGTGGAAGATGAGTCCTCTGGTCCAAGTACAAGATGTAAGTTATGGAGCTCAAGGTCTTATCCCAAGCTATATCATACTATTCACATGTGAAAACAGACAAGTCACAAACTCACATGTTTAAGGACTGATATTAATTACCACTATAAGCTGAAGTTTTCTGAACTGGAACACGAAGAGTAGAAAGACACTGTATATTTTAAATAGGTCTCAGAGTAACTGGGAACCACTTAATGCTACATTTTTATGAAAAAGGTAAATGTGTCTGGGATATATTAGTCTCAGCATTTCCAGCAGAAGTGGGGAAGTATAAATTGCATTATGCAAAGTGTAAAGTATAGGTACAACTTACTCTGCTTTGCTCCATCATCCATGTTCAACAAAGATTAATTCACATGCAAAGAGTATGCAGAAAGGTTTTAGCATGACTAGGAAATGACTTGGAAGCTCCTGTCTTCCAAGGAAGTTGAAGAGAGCTTGGCTTGTTTATTTTTTGGAAAATTAACAGCTATGATTGTGATCTTTAAATATATCAAAGGAGTCAAACTGGTCAACAGCAGAGCTATCAGTGCTTAAGTACAAAGCTGGTATAAGAACAAGCAGTAGTAAACTGGACGGAAGAGCATTGGCAGAAAGTTAGATGTTTCAGTCACTAGAGAAATGAAGTTTTCTAATGCAGCAAAAGAGCGGGTTTAAAGATGGAGTTTGATAAGTCTGCGAACAGGGTTTTACGCTGCTGCTGCTGTAATAGCAGCAGAGTGGACTTGATGACCCAGAAGTTCTGTTCCTGCCAATGCTGTAATTTCTCTGTAAATCACAAGTCCTATGAAATCAGGATAATGTTCTGCTGTTTCTTCTTTGAGTAAAACAGTCCCCAACATCTGAGAAGCGTTCAGATCCTGTAGTGTTGACTACCATACTAAAGGTTATACATAATCATACCCTACCTCAATAAATCATAAATCAGGTTTGCAATAACTCAGCAATACTAAGGTACGCAAATTGGTCAGACTATTTATTAGGCACTTCTTTATTTAATTCAGAGATATTTTCTAGTTCTGATTCATCTACCAACACACGGAAATTCACTAAATTCATTATGGCAGCATAAGTATTTTCCTAAATCGTTGTTTAATAGGGTTAAGGTAAATTCGTGATGTACGAAGTTTGCATTGTCAGTACTTCATCACCTTTACGGACAGATAGATAATGCAACTTCTAGGACACTCACTCTCCTAATTCCACAGAAAACCCAACTTCACTACTAATAGTTGAAATTTTACTCTCAAATAGGTTTGTAAGGATTTTATCTAATATAAAAATGACTGAAGTCAATAGGAAGACTCCCAAGCTTCAGAAGAATCAGCACAATACAAGGAAGAGCTTTTATTCACATTATTTTTCCTTTTCTTACCACATGTAGAGGAAAATAGCCATTAACATAAGCTCCATTATGCTAGCTGATATATTGAGGCAAGAAATAGTGATATGCAGTTTTGAGCCTGATGATTATTTGATGGGATTGTTCTACATTGTTTATGCTAAGCTTTCGGTTGAAGCTTGCAGATTTAATTTATGGAAAATGCCTAGAGTGTTTGACAGATGCTACAAAATCAAAATGAAATAACTAACTTGAGATGAGAATAATAGGTCTAAGGCCAAAGACATGAAAAGAACAAGAAAGTGATTCAAGGTGGGGGAACAGGGAAAAGCAAAAGCAGCGGGCTCCATCTAATTAGAGTTTTCAAAAGATGACTGAAGAGTGGACTCATTGCAAAGGCTTTGTAAATGCAAAGAAAAGGCTTTACAGAGCTAGAAGATGGAGATGCCAATATTTAGTTGGCTAAAAGTCAAAAAACTTGACCACTGGTGAAGATTTACCATTGGAACAAAGTATCATGGTCAAAAAAGACTTACTTGATATGTTCAAATGAAGACAGGAACCCTTCTTGAACAGACATACTGCTCAAGTACAAGTTAAAGTAAACACATTATTCAGCTGACTACACTTAACCATGTAAAGCACAATGGTCTGTGAAATACAAGAGGTGAGATTATAATGTAATGCTAGAAAGGAGCACTGTAATCACTTCCTGTGTGGGATAGGTATTGTGTGAATCAGACAACTGACAGTCCTTCAGGTCAAGGTGCTAATGAATTAGTCTATGATCTACTCAACTTATGTGCCTCTTGAAAGGTAGGACTGCGCTCCTAACAGGATCTGGGCATTAAATTACACAACTACATAATCTTTTCCCCTCCTGCATCACGGACTACAGTCCCACGCTATTTTGATGGCAGCAGTAAACTCAAATAGGAGGTGAACTGCTGATGCAGTCAGTATGGCAGATATTTGAGTTTCTTTACAATAACCGCAAGGCAGAGCTTGAAGACAACATAGTGGAATTCGTTAAATAACATAAAATGACAGGGATGCTACCATCGCACAGCAATTGCACCCTACGGTTCTTATGAGGCACGAGGCAGAACCAAATGCCTCCCTGATCCCTGCGGGCATGATTATTTTATAATAACCATGCCCACACCCTGCAGCTGCTGTTTGCCTTATAAAATATTGTCCTGTGGTGAAGAAAGGAATTGTCATTCTTCACTAATTAAAAATACAAAAGGTGGCAGTTTAAGCTGGTAAGTAACAGCTATAGTAGTCCTAACATTTAACATGAGCAGTCCAGCAAAGTCTTCTGGCCCTTCCACCTGATATGGTTCTGAGACATTGGTGCCTGTTACAACTTACAGCCTAGTAACGCATGAGATATAGTCTTAGTCTGGCCTTCTAAAACTAGGTCCTGTGGCTTTGTGGGGTGCTCTGAGGTTCTTTTCAATAAAAGACCTCTTCACACCTTATAAAGAAACTTAAAAAAAATTAATAAAGACCTGTTTTATTGTCTCCTTAAAGCATGGAAGGATGAATCTCCATAGTGTACGAAAAAAAATAATTGAATCATCATAAGCAAGAGAGACAAAAAGCTGTCAAGTGCTGCCTGACTTTCCTGAGTAGATTCTGTCCTGTGGAAATATTACCATACCCTTGTTTTACCAAGTTCAATAAAGGGATGTTGATGTGAACAAGGACAAGCTAGCAAGCTTCAGGCAACTGCGAGGGTTCCTAGTCAACCAACAGCTTGCACGTGGGCTATTCAAGGAGGAGCCACTTGCTGTACATCAGTGGCTTAGTAACTTCTGTGGTTTGCACGGCTTCCCTTGCCCCTTTTGGCTGCTTATTCAAGATGTTTGTAAAAAGTATTCTGTCAGATGCTGTTTTCCTCCTGAACCTGCTGTACAATCAAAGTGGACTTCTGGTATCAAACATTTACCCAGCAAAAGAACGCGAGGATATAGTTGCAGGATTATGATGTCTGTGCTGCACTCAATCCAAGAAAAACTTTCCATATTCATCTAGACACATATAATAGCAAAGTGAATATAGACAGCAAGCAGTAAAACATCAGGATATATGAAGATGGGGAGGGGGCGTAGATGTTCTCTTTTGCCCCAAAGTAAAAGTCTTGTCTCAAAACAAGCATGAGAGATGCACGTCTTACTGCGATGAAAAAAACCCGACAGAACAACAGTTTGGGGAAAAACAGACTTGTGTAATCAGAGTTGCTTGAGGGTATCCTTACTATTCCTAGCATATGGTTGCCCACTATTTCTTGCAAAATAATTAAGCTCACATAGTTGATACAAATCTGTTACCCCCAATAAATAAATTCTTACTTTTGTAACTACTGAGTTACATGATTGCCCATTTGGGAAGATCCATCCTCAGCACAGCTGAAGCTATTTGTTCAGGTAGCACAATACAACCACCACAGCCAAGTAATACCAGAGCAGAAAAGGAACCAACAGGACTACTTTCTAATGCTGTTTTTCAAAATACCTTTGATCAAATCACGATAAAGCTTCTGTACTACTAGAGTTTGTTACAGGCTATATAACCTTTCTATGGAGCCCGAGAGCTGCTTTTAATTCATCAGACAGATTTAATCTTTCAAATGACTACCAAGTTCTCCCCCTCCTCAGCCTTTCTGGTAGTTTCTTAGATAACTTACTGCCTCTAATGGAACATTGTGTAATAGAGCAGCAGCATTCTCTCTAATCAAGTTTTAGAAAATTATGCCTGACACCATTTAGACCTAAAGAAGAAGAGGAGTAACTTTACTTGATAGAAAGAGCACTCAATTTTATACCACTCTAGCACGAAGTTTCATGACAAGTCACAGTCACCAAAGGTAAACTGGAGACTAACTTCCCCAGCTTTTAAGAGGACAATTGGCTGAGAACCCTTTACTCCCTAATAGAAGCAAGACCTGAGAAAAAAGCTCTTTGCTTAATACCGCTAACGGGCTAACTCAAACATACACCCTATCTGCCCATATGTATAGAAGCTTAAAAGGAAAATCTGAAAGAACTTTGTGCAAAGCTTGAATCTAATAAAGGGAGGAAAAAAGCAAGAAAAGGAGCGTGTTTTTCTTTTTAGCTCATGTTTTCCCCTGCTGTCCCTCACAAAGCATCTAACCCCTAATAGGAGCCAAACCAACCCCCTGGAGCACCTCCCTTTTACAGAGTGCTGAGGAACTACTTAATTCTTGACAGCTGGGTCAGCCCAGAGGCTGGAAATCCCTGTGCTTAGGGGATGCAGCTGTGGACTTCCCCCCAGTCAGAGGGAGCGTTAACTCTTTCCGGGCCCGTCTCCTGCCAGAATCCACACATGGTATCTGCTCGTAAAGCAAGATTGCACTGTGCACATGTCTAAATGCTAGAGTTCTCTGCAATTACTCTGTTAGGAAAGTATTTCTTCAATCTATGTCACTGGAAATCTTCCTCACAGAAGATCTGTCACATTTTGTCCCTTGCAAAGTAAACAGATTTTCTGAGAGATTGGTTTATGCTTTTTTGCTCTCAGCTGATATTCAGCTGAAATCCAGCTATGCTGATTAATAAATTAGTCAAATATTTAATACTAGTCTCTGTACTACTCATATTTGGAGAAGAAAAGAAACTATTTAAATCCATAAAACTCAGAGGAGTTAATGAAAAAGTGATATTGAATCAAATTAGCAACATAGGGCCTAAATTTGCCTAGATCCATTGCTCCATTAAACTTTTTGACTGTGTGGATTTACGTGTCAGTTAAGCAATCCAGCCTATTTAGTATTATGAAAAGCAAAATCGGATTGGGAAGCCAGCAGCTGAGATGAGATGTATGATGCAGAGCCCTTTCATTTACTCCTTTGGTCATGGCACAGAAGCAGCAGGAGGAATGCCTCACCCTCCTCACATCTTTGTATGCACCTAGGCCATCTCCAGCCACCCCACGAACGTTTTTCCACCATGCACTGCATACTGCATCTACTTTCCACAATGCTGGTCCAGGG
Organism: Aptenodytes forsteri; assembly: GCF_000699145.1. Taxonomy (NCBI): domain Eukaryota; kingdom Metazoa; phylum Chordata; class Aves; order Sphenisciformes; family Spheniscidae; genus Aptenodytes; species Aptenodytes forsteri. Next base: position 391,559 of record NW_008794953.1, on the reverse strand, counting down.
GAACCTCTGTATGTGTTCATTATGATGGGCTCTCTAGACCATTAGGAGGCTGGATAACTAGCCAGAGGTGCACAGACATAGTGGTCATTACGCATTACACACATCATTACCCATGCTGCAGGAACCGTACCGGGCCGCTTGGCCCGCTCCTCCCACTGGCTCTCCCCTTCCTCCGACTGGCGCAGTTACAGAACCTGCTATCAGTTATGAGTACGCAGCTGAAGCTGTGGGTCTAGATTTTGCCATTTACTGCAGCCAGGCAAAACTTCTGCGCCTGTATGCAGTGAGGTATGAGACTGGGATATAATGGTATAGGTACGCAATGGGTATTTTTTATATATACATATTTCATATATATAATTTAAATACAGTGCATGACAACTCAGCACCTATTAATCAAATTATAGCTATTTTAACTGCCTCTATAACCAACGATGATTGCAAGCTATGCTTGCCCATGTATCACTTCAATACCATATATGCTGGACATGAAGCTCATGAAAATGGCTTCCTGGGCCATCAAATCCTGTTTCTCCGGAATATTAGCACCCATTTCATATTGCCCTTTTCATAAAGTTATCAACCTCTGACAAAGTTTATTAGACATCTAATCAGTTTTATTCCACCTACAAGGCTATTCCAAGACCTCTCCCTTAGGTAGTAAAAGCCTCTTCAAATTTCCAACCTTTTTTAATTCATGGCAAGCTTAATTCACTTAGCTCTTTTGTCTCCATGATGTTTACTCCTATGAAGTATTTATATAGTGCAATCATGTCACCCCCAAGGGGAGAGAATGGACTAAAACCAAGCCTTTCAAAAAGTGTTCAAAGCTGTATTCTTATTCTCTTGGCCTTGAATAAAATACACACACACAAACAGTTCCCACAGTTTTTAAGGCTAATACAGCTCAGCCTCACAGGCTGCCAGCTGTAGCTCCTTGTCTGCGTACAAGCCATGTGAAATTTGAAGCTGCCAAGACCTTCATGGTAAAAATAATCCCAGGTGTACAGGTCCTTTCTGGAAAAGTTAATCTTACATTGGTGAAGGCAGCAGTGAGACACTGTTCAGGAAAGGCCCAATTAATCAAATATTTCACAAGGCAAAAAGTAAACCAACTCTCAGCCGCAACGAAAATCTTTGTTATTTAGAAACATGCAGTGGTATTTCGCTGACAGCAGAAACCCTGCTATGCAATACCTGCTTTAGAGCTAGGGAATCTGCCACTAGTTCATTAGTGCCTTTCCCTGCTGATTAATAGTGATAAATTGGTGCAGATCAAATCAGAATAGCCAAACTGCCTCATACTGTTCTAAAAAAAATCAAAGGTTAGCCCCTTCCTAAAGGCCCTCCAGTTACGTTGGTGTGTAAGCTCATGAAAAGAAATGCTCTTATGATTGCCATACTCACCAGGAGACAAAGCACAGAGTGTGAAGCTTTTATTCAGATGTAAAAAGAAGGCTGTATTACCCAATAGTCAGCCATTTACATGATGATGGAGAAAATGAAAGAGACACCCGTGGAAAGCAATTCAACAGCTTGCACTAGAAAATTGTCTGATACTGTGCATCCAAGCTTCAGTTGCAGATTTATGCTTCGGGTGGATTGTGTTATATGTCTGAATCTCCTTCTCTTGGGAGGGGGTAAAAATGGAATTGGATTTATATCCCTGTGTTTTCTGAACCAGACACTGGCTAATAATATAGGAGTCTAGGTACAGAATGACATTAAAGGCTGTGAGTATTTGATGTTAATCAATGGATGGCTGTCTCAGTGGGAGTTTGCTCATTTCTGCCTTAAGAGAGCTAAATTGCTACATCTAGCTATGCTGGGCAGTATTGAAACAAGCAGTCGATACTTTCTTCCAGAATCAATATATAAAAAAGTAACTCAATGGAAGCGACCTGAGAAATGTGCTAGGAGGAGGAAAGTGAGAAGCAGTCTGTCTCGTGCACTATACCTCATGCTGGTTAACCAGACAAAAACATACATACACCTGTAAGAGGATCCAGTATTTCAAAGAGAGGTTGCTTGACCCATAATTGTCTATGTAAACTCTTGAACAGTAAGACTGAAGATTAAAAGCAGAGCAGGCAAATATTCCCCTTTCCATTGACACCTGATACAGAAAAGCACTTAATCATTTGCTTAAGTCTACCCCAATTCAGCCAAGCTGTTAAGCATATGGTTAAGTGCTAGAAAGTCGATGGGATATAAGCATGTGTTCAACTGCTTTGCTAAAAGGGGCAGTTTGCTGCTCAGGATGTGAAAGATGTGACATGAAACACTGCTTTCTGCATTGGCCTTTGCCCAATGCCAAATCCAGCTTTCATGGGGGGCAGGCTGGATCCCATTCCATCCTTAAAAGGAGGGAATGTTAAAGATGTCACAAGCTGTCCCCCCTGAGAGCTGCTGTGCACTGGGAGTCTTCCTGATCTGTGGCCAAAGGCATAAGATCTCTCCATGGGAAAGAGAGGGAACAGGGAAAAGTCCCTAAGAAATGCCAATAGCCAAATTTCTGACCCAAGGTGGAAGACTGCCTTGCTGAGTCTACTTACCTCTGCTGACCCTCACCATTAATCCAATATTTGGGGCACCGTTAATCCAATATTTGGGGAGCACTGTAAAGGACTTACTACTGTTTGGATGGGAGAATAAATAAGAGTCTTCCTGATATGCTATGGTGCATTTCCATGAAGCAGCTGAAGTACAAGTGAGAGCTGCAGAATTTGATAGACTGAGTACAAAAAGACAGGGATAACGTGCAGTGACGTGGTAACCCTGAAAGCTTGCAGTATGGGTGTGTGTCTGTATGCTCGGGCTTGTGTGTTTATGTGCAGGAGGAGAGCTGCACCTGTGCCTCAGTCCCAACATCTGTTTTAAATGGGTCATCGGTGGTCTTCACAAAGACAAGTTTGTTATGTGATTTGCAAAACGCAAGTCCCAGGAGTTTTGTAGTGGAAGAGTAGAGGTGCACCACACTGATTTCCTGATCAAAAAGTGGACACGGGTGAAAAAAAAAAAGTATTATACATCAGAAGTAACATTGTCTTCTTATACAAGCCTAAAGGAAATTCCATTCATTTCTCACGGTCTCAAAAGAGCCAATTAAAGTTGCTGTATCATAGGTTCCTATAAATTAGGAAGGAAATGGAGGGTTGTCATGATGTGCTTTTAACATCATATCCACTAACTTTTGGTAAAAGTTCTCTTTTTATAAACGGAGAGGCAAGACCGAAGCCTACTCTGAGAGGCAGCATCCTGGAAATGAAGAGCACCTCAGTCCTTCTGTCAGCCTGTATTGTTGTGATATGTGTCAGAGATCTTCAGTGACAGCTAGAATTTGGGGTCAGATTTGTTCTTAAACTGATTTTGCTTTATTTTTTCTGTAGTTTTTTTCTAATACAGTAGCCAAAATAATGGTTTGCTAGAATAAATCTTGGGTTTGTTTTTTTTTCCTTAAGCTTATCCATTATGAAAAGTGTGAGTGCATGGAGCAGATGCATTTTGGTTATTGCTGTTTCTCTGGAAGTGATTAGTCTCTATTGGACGGTATATGCAAGCAACTCTTCACCTGAACCAGCAACCCAAAAATAAGCTTAGGAACCTCAGGAACAGGAATATGTCTTCTTAAAACCTTCAAGGACTATTTTGGGTGCTAATATTCTCAGGCAGCGTGTCCTAGGAGAAAAGCATTCTCTGGGCATAAACCATTACACTTCTGACAAGAAGCAGCAACAAAAAAGCCTCAAAAGTTGCCCATGGCAGCTGAAAAGAAGTGAGTGTTATTGGATATGACAGAAAGTGCTTGTTGCTAACCAGGTATGTAGGCTGGAAATAGATGATTAAAAACACAAAAACACTGTGAGCCTTAAGTATTGGATCAAAGGAATAGCAGATTTTTTTTCAGCATCTTTTTAAGTGGAGGAGACAGTTTTTCCAATGCGACAAAAATAAAGCCAAATTTATCTTTGTTAGATCCTGCTTTAGCAGTGGTCTTTATTTAGGACTGTAAGAAGACGACGACACCGCTTCTGGCTCCCGATCATCAGTTGTATAGATAGCCCCAGTTTGACGCCCTCCATTATGAAAAATCTAGCTCAGCTGATGTTCTTTATGCTTCTCCTGTAGAAGCCGCCTGTCAGTCACCTGTGATACAGGTTGAAAGCAACCAGAATCAATCATGCTCTGGTTGGGATGAGGAATCTACCAGTTTAGGAGAACTTTTTTAAAAAAATCATCTTTATATGTATTTTTTTTTTCCCCTGGTCTTCGTTACATGAGTCTTGTGCAGCTTTTCAATTAGTCTTCAACTCAGCATAGTATTTAAAGAACTAGCTTAACTTTAGGATCATACTTAAATAACATCAAAGTAAGGCATATGTTTAAGAGTTGGTTTTGCACCATCTATTGAGATGTTGGACTCCATAAAAATCTGTAATAATAAAGTAATCATTTAACAAAACAGCTATAAGAATTTTGCTAACACTTTAGAAACCACTTATAAACTTAAATTTAATATAAAATTAGAAAAAATGTGACAGAATTTCAACAGCATGATCAACATGGTTACAGTGAACATTTAGCAAAATATGCTCTTTTTTATGCCTTGTATGTCTATACACAAACATACTCAAAAAAAAAAAGAGTGGTGTTTTCTGAAGCAATGTTAAATCCGTTTCCCAGATTTTTATGTTAATTCTGCAGCTGTGTATTCAAAATTTTCTTTAATGGATATCATATTTTGAAAATGGCAATCATTTACACTAAAAATATAGTTCATAAATTAAAAATTTACAGTAAAAATGTATCTTCACTAACTTCATAACTGTTTTCCAGTTCACAATAATTAATCTCTTCTCCACTTCACAGTTGTTCCTGTCTGGCCCTTGTTCTTACAGATGGTGACACAGACAGTGTCTACTTTTGATTATTTAGGTGCTTTTAAGAATCTAAAATTTGGACCCTAAATTACCCGTGCAATATATCTGCCCTTCTAAATGACAACTCCCAGCATCTGAATTAGACATTTAAAATACAAAACAGTAAGTAGTCCCAAAAGTTTCAAATATAATTCAAAAAGTTAAGTGAAATTTTCTCTTCTCTTCATACCTAAGCTTCATGTAGCTATTTCAACCAGCGCAAAAGTTTTCAAACCTTGCAATGAACAATTTTTTTTTTTCTTTACTTTGGGGAGAAACTCTAGTAATAAATAAAAACCCATAAATAAATCCAGCTGTAAATCAAAAGCTGTGGTAACAGCAGGGTTATGGTGATTATGTGAAGATTTGGGGGGGGAAATTAGGGAAGATGGCTGGTGTAAAAGGACATGTAGCTCCGCTTTCTACCAATTTGACACATGCCTCTCTCAACTGAGAGTTGTGTTGATAAACAAAGCTACCTGGGTTCAGTTGCACTCTCAGTGTACCAAAATGAGAACCCGGTATTTGACACAAACCGACTTTCCACTGTCAAGATCTTGTAACACTTCAACTATATCACATCTGATCGTTATTCTTATATCCTAGAAACGTGATCAGTAATACTTCTTTCATACTTCTAGAGGCCTCTACAAAGAATCAATTTTTTAAAAAAATCCACAGCTACCTGAGAAACAAGGCTTTATCGTATGCCTCAGGGCATATAATTGATAATACTTGCCCCAAATGGCACTTATTGCAGAAAAATGTAATCAGCTGCACGGCAATGAAAAACCATGATAGGACTTTCTTTTACATACCAGTGCAGCCAGAAACATAACCTGGAAGGTCCCATTGGCCATTAAAAACTGTTCTGACTGTAGTGAGGTCATGTTAGGTCAGCATAGTTGCATATATTACTGACTTTTGTATTATAAGTAGACATTAACTTGAAATCAGATGGCTATAACCCACTGGAGATTAGAATATGTGTCTACGCTTCATACAGCTGGAAAGGAGAATGCAAGGAAGTGGTGCACGGAACGAGAGTTCCCCATCCAAGAGGAACAGATAGCAACGGGGTCAGAAACCAAGAAATACTAAAAGCAACGTCAACGTGGAGACGTGAAGAGTCTAGCACCCTCCTTCTGGAATGGCATTGGGAAAGACAAATAAAGCCAGCCACTGAGTTTAACAGCATTTTCCTTCTTCGACTGCACATCGCACAATCACTATCAGAAATTAAAATCCAGTAATTTCCCAAATTTCAAAATTATATCCTGGCGCCACTGGGAAGGATTCAACTAATGCGAGTGAAAAAATACCCAAACTGAGAAAATCTTCATACAAAATGATTATTCAGGCATAGTATCATTAAATTAGATTAACTAATGGTTAATAGAATTAAATTCATAATGGCAAATTGATTAAAATATATGTATACATTTTTACAGAACTGTACCTTCATTTGAAAAGGAACTTGGCCTAGGTATGTATGAGTGGGAAATGGGGACAGGTTAGGAGAGGAAGGTGAAATTAAAACAGTGCAATGTACTGAAGGAAGCCAGTAAAGCCTGAGAAGTAAATGCAACTAAAATTTGGGGGACTTAAAGTTTTAAAATGGGAACATTGTACCATGTAAATCCAAGAGGACGTTCCCAGCCTCCGGGTGAGAATCATATTATTTTGGGACCGGCTAGTGTAAACACAGGCTATTCCACAAGCTATGTCTCATTTTGGTTGCAGTGCACCTGTTTCCACAGACCGTTTGGAAGTAGCTACTCTTTGAGCATTTAATAGTAATTGGAAACTTTCAAAAAATCAAAAGCAATATGAGTATAATAATATATTGATTTTAGCGTTCTATAGTGCCCCATTTGGTTTCATTTTCTTGAAAAAGGAAACATTTAATATCCTAATTCAGCTAAAAATAAAAGCAACCATTTAATTAATTAAAGTTCATGTCACTCAATTAAAGAGTAAGTTTAGAAATCAGCAGACCATTTTTATAGGTTTATAAAGCTATCATAAATACTTGCTGTAGGCTGAATTATTTTTGCAATTTTTAGCTTAAACTTTTTTTTTTATAAGTCTAAGAAATCCATTTTCCATTTTGATGTTAGGAATAAAAAAGAAAAAAGCATCTCAACAAAACTTTTAAAATGTCGATTTTTGAAAAGAAAAAGTTATGAAACTGGCTTGGAAATACTAACAGTACACCACTGCTGTATAATCCACGGTAGGTTTAATTTATTCATATCTCCAAGAGCTAAATACATCTCATTCTGCACTCAGGCCAGTCACCCCTCACACATTTCAATTATAGTGTTTATCTATCCCAGTTTCCCCCTTTCTGGGTAGAAAACATGTTGTCTATACAATGGAAACACAGAAGTGGAAAGGACCTTGGGAAAAAGAGCCATACTTACGTAACACCTGACAAATACATCTAACTTCTAATAAGGCATCAATCTCATTCATTGATTCAAAGCCTCCAGCACTAGCAAGAAGTTTGCATTATGTATATAACATAATGCAAGCTGTTTACATCAGTGGTTTGGTTCGGAGCGGTAGTACAGTTTTCAAGTCAATAGCATGTGTTATTTCAGTCCTCAGAGCATTTTTGGTGCTCATAAATTAGAATCCATTTGGAGAATGCTAATCTGAAAGATCTGCTACAGGTGCACATCAAATGTGCACCAGCACCGACGGGGAAAATATGGGTTTGAACCAATGATTCATTCTTCACGCACTTTCAAACTTCATGGACAGTCGGGATGTTCACTCTAGGGGACCAGACTAAATTTAGTCTAGAGGAAAACACCAAAGCGCGTTAGTGTAGACATAAAGGCTTTAGTACCAACTGTTTAGATCTACTGCCAAGCTCCTATTGTGCCTAATTACCTGCTAACAAGTTACAGCCTAAAACCCTTTTGCTTTAATTTAGGCCCTTTACTTCTCCTTCTAGACAGTAAAACAAATTATTCTCTGAAAAACAAATGATTCCCTTTCTCTTTTAAAATAACATTTACATACCACAACACTGTATCCATGTCTTCATTCAGTCTTTGACAGACATCACAACCTAATCCTTCATTCTTTCAAGACTTTTCTCCTTGCTTTTTGTGCCCAGCCTTTATTGGGACGGTGTGAAATGCAAGGTTTATTTCATGTATTTTACAGAAGATGCTCCTCTTGCACATTCCAATACAAGATCTGCATTTTTCCAGTGTAGGAAATGGACATAATGCTGATTCATACTCACTTAAGATCTATTAGAAGGCATGCATCCTTTTCTACAAAATTGCCACACAACAAATTGTTCTCCAGTGCATGTCTGTGATGCTGATTATTGCTGTCTAAGCACACAGTCTCACTCCGAGTTGCCTACAACTTGTTCACCAGCAGAGCTCTGTGAAATCTGAGTTTTCCATTTTATGAGAATTTTTGCTTAGATTTCCTACAATAATTTATCAGTGCTTCTTTTCATAGGAAGTATCATCATATTTAGACTTTAGAAACGTAAGAAAAATGCTTGTGTTGATAAACTCAATACATTTAATTCTCATTTTCACTTGATAAAATTATATATCTTAGTCTATACATAAATGATTGAAATACTCATTTCAAAGTGAAACATGCTTTTTAAAAAGTCTAAATGAAATACTTCTAGTAGTGTGTTTACCAACTTTTAAAGAAATGCCATCCAAATCGATGTGTTTCAGCAAAACGTTTAGATAAGCTGGGATTTTCCTATATAAAAATGTATTATGTCAAATAATTTTTGACCAGCTACTCTCTGTGTGATATCAAGGATAATTTTGTTCTGGATATGGATTTGAGAAAATACTATGCATTAAGAAAAACCTCAAAGGTTGGTAACCATGAGGGGCTGGCTCTGTAAAATGTGGAGGATAGTATCTCCAGCTGAGATAGGACTGTATTTCACATAAACAGATTAGAGAGTTTAGAGACAGTACAAGCTGGCCAGTTATTAAATGTGATAATATGCTACAAATGATCAGTGTATGAAAAATGGAAAAATGTCACTGAAACAGTTCTTCACTGCAGACTCTTTTGAATAAACTCTCTTTTTTGACAAAGTTCAAAAATATCTCAGAACACAAGGTCTTATTAAATAATGTGAATAAAAATGTAATTAAAATGCATGGAAGTGATGAAAAATTAACCTTTTTTTCCTAAAGCCCTTGTTCTGTATTTCTTTTCCTTAGAAGACGTTGAGAATATGTGTTTCCATTCTGATTACTGGTAGTTCAAAAATCTCAATAAATGCTGTAACAAGTAGGGCGAGGTGGGGGTGTTGGTCTCTTCTCCCAAGTAACAAGCGATAGGA
>NW_008794953.1:368929-382009 GCF_000699145.1 Aptenodytes forsteri | reverse complement strand
GTCCCCATCCCTGGAAGTATTTAAAAGACGAGTAGATGAGGCCCTTAGGGACATGGTTTAGTGGGTGGTGGTGTTGGGTTGACGGTTGGACTCGATGATCTTAGAGGTCTTTTCCAACCTCAATGATTCTATGATTCTATGATTCTATGAATGTTTCTCCCAGACCTGCAAGTGCTCTCCATATGAAGCAGAAAGCTGGTGGCACCCGAAAGGTCACTGGATGCTATTCTGCTCCAACAGCAATGACAGTTCCAAGGTAAGAATTTCCGAATCTTGGTGTTAGGGACGTTCTGATCTGGGGTTGTAAGATGAACCCATCTCTGTCAATCACGCTTTGTGGTTCCGTACGGTAATAGGGTATTAAAAAATTGTGAGCAGAATTCATTCATCTTGTATCCTCAAAGCATGACACAAACATCCCAATTTAATAATTGTGAACAACTAGATAAGCATCCTTCTGTTTCATACATGAATAAAAATAAAACAGGATGACTTACTTTCTTGTGATAGCTACTCTCTGATAATTTAACCTACACCCTTTTTTAAGCAATGATTAAAAGTGACATATGTTAATTAGTTGTTATATACAGCTAGCATAGGGCTAGTTAGTATCATCCATAGTTGCTGGACTTTGTACTTGAGGCAGATGAGAAGTGTTCACACGCTCTGTTCTGAAGCTGAAGCAGTCACCCAGAACACACAGGAAAGAATTAAACATAACTGAATTACTTTTCATGCATGTCTCTTTCACGCTTTCAGTCATACGCAACGACTGAATACCTAGAGTGATCTTCTCTCTTTTTAAACTCTCTATCCACTTTCCCTTCCATTTTGTCTTACTACTTTGCAGAAACCAAACTGAGCCCTAGGCCATGGATCTCACCTGAGATTCGCTTGCACTAACCTGTGCGCTGCTCACCAGTTATGTATCTTCCTTCTGTATATTTTTATCTTTTTTTTTTACAAGTGAGAGCTGGTCTGTCTGCTTCTCTCTATGCAGTGCCTAGCACCATCAGGCCCCACTCTCTATCAGCAACCGTGAAAATCTTTTAATGACTCTGTGGCTCCAGTACAATTTTTGGAAGGCAAAGCTGCTGCTGTGTGTTAAGAGAAGAAATACAGCAAAGTGCTACCACTTTGGTATTCTTTCTTTTCTGTTCTTCAGCTAGCTTACTGTGCGCTAAGATAGACTGTGGGTCTGCTTCTCAATTATGCTAATAATGCTTTGACAGCATGAATGCTCTTAAAGTAGATGTAAGCCATTCCCTGAAAATAGACCTTCTATGGGGAGCCCTCATCCTGCAGCCCCTGCGTAGCATCAAAAAGGCTAAGGGGTTTTACAGAAGCATTACTTCCAGAGCCCAAATATGGGCAAAACTGGGGACCCAAGCAGTTTCAACCTGTGGAGTATACATTATTTCAGGGAATCTGCTAAAGGTATCTAAATAAAATATGAGTTTTGTCAAGCTTCAGTCCTCAGCACACAGGTCATACCTCCATTGGGAAACCCCTGCAAACTGGAAGTTATCAAAAAACTTTGAAATATCAGTCTTTGCTTCCATATTTGGCCAGGGACAACAGAAAGTAAATTTATGTACAGAAAGCACAAGACTCTGTCTGTGCCAGGTGTTTTAAAGTCCTGCCTATTCTCCTCCCGCTCTGTTAGCTGTATTAATTGAGATTCAGGTGCCAGCGTACAAGCAAAAAATCTGGATTGTGCTAGTGTGTTCTATCGAATAAAAAAAAGCCATCTGCAAAAACAGGTGATTAAAAATATCTGCTTAGAAATATCCATTTGAAAGGCGATTACGCATTTGTAATTTTTCTCTGACAGTCGAATGTGGCAGTTTATGGAATATATCTGCTTTTCCTCTTCCAAATTCCCCCCAGTAAGTAGAGGAGGTCATCTGCCTTTATTGCTAGCATTTGATCTACAGCAATTGACTGTCCTTTAGCAGCACGAAAAGCCTCTAATCAACTGGTAGTGGGAACCCAGCTGGAAAATGCTGTATACAGTACTGAAGATGGTACCTGTTCAGAATGAAAATGTACTGCTATACTTGCTTAAAGCTACAGGTAGCAAATCACGGCTCCTTGCAGGTTAGTCAGTTTGGATTTGATGTTTAGAAAACTGGGGTTCTGAGAATTTGCAGGCGTCAATGGTTGCAAGAAGTCAGCTAGAATGACCAAGGATTTGCATGCAACAGTCCTTTTTTTTCCTCTATTCTTTTGAATAATTCATGAAAAGAAATAATATACACTTTTGAATGTCACCCTATTTACCCGACAAAGAAAGGAGCAGAAGATGTAAAGCATGCAAACATTTTTTTGTGTATAATTTTAGCACAACAGTTGTTGGCAGTCTCCCACAAACATCTCTTCTCAGGCAGAAATGAGTCACTAGGAAATACACAGACGTGATTGTTTACCGGTAAGGACAGGACCCAAGACATACCCTTTATAACTGTAGTGTATGACAATACTGTTGCCTGAAGATGTCTTCATAAATGCACTTAGCAGATCTATCAGATGGGATACTTCACACACTAATTCCTCAAGGCATTGTACAGAAGAATTAATCAACTGTATGCAGAAAGAAAGATGCAGACAGCAACTATAAAAAGAAGGCACACACACGCAATTCTTACATTTTTATGGCTTTTAGCAACTGCAAAGAATGCTGCCAGATGACAGAGGTTGCCCCAATAAATGCACCCAGGAAACCAGTGAAGGTAAGTGAAACCGTGCATAAAACGCTACAGTAGCCAGCAGGGAACAGCCTGCAGTCAGAAGATGAGGATTTGCACGAATGTGGTTGATAAAGTTAGAAACCCTAAAAACCAGACCAAACCAAACCCATCAGCTGTGATTAGACCACAGCACCACAACCATGCTGGTGAAAAAGCAAAGGGGAAAGGGGACGAAGACCCAACCAATGACTTTCGTTCAGATGTGAGGTAGTGCTTTGGGGAACTGCGGGCAGGCCCCGACCTTCTGGCCCCACTCACGTGCAAGTCGGTGAGGAACTGATGAAACACAAAGGAGAAAGCTAGCTGTCCACACCATGTACTAGGCCTACTCCACAGAAATTCTGAACTCTGATTATTCCCGCCTGTGAAAGTAGAGTGCAAATTCTGCTAAGTTCTACTAAGATGTCTCGGCCAAAAAGAAACCAGAGTAATTTTACGTGTGGAGACCAAATACATATTCATAATGCTTTCTTTTCTGCAAGGAAGGAGAGGAAGAAACACATGTGACAGGGCAACCCGTGCTTGCAACTCTCTCCTTATCCGTGTTAGCTGCACCCTGACCCTTCTCCTGAGTGGTGCTGCTGCCTTGACCAGTCACTCCGGGAGTAGATCTTTGTGCTGCATCTCTGGCTCATAAGCTCATCTGTGTTACTACCGGTAAAGCTTTTTTCCTCTGAGAGACTGTCAATACTTTATTAAAATAATTCAAAAAGAGCTGCCTTACAAACAAAGCATTATTTATTTATTCAGCCAAAGCACTTAGAGAAAAAGGATAAAACAACACGCAGGACTAAATATTTTTTCCTTTACCAAACGCTTGATCTTTCAAGCATTATAACCCTCTTTTCATTACGGCTACTCCCATCTTTGGCTAGGAGAAACATATGGTATATTGTGTGAGGCCATGGAGCCCTGTCAGCATTCAGAGACGTTTTCAGGGCAGTGCTGGGAAACTACTCAGCCCCCTTTCTCCCTTTTCATCACCAGGGCAGGGCTGGGAACTGTAAAATTTTTCTCGAAAGTTGGAACCAGGATAGCAGTACTCCACCCCATTAATAGCTTTCCCATCGTTTCCCTCAGGACATCAGGTATTTTTTAGATTATCTTTGCTATTACTGTATGTGGGGGAGGAGGAAGGTTTTCCCAATAGTCTTCATTGCTTTTAACTCTTCACAGAGAGGAAATTGTTACAAAGGTAAACTGAGGTACACATGAGATAGAGAGATAGACATCATAATTTTTTGTTCTTTATTCTCTTCATGTGCACATTTCCATGACTTGTTACAAAGGTAAACTGAGGTACACATGAGATAGAGAGAGAGATAGACATCATAATTTTTTGTTCTTTATTCTCTTCATGTGCACACTTTCCATGACTTTTGTGAATTAATCAGAGGAACCCTGTCATGCAGTGTACAAGAGGGATATTAATGAAAATTCATTTGAGTTAAAAGCAACATAGACAAATGCCTAGCAGGGATGTTCTCTTTTTCTTTTCTTTTTAAATAATGATCCATAAATTCTTGTTTGTCTTTAGAATACCGCTAAATCCTAAGAAAGAATGACGTACCACATATTTTAAATAACCACTATAATAATCAATTTCATGGGTTCTCCAAGGTTGAGAGCAAATTAACCAATCAACCTCCACTTCAATCAACTCTTAGGTGATTAGGGCAAGTGATTTGCAAGGCAGCACGAACAACACATATCAGCTTGCTGAGTTTCTGCTGACTCAAGAAGCCTTCTGTGTTTGCATAATAGATCTAATAAAGATTGAGAACTACAGCTGTGGAAGGCTGCCTGATAGGAAATATTCTGTGAAGGATGTTACGATGATAATCTTTCTACTGCTGTCATACAAATAACTCAAGTTGGATATATGTTTTGTTTGCACACATGCCCAATTACTGGCTAGTACCTCCCGGAGTGCAGCTTTTCAAAACAATAATAAAAACCATAGGCTGCCTCTATTTAACGTTAAATACCTAATATGACTAGTCAAGCAGTTCTGTTCAATGCCATTGTGCTTCTTCCTCAGATAAAGCTCTTCTGACCATCTTAAATGTCCTCCTGAGAAAAAAACCCACTTCTGAATGTGAAGAGTTCCTCAGGATCCAGTCCTTACCTGGTGACGTAGAGAGATGAAAGGTACCTGGTGATGCTGTAACCAGTAGGTCGTTTAAATATGTGCAGCATATTTTCCTGGGAACTGAAGTGCCAATATATCCTGTGTTACAAAATTGTTCTCTCCAAATGTGAGGTGGGACTTGGGGGAGAACTAAGTCTTTGAATTCTGACAATATAAAAGGGTTAAGTCCAGGATGCAGTCTAAGTTATCCAGAAGCCTTTACTATGCTGAACACCTGCAGATTCAGGTGTTCCCCCAAGAAAGAAGCAGATGTTCAGTATTCCTGAGGATTTATCCTAATAATATTAATAGCAACAGCAATTGTTTGGGTACTTTCTCCAGAGAGAACATGTGCAAATAAATCAAATAATTGTACAATTGAATCTAGGTATTTAAAATAACAGAAACTACTTGTAACTATGCAGTGCCTCAAGTACACATACTCAGTTCCTCATGACTGCAGGGACAGTTACGTGCTGCAACGTAAGAAACACAACTGGCCCTTTTGCTAAAGCCATCTTTTCTCTCCTGCCTAACAGTTATACCTCCTGCCCCACTGAATCTCAGCAGTATTTTCTGGTTTCTTTTTGCCTCAGACATATTCTCACAGTCATGGTCTCATATAAATGAACAACTAAGTGCCAGGTAGTCAGGTCTCCGGTCCATTTGAGGATATGGGGATCTCAGCTACTTTCACAGGCTCCTGTAGCTCTGGGTTTCAGTGAGAACAACAGCTTGACAACGTGAGCAAATCGTCATGGGGTAGTATTTCTCTAAATTTTTGGACAGTCTCAGCAGAGAGAATTGCTGTAGCTTCTGAAGCTAGACAAGAAACTTCCAGGCCCCAAAGCTGACTAAATCCACTAAATCCTGACTAAAGAACAAAAAATTGCACTGGGCACTACCGAGGTGGGTTTAACAGAGGCTCCCTCCCACAGCTGACACGGAAGACCTTCTAGAAGTTACTACCGCTTAATGTCCAGCCAAACTTTGCATGTGTTGTGGCAATTTTTTGACAAGACTGGCTTTAGTATCTTGTCTTGCAGCCTCTGAGGTAGACATAACATAGGGCCCAGTCTAACACCCACAGAAATCAATAAAGGCTCTAAATGTTAGAAAATGAACGAAGGGCTGATGTACAAATTTCCAGCCAAGAAATGTTTTTTACTCTGTATACAAGCACCCAAAACATGTTTAAACAAGTAAATTCAGAGACGTAGAACGCTTTAAGAACCAAACCCGAAGATACGCTGTGCAGCTTTACAAGGACAGTAATGCTTTTTCCTCAGGAACTTAAAATCTAAAGCTAACTGCTACTGCAAGATCAGGCTGAAATTACCAAAGGAGAGATAGGAAGGGAACACAACATGCATTCTCCAATCTGGTATCCTTGCTTTACTTATTAACTGTGTTAAATACATGGTGAAGGAGAGGAGCAGTGGAAAACTCACAGCTTGTGGTGCTTGGGAGAATATAGCGAAGGTGGATTTAAGCTTTAGTACCACCTTCCTAGAGACGGGCTGTTGTGCCAGCTGGATAGTCCCCAGGTGGGATGCAGGCAGTCCTGATGTCTGCTTATGCCAACCAGCCCCTGAGGCAGCACTGGGCTGAGCCCCGCAACTCTGACCAGGGCACTCATCCTGCTCCCCAGGCATGGGTGTTCAGCCTTCTTATCCCGTCTGAAGAGGCTGGAAGAGGAACACGAACACCACCCAGAAAACATACGGACATGATTTAAAACCTGCTGGTCATTTTTTCTGATCGAAACTGTCTAACCTCCTCAGAATGACCAAAGGAAGAATGCAGGTTCATAGACAAACTGTGAACCGTTTAACAGGATTTTAGAAAGGAAAGCGCTCTCTGTGCATAAAATGTACACGCATATGCCTTTGCCAGAACGAAGTCTGAAACAGAAACAAAGGCAATACACGGGAAGAAGCACAAACTACAGAGAGAAAAACACTTGAGTGAATTCTGCTCAACAAAGGGCATCCAAATAAGTCAAAATTTGAGACAAGGAAAGGATTACAGTATAAAGAAATAATAATTATAATAATAAATATTGTAATCTTTCACTTCATATTGTAAACTTTCACCTCAGGGCTTATTTTTACCAATTAGGAACTTACGAGTCTATCAGTACGTAAAACTTCCGAGTGCAACAGCATGCAACATATATCAGCACAACAGGCTGCGCTAATCCCAGGTATATTGGGATATATAAATATTTTATATTTGGCATATAAAAAACACATTCAAATCTCGATGGCTATTGCATTTTTTTCTCCTTCAGATCCCTCATACAAAAACTAAAAAATATACACAAATATAATAATTTCCTTAAAAGAACAAAGCATAGGTGGCATAAGAGAAACCCAAGTCACGTAAAGTTTTCCTCATCCACGTCCATGTGTTATTGTTCCAGACAGCATTAACAGGTCTTCATTTAATATGAAAAACTACATCCCTAAAAATATATTAAAATATGCTTGATTTTAAGCATTTTTTTCTTAATGTACATAGAATTCATATGTATATTTAAATAGGTTTTTAATTGAACTGAGTTCTTAAAGACAGTAAAAAATCCAGCAAAATAAATCTATTAGAAATTTAGAGGATCTACTTCTGAGTGGCCTTCAGCTTGCAAGCTAGTAACCCACCAAAGGAGTTTATAATAACCTTCATTTTGTGAAATGATATCCATTTTATAGAGAGTGCAACTATCTTATTATGGCCTTCCCAGGTATGTCTTCAACAGAAATTCAGGAGTTTATCAGTGGATTCAAGCACAGATGATATCACAGTCTGCGGAATGCATTACAACTGTGCAATCCATGCTGCTAGGGAACCACACACACACACACAAAAAAATACAACTGATCTTCAAACCCGGTGACCTTGAATCTTCTTGGGATGAATATTACTCTATAAAAAATTAAAATACAAATAAGTCCGTATAAAACTATCAACTGAAAAACATTTGCCTTTTCACAAAGGAAACCAATGGAAGACATTCCTTAAAAAGTCACTCTTTTCCTTATTACATGTATTTATTTACAGATTTACGTGTATTTATGTTCAGAATGACTGTTCTCAGACTTAATCAGACCAACATGCTTGTAAATGTATATTTTTTTTCATAAACTTGTGTGGGCTACTAATCTCTATAGCCCTAATAAAAAGGACTGTGTGGCAATTAGCTCTAACCCACCCATATATATAAGCACTATTATATACTGGGAGCAAATTATCGGGGTAAATCATTAGAGTTATAATAACAAGATCTGGAATATATTGAATATCTGGTTACATTAACATGCAATCCAGCATACCTTAGGAAATTAAAGGAAATATTATCCAAAGAAAAATAATCACTGTTTATTTCTATTGTAATACCTTCATTTTTCAAATCTTTTCTTATTTTGTCACATAAGACATTCTAAAATCAAGCTGTGAAATAAGAAATACTAAGTGGCAAATCTCTCAATCACCTTTATTTTCAGGAACTTGAAAAACAAGTCACTTGTAACGTTTCTCCGTTTGGATTTTGTGGAAAAGACTAACTTTCAATTAGTGTTTTGAAAGAGAAAAACCAGACAGGTACCAGGGCCAGCCTAAAAGTAGCTGGTGCAATAAAATAGCATCTAGAAGTAAAATAGACTTCTAGTTCGTAGAAGTCTTCAGACCCTCACCGCTCGTGTGAACAAGCTGTTGTAGGTTTGTACTATCTTCAGAGCGGTCTGCTACTTGTCATGAGAACAAAACCAGGAGATCTACTCCCCATCCGCTTTGTAAATCTTCACGCACACAAATGGGAGCGCCCATGGTGGGAGGACCTGTGGCCAGGCCACTTGGGGGCTTGGCCACAACACCTCTGGCTTCCATCCCGACTGCCCTCTCACGGAGCAGGCCTGCAGTCAGCCCGGACCATGGAGGTCACTAGCAGCACAAAACCAAGAGTGGACTGGGACGTCTTTAGGCTGTAGGGAGAACATCAAAGGAATAATGCTCAGGGCACTCGGGAGTGAGCCAGAGGAAAGGAAGGGCCTACAAATCAGCACGAGAAATTACTCATCAGCACAGTAATCACCCACAGGGCTCTCAGGGTTAATCAATTAATACTCTATGTAAATCACACATGAACCTGTCACCTGTTTGCCGACACTGTGGTCTTTAGCAGTCTGTCTGTTACTGGATTATTTTAACGTTCTCATGAGCCTCGTGACCCCATAAGGGCACCGCACTGTTGCACAGTTTCAAACCATGCCTGGGCTCAGGAGCGCTGCAGAAGCATGAAGCAATGTACCTTTCCGCATCCTCGTCGCACTAATCTTCCAGCCCACAGTCTTACTGATGCGTACCCAGAACTCCTCATTCATTATGGCTCTACTAACAGTGGCATATATTAAAGCACCAGATTTCAATACAACCAGCCTGCTCAGGTACAGAAAAGCCAGTGTCTTTTAAAATACATTTCAAAACTAAAAAAATAAACATGTTTATGTTTAGTTATGTTTAGTAACTGTTCAGTTACTCATTTACTGCATTTTCAATGAAAGTAATGTTTGTATCAAGCCATTTACTTTATTCCTACTCATAAACTCTATTTCCTACTTATTTGAAGCTTACATTATTTTGAACCACACTGAAAATAGGAAATAATGTTCTCGGTGAAAAGACTTGGTAACAGAGTTGAAGGCTGTAGCCAGCCAGCCAGAGCATGATAATTTGCTCTGCATACAAACTTGTCACCAACTCCAAATTATCTTCTTTAGAAACTACATTAATAAGGCGAGGCCACAGGCCATGGCTCCACACCTAATTGAAAGTTTGGTCTTTGCTCTCAGAAGAGGAACTTTACTCTTTTGTTGAGGATGACCAGGTCTCAGCTTCCGCCCTGTAGAAATGTATTCACCAGAGGAGTTTGATATTTCTGTTTGTTCTCAATGTTTGCTCACATATGTAAAGGTAAGCATGTGCCTAGTCTCTTCGAGGCTTGAAACCTATATTATTTGCCCCAAGAGGACAACATTCAGTCCTTATAAAGTAATTACGTAAATTGTTTTATGTAAAATGCTTTTAATTACATAAGTCTCTTTTAATCATACCATACATAAAGGAAACTAGCCAGAAGTCTTTTCCTGGGACTTACGGAATTAACTTCGAACTTTGGCTTTAACTCTGGCCATTAATGCATAGACTTTAAAACATGGCCAAGAAGCTATACATCTGGCACCTTTGTTCTTACTGTATTAATCTGTTCCCATCCAGTATGAGGCCTGAGTTAACGAATCACCGATGCTGGATATCATCCTCAGGGAAGTTTTGACTTCATCACACTGTGTTTTATATTGATGGCATGGTGCTGCAGAACTAAAATAGACACCTGCCCTGGCTCAAAGGCATGTCTTTCACGTGATTTAACTAATAAAGTCATAAGAATAGGAATTTATTACTGATTTTTATGCACACTAAAGTCACCATCTGTACAGTTCAAGGCTGGTCTGATCCTTAAGATGCTACAGTATATTATCTTGCAGTGCTGTGCCAAATAATCTGAGCTGGCTGTGAGTGAGCTAGCCTGGGTACCAGAAAGAGTACCATAAGCATGCTGGTCTAGTAATGTATGATGTCCTGATCTACCTTTTTTCTAAGCTAATGTATCAGCCGAAATAATTTTGATGGAAAGTTACTCTGATCAAATTACTACTGCTTCTATTAGCTAAGTTAAACCCAGTTATTTATACTTAGCAGGTATGTGGGTATCCCTTCCGAGTCCTTGAAAGCAAATACAATATGAAATATATCATCAATGCAGGGGTTTTTTAAACAGCAATGTCTCCTGCACCATGCACTCAGCATTCAGTGATGGGTCAGATCAGGCACCAAGACTAGAAACACCCTTAGAAAACTGTTATTTCTCACCTGGGCCACCCAGTTTTCTCTGAACTACCCAGAAGAAGGGGTTAAGTAGGTTAGTTGAACAGCTTCCTTTCTCGTGAGCAGTCCAGCATAGGCCCTAGGGAGAGGACTGAGCTCGGGAATGCTGATGAGATTCCACATTTATCTTCCTGCTGAAGAGGTTGTTTCTCTAGCCTCTTCCTTTCATACTGTTTCTGCCTTTTCAGTCCTCTTGCACTACTTGCACTCAGCCAAGGTACTCGTAAAGACAATGATCTCATTTTTGTCCTCCTCCTGAGACCTGGACTTCAGGGGGTTACGTGCTTTGTCATACACAGCAGGGCTGCTCTTGGTCTCTCGCTCTGAGCGAACAAGCGCG
The DNA here is from genome assembly GCF_000699145.1 of Aptenodytes forsteri. Taxonomy (NCBI): domain Eukaryota; kingdom Metazoa; phylum Chordata; class Aves; order Sphenisciformes; family Spheniscidae; genus Aptenodytes; species Aptenodytes forsteri. The sequence goes on along the minus strand of NW_008794953.1, from coordinate 370,848 downwards.
GCTGTCTATGTGCAGTAAAGGGAGTGTGCCCTGTTTCCCCCTCACAGCCGACCTGCTGCTACCGACTGGACTGCAGCCAGAGGGATAACCCTGCTGCCTGGATTCAAAACAGCAAGTGAGTCCAAAGAAAAGAGTCCATCTGTTATCCTCATGGGGAACAGGAAGGGTTTTAATCCGTGGGACTCAGCCTTTACTCCCTATTCTCACGGACAATCCCTTTTGTGTTCTTCACAACAGAATACAGAGTAGGATTCAATGCAAGCAGATTTCTAGATAATGAAACCAATTCAAATATATTTTATTAGAATTCCCCCATGTATTTGCTTGATGGCTTTGTGAGGCCAAAGTTGAAAGATGCTACAATTTTAGAGGGAAAGAAAAAGTGTCAGGAAGATATGCTGGCTTAGCAAAAGAGCAAACAACATACACAACTCCTTAAAAAAATGCTGCCGTAACAGCTCCAAATCAGTGTCCGTTGAAATCATTGCTTCCTGTGCTAGTCCTTCCTTGCTAAAGACATTCAAGGCTCTTATCCATTCTTGCCACTCTTCAAGATCTCACAAACCATTATTATAGCCACTGAATTAGGACAGATGATTAGCTACTTTTTGTCACTAATTCTATGTTTGTCTTAACATCTCACCACCATTTTCAGTCTTCATTACAGTCTATAAATGGAAAATTAAAGAGAAAAGTTCACATTTCCTCACTGAAATTAACTGAAAAAGGAAAATACCTATGATGCAAGAACCATGGCCTGGTGCTGAACAAATATGGTTATTAAACAAGTCAGGCTAGTCAGGCTTATCAGGCCTCCAGTACTAGACAAGACCAAAAGCATCGACATGTCAGCTCCAGAGAACAACTGCCCAGAGAGGACCTGACGAGGTCTGGAAGCTGTAAGTATAAGAAATAAACCACTGTTTAGAACAAAATAGGTACCATTTTACAAATCACCTCTTTACTAGATTTATTACAAGAAAACAATTCCCCCTTTCTCATACTTACTGAATACTTCCCCTGATTTTTTTTTGTTCTGTACACATGCAGGATGATTTCACTGGCATTCTAAGTCACGCAATAACAACAAAAAACTAAAAAAAAAAAGCATACTAATTAAAATATTTATTCTAAATGACTTCTCAGAATCTAACCTTCATTCCTTCTCTCATTCCCCTTTGCTTTCTTATCAATATAATAGGGCATATAAGATGGAATATCTATTTGAGCTATACTTTAACTATAGCTGTAAATTGTCTCTAACTTACTCCCATCGAACTGAAGTCCCATCTAGTAAAGGACTTGGCAAATCGACATATGGTTACAGGACTGCTACCACAGCCAGGGGTTCGGCTACTTAGACCACGGGACTCGCTTTGAGAAACCTGGTCTACTGGGGGCTGACGGGGTCCATCTGTCAGAGGAGGGGAAGAGCATCTTCGGTCACAGGCTTGCCAAGCTGGTGAAGGGGGCTTTAAACTAAAGTTGCTGGGAGAGGGAAACCTCAGTCCATTGCACTCTTACCAGTTTGATGCCAGTGCCAACAATAGATGCTCAGAGCCTGGAGAAGGATCACAGGTCAGCAGGAGAGCGCCTGAAGAGCAGCACAAAAGAATTCCAGCCACTCCAGCCGGTAAGACAGCTTCATTGCGGGCCCAACTTAAATGCCTCAATGCAAACGCACGTAGCAGGGGGAATAAACAAGAGGAGTTAGAGACGTGCGCACGCCTGCAGGGCTACGACCTTATTGGCATCACGGAGATGTGGTGGGATGGCTCCTATGATTGGAGTGTTGGGATGGAGGGATACAGGCGCTTTAGGAGGGACAGGCAGGGGAGAAGAGGAGGGGGTGTCGCCCTCTATGTCAATGACCCACTGGAGGGCATGGAGCTCTGCCTGGGGATGGAGGAGGAGCCGAC
>NW_008794953.1:343876-368542 GCF_000699145.1 Aptenodytes forsteri | reverse complement strand
GACAGGCTGAGAGAGTTGGGGTTGTTCAGCCTGGAGAAGAGAGGGCTCCGAGGAGATCTTGTAGCAGCCTTCCAGTACCTGAAGAGGGCCTACAAGAAAGCTGGAGAGGGACTTTTTACAAGGGCATGTAGTGATAGGACAAGGGGTAATGGCTTTAAACTGAAAGAGGGTAGATTTAGATTAGATATAAGGAAGAAACTCTTCACTCTGAGGGTGGTAAGGCACTGGCACAGGTTGCCCAGAGAAGTTGTGGATGCCCCATCCCATCCCCGTCCAACCTGGCCTTGAACAACCTGGTCTTGTGGCAGGTGTCCCTGCCCACGGCAGGGGGGTTGGAACTAGATGATCTCTAAGGTCCCTTCTAACCCAAACCATTCTAGGATTCTAGGAGTCTATGATAACTACACAGAAATTCAAAGTTTTAGTTTGCTAACACTCCTGATGACTTCATACGATTAATCTTTGTGTTAGTAGGACAATGTTACGGTGCTGATCTTAAACAGGAAGGGACTTTGTTTCAGAGATGAGTCATCATAAAGCAATCTAGCTATCCAGCCTCATTTGAAAGCCACGAAAGTTTCTTAATCCCTTTACTATTCTAGGACAACTGCTTCAGAACAGTCCTTCAATTTCTAAAACATATGATGCCCAGTTGTATTTGTATCAGTGTTATCTTTAAAGACAAATAGTCCTTTTTCTTTTCTGGCCTTTCCTTGTAGCAGAAAGAGCAATCATTTTATCAGGCTAAACAAATCAAGTTTTTTTTCCTTCTTTTATGGAGTAGGATATGCATTTCCCTGTTCATCCCAGTCAACCTTTTCTGTTACAACTTGAAATCATCTTTTTTTGCTTAAGAGACCAATGTACTCACCATTCCGAAAGAAATCTTACTTGAACTTACTGCAATGCTATCTGTGCTTGCCCATATGAATTATTTTGCCAGACACACCCTCAGATCACACCTTTTCCATAACTGTATTGCACTGGTGACTCATAGTTTTACTGTGATCAACTAAAAGGCCCAGAATTTTTCCTTCCCCCATTGTTTCCATTTGTATAGCTTCTAGATTATATTATGAATTCTTGCTTTACAATTTGAACATTAAATTAAATCCCACCTCTATTAATACAGACCAGCATCCAGTTCTTTTGTGACATTCTTATCCTCCTGCTTGTAAGCAATGCCTCCCTTATTCACTCCTCACCAACTGTCATTAGCTCATGCCTATTTTCTGTGCCCGGGTCATTAATGAAAATATTAAGATTAGTCCTGAGAGTGGTCCTTGAGGACCTACCTGCCTGTAGCCTTACTTCCCCTTTCAGCACAACCCTCCGCCAGTTCTTTTTAGCCAGTGCCTTAACCACTTTACAGTTCTTGCACTAATCCCCACCTTGCCTGCCTTCACCAATAATTTCCCATGTGGCACCGTATCAAACGCTGTACTGAAGGCCAGAAAGATTAGAACTACCACATTTCCCTTGTCTTCAAACAAGCTATTAGAGAAATCTGGGAACCAAGGGTTGAGTTTAGATAAAAATCTCGGTAAGAAATAGGTAGTGTACTGGAGGGAATAACAGGAAAGAAAACACTCATGTTAGGGAGAAAAAAGGTAGGCATCAGGATGCCTTGGGCCTTTCAGCTAAAATAGGTTTAGAATTTCTATGAATGACTTTGAAATGGAAGAGTACAGTAAAAACATTGGCTCCTAAATTAATTTTTTTCAGGATAATACGAGTGAAGAGGATTTTGAGAAGTACAGAAATAAGGTGAGAGTGAAACTCCCCATGAACAGTCCTAGGCAATTACGCTGCAGCGTCTGATGATAAGTGAGAGTTGACCCACTTGTGTTTCAGGCAGCTAGCCCTGGCCTTTTTCGATGCATGGCTCACTAACAGTGATGAAATGATTACCCATCTGCGTGACGTGGCTATACTACTAAATTGTGCTAATTGAGGTGCCTCCTATGTCCTTTGCTCCTCAGCTCCTGAGTCTTCCAAGCATATGCAACAATTCTTCTGACAGAAACAGATACTTCGTCTTTTGCTGCCTCACATGCTGTACCGTGCACGTGCACGGTGCCTAGCTACAGTGGAGGGAATGGTTCATGCCAGATAACTCATACAGGCAATTTAGCCACTTTGTTTTCCATGTTACTGATTTATTCTCACATAGATGAAGAAATTACCCCTGGTTTTCAGTGTGGACTTGTTGATCTGATATATTTTAGATTAGAAGTCATTCAAATTGTCATAGCAAATACTTGCAATTGTATATTCCATTGCTGAATGGATAAATTTTCTGTTGAATATGACATAATGTTTCAACTATTACTTCACAAGCTTTTGGCAAATCACATTTTTAAATGGACTTCTGGAGAAAAATTGAATTGAAAAGTATGCTTTTGGTCCATATTCTTTTCAGTGAACATTTGCAGTGCAATTTAAATTTTAAAAAAATCAAAATTATCTTTAAAAGTGACAGTTAATTTTTGAAATGGACTCAGTCCATCTAATTTTGTTTCTTTTGGACAAAAACTGACTCTCTGCCACATACTCAAGTTTTAAAAAGAAACGTGCACTTGTTTTCAGTTTTTAAGAGTGATTTTTTTTCAAATGGTAGGTTCAGAGGGTTCATATGAAAACAAAGGCCCTTCCTATCAGCTTGTGCAGACAATAGAGCAGCATAGGATATTATGATCTAGCAGACTATGTAAATTCACACATCCTGCATGCTACAAGTGGGAACTTCATTTCAGACCCGAGTAAATTGGCATGGCAGAGGCAGTAGGGAGGCGACTTAAGGAAGGAATCCTCGGGACCAGCCCAGTAGCACAGAGTGGCCCCAACCTTTTTTTCCAGCCTCAAGAATGAAATAACAGATGTCAAGATCCTTTGTTATAGCCCTGTTGTGACCTGCCTGTAGATTAGGATGTTTGAATTTCATCTCCCTGCCTCCACTAAGAGTCTATTTGAAAGCCTGATGACATTGGCTTTGTGTGGGTGAGGTGGATTTCCCCTATAGTGCATGTCGGCACAGTAACACTTGAAATGCAAAACACAAACATTTTCTTAACAGTGCTAAATGTCCTCATTATTCAAAGGCATGGAAACAGGCCAGAAACTCTGTTCAGATTACCAGTGAGCCATTCGAGCCAGCTGTACAAAAGTAGATATCGTAACACGTGAGAAGGTACAGAGAAAAGTGACGACTCCGTTGACTGTAGGAACAAAAGCAATGACAGTATAGACTAGTACTTAATCCCTATAATCTGAAAGGTGGGAAAGGATCATGAAGACTGTATTAATTGAAATATATCTGATTTTAATATTATGGCTGCTGCTGAGAGATAATCTAGCATACATTTTAAAACAGTGGGTAAAACGGAAAGGAATAATTTCATACCTGACATTGGAATGACTTACCTCAGAAAGAATAATGTCTCAGATGCTGCCTGACCAAGAAATGGTGCAGAAGCAGGGAACTTAGGGTTCTCTCATGTCCTTCAAAAGACAATGAGTACCATTTTAAAGAAAACAGTATTAAAAGAAATGATCCTCAATGGGCTGAAGAGCCTTTTTTCATTCCAACATTCCTGATGTTCTTCATAATGTGTCTTCTTTAAAACATTACACCCCTCAATTAACTCATAATTGCTGTCCGTGCCATATGAATTATGCAGCATTTGATGTAAATTCAGATTCCCTGGCACTGAACAAATCTAAGGGTGTTTCAGACCCTGGTGTAATTATGAAAGTGGTCCCTGTAGACTGAGGAAGAAAATGCATATCATCTACTTTTTTGGTCCTGGTTGGTTTGTATGGTACTCCTGTGCTCAGTTCCCCTTGGGCTGCCATGGAAGTGCATTAGCAGTGAAGATCCTTAACTGGTGTAAATGAGCACAGTTCAGGAGAAATCAATGGAGCTAGCCCAGTTTACATCAGCGGTAGCTGTGGCTCTAACCAATTTCTCCTGATTCAAATTTTATCCTTGGTGAGTCCTTTACTGAAGCTCTCTTACTGAACTGAAATCTGAGTGGACAACATTACTGACAAAAGCAAAACAAGTCTTGTAATATATTATGCTCTGAATTATTCAACTGTTGAAAGATACCACATTTACCCAAAATAGCAGGAACAGGAGGAGGCTGCAGAAAATATATGGCAACTTGTAGAACAGTGGACAAAGGAATATTTCTCTAACTCTTTATGTCTGTGTTTATTTCTATAACCAAATTTATAAGAGATAATAAATAAAATATGTTAGGAGGGGGTCTAGATTCTAAGTGATTTCTGATGATCTCTGAATACAAAGAGTCTCTCAACAAACGTAAAAAGATAGTTATCTAAAAAGAATTATGTACATCGAACTTTTTTTAGTCTATCTAGCACACAAAAATTGATTTCAGAGACTGGTCTTAGGCTGGGAATATATTTGATCAACAAACATCCAGACATTTACTATACCTTCCAGATTTAAAAAAAACCCAACATACTGTTAGCCTTGATATCAAGGTGATCAGTGGGAATTTTGACTAAATACAAGATGAGAGAAAACAAACTAACCATGGTAAGGTGCTCAAGATGGACTTCCATATACATTTCTTAGCTAATGTGCTATTTTCGGTTTAGAGAGGAGCAAAGTAACCTATCCTAATTCTCTAACTTTCCAAATCTGCAGATAGTGGTAAGGTGCGGTGCGAGGGGAGAGGAGATCCTGGAGAAGCAGAGACAAGGAATGCTCGGAGCAGCAGGAAGAGCAGCAGAAACAGACAGAGAAGACAAAAAACAAGGAGGGGAGACAAGATATCAGGAAGAGATTACAACCAGTATCACAGGTGGCTGGCACGTCAAATCAACAGTTCCTAAAGCCTACAAGCTTTCAGTGTGCATCTGCCCCAGTTCAAGAGAATTTGGGCTAATGCAAAGCTTTGCATTTAAACAAATTTGACAGTGAGCTTGACTAAATTCAATCTTGAGCTTTCACAATGTATTTTTCCTTCAGCACAAGAAGATATAAAAATGCAAGACAACACTGAAGAGAGTTTTGGCCAGAAAGCCTCAAATCCCACACTAACAGTTGACATATAGAGATCCCTAAAGAGTCTGGGGAAAGTCTAGTAAGACTCTCTTCAAACGTGTTTTTCCCTTAGTTTAATTAAATATTTTCAACACAACCATCAACATAAATAAAAACAGTTCCCTTTTTAACTACTCCAGTTCAACCGTAGCTCAGATTCAGCGATTCAACGATATTCTTTTATCTTCTTAATTTATTTAACAAAGATGTGCTGTAACCAGTGCACTTACAAGAAAGCAGAATTTCTGAAATACACCAAGCACACCAATACAACTAATAAGATTATGATCTTCAGGAACTTTGTCATTGTATTTGCTGTGCCCAACCACTCTAAGAGACTTCTGAGGCTGCACAAATAGGAGGGAAGATGGGTTATAAGGCCACGGAGTGCCTGTGTTTAGCATCCTGCTATTGACCGCGCTGCCAGGGATATTTTTGCAGGCCTTCTGATGTGTTACCCGAGTAGCTTATGATCTTTAATACAAGGTATGTATGAAATACGAAAGTGTGAATATTTCTACTTTACAGAAGATAGGTGAGAGTCAAGAAAGATGATGTGATTTTCCTGAGACAACTCAAAAAAAAAATCTGTGAAATCAAGGGTACTGAATTCAGCACGGCCAAACTTAGGCTTCCTCCTCTACAACACGGGTTAAGTAAAATTCTACCTCCAGTTTTAACCTGGCAATCACACTCATTTATCTAATAAGTGTCGAGGGGGGAAGAAGAAACCAGCTCCTTTGTCAACATACTGTAAACACAGAACTTTTTGCAGGAATAAAGATCTGAAGAGTCAAACTGAATAGATATTAAGTGCCATACCATTAAAAAAATTGCTACCAGTGTTCCTCATCCTTAGTATTTCTGGCTTCTGGGTGGTTGCTATTTCCTCACTGTCTGTAAAGGGAATCATTAATATTATCCCTGCTTTGCTGCCTCTTTGTGTCCCCCTCCCCCTTCTTTTATCTCTTCATATAGAGACAAGCGCCGTAGTCTCTACTGAAAACTGAAGTATAACCGTCCAATTGTTAATCAGCCAGTAGAGAGCGGCTGATAAAACAAAATGCCAGGATGACTTCCAGTTGAGAGTGTAAACAATTAGGCAAAGTTGATGTTTGGTGTACTTTTACCATAACTTCTCTTTCTGGGTACTTATAGCCTTAAAACCATATTCTTAAAATCAAATATCCTTCGTTTTCAACTAACATCGTTATTACAAATTGGAAGTCAATTGATGGTTTGCATTGACTTTAACAGGACCAACAGTCAAATGACTTGCCCAAGGTTGTATGGGAAATCTGTGTGAGGACGAGGAAGATTTTATTAGCTGTGTACATTAACATTTTTTCTCCCTGGCTGTGACAGCTCTAAAATTTATTGCCAGTTCCTAGGTAGTGCTCTGTATTGCTATCCTGAAATAATCTGAAGCAAAATTATTTGCTTTCAGGGTTTTTTTTTTTGAATGTCCTAAAAAGATGAGGGAATCCGACTTCATTTCCTGAAACTTGGAAATAAAGTTGCCTTGATACTGAAACAAAATTCAAGAGTAATTATGTTTCTGTCTAAATATTTGTCAGTAAAGCTTTTCATTACCGCCTCCCCCTTCAAAGTCTGCTACATTCAAAATAGTTAGTCACACCACGGAGCACAGAGATTCCTTTCTGAACATTAGCCATCCAATCCAGCTTTTTTTAGAAGCCACCAAGAAAACGGTGACCCCTTCCACACACATATAATACAGACAGTCACTCATGCATTAACAGCCATAAACCCCCAAAGGTCGTTTCCATGACAACCCCAGGGTCCTTAATGACCCTGACAGTTCAATGATTTTGTTTTGTTTGAGAGTGAAGGAATAATAAGTCTTCTCCCATCACCCCCTACCCCCTCTGCTGCACTGATATGCTGTTCATTATCTGATCCTAGGCTCAGCCCTGGAGACAGAGCAGCAGCCAGCTCTGAAAGACAAGAGCCTCGCTGCAGACAAAGAGCAGCGAAGGAGCTGAGCGTGCTCAGCATACTGCAGCAGCACCAGCCTCATTAATTCCATCACTAGCCCAATGAGTTTAAGCGAGTGCCAGGGGTATTACAATAGTTTGTAGCAATATGTTGCATAAGTGAGCCCCAAATCACTGTACAGTTATTTAGAAAGTACATTTTGCATACCACTAGCAGGAGTGCTTTTATTAATGATGTGTACCAGAAACACAATAAGACATTGCAGCTAGTCTGCAGCAAGACCTATAATTTTAACGATGTGATGAATAAGGCAATTAATGTACTTCAATCTATTTCCCATATGTATCATATTTAACCTCAGAAAACTAAAGAGATATCCAAGAGAAAGAAGTATAATAATGCATCACTAAATGAGTAGGCTATTCCTAACGCTTTGAATGCACGTTTCTTAGTTCTGCTCTTCAGCTGAACCTTCTATTCTTTAATTAGAAATCAGCTACAGGCATATGCAGACTTCCATTCCCAATATTAAACACAGTGTATTCATTAAATGGTCCAGAAACTGGCTCATTGTTGATCCGATGTCGTTCTTTATGAAATTCCACTAAAAGCCGCTTCCATTGTTTACGTGAAATTATATACATTCATTTGATCACATTCCAGCATTATCTCATCACGACTATGCTCTTACTAGTGCCATATTAAACCAGCTCTTTGGTGACCTATTTTATGGATGGATGGATGTAAATTGCCTCCGTTTTCCTTCACTTCAGAGATTAACTGTGCATCGAACATAAATGGTATAAATTACAGCTTCCAAAAGGTTTCTCTAACTAGTATCAATGGCCATTGGCCCTAGAGCTTTCAGAGTGGCTGCAAGTCACAATTGTGTGGAGAGGCCACAGTTGTGTCCTCCTCTTCCTACTTGTACAGAGATCTCGGGGCAGTATACTGGGACTGAAACACTCGGTATGGCTGAAAAGTCCCTGGGTTTTCTTTATGGGTAAATATGTTACTGTTAGGATAGCTCCGTATCTGTGACATAAGAGGTGATCCAACCTTTCTAATGACAGAGAGAAGTCTTTAATGTGCTTTAGATCAAGTTATATTCATTTCTCTGTATTCAACTTTATTGCATAAGGTTCAATCCTTTGATCTAGTGAAGTCCTGAACTCCAGATGGCTTCAGGAGAAACTTGGTATGGCACAATACCTCAGGGTATGCTCATCCCTCAGAACGCAGGTCCCATAACGTTACCATCCATAAGGACTGTCCCTAACTCTGTAGTTCAACACTCTGTCTTTTAACCAGAAAAATATTTTAGACAAATGAGTATTCCCAAAGAAGCCATCTCGCGCAGTACCTGAAGTCAACAATCTGCTTGATTTTTTGCTGCTAATCATATGGTTACATTCAGTCCTTATTTGGGAAAAGTTACTCAGTACTTTGGGGGATAGAAAAATTAAAAAGAAAAATACAAAATTTTGCTTTATTCTGAAGAGTGGAATCTAATGTGAATCAAACTCGTTACAGAGAAAGTCAGAGTTAGGACTGGAGCACAGGCACTAGACCCTTCTGCACTCTCCTAGCACTCAATTTCCACTCCCTCAAATATAATGATACACCTTTTAATCTTGCCTTCACTCAGTTTATTCCTCTTCACTACAACCTAATGCAAGGTCACTGGAAAGTCAGAGCAAGAGGCGGCACAGCAACCTCCAAGCCTCATGCAGGAAGGAAAAGAGATTTAAAGAAAAAAGTTAGCATCTTGCTTCTACAGCTAATCGTTCTCAGCGGCATATCTTGATTGTATACTACAAAGGAAACCCAAACTATCAGTTACAGATGTACCATAGCCTATGTGCTCCCCAAATATGACATTTCCTCCTGCCTGCCATCTATGTTTCTCTCCGTGTTGGCAGAGCTTTCCAAGTTCCGCAGAGCTTCCCCACAGAGCAACGTACACGCCTTCCTACGCAAGTCCTTTGCCTCTTGGTTTTATTACCATGTTCTATGCATACCCTATGTTATGCGGAAGAAGTCTTGGTCTGATAGCAATTAAATATGCCCAGAGGCATGGATTCTCTCCTCCAAATGTGCATGCAGTTCTCATTAATGTTAATGGCGGCCATGCAACTTATCATAAGGAGGAGCAGGAAGGTTCCTAAAAGTACCTAACACCTGGGGCAAACCTAGCTGGGGAACGCAATGATGTTGTGTGCATGAACACAGGACGCAGCCCTCTGATTCCACCTAGTTTTCATAAACAAGGTAAAGTCTTAGGTCACAAGGGAAAGAAATTAAGCACCAAATATGTCAGGATTCTTATACAGCCTCCAAATGTAACTACACTGTCTGTTTCTGGCCTTACAACAGTGCAACACAGTCAGCTATGAAACACCATGTGTGGGCCTGCAGAAATTTGGAGAGTTTTTATTATTTTTGTCACAACTAGAAATACTCAGAGAACCTGGGTGAGATTAGGACCCTACTGAAGGGTCTCTCCTCAGAAAACACGTAGCATAAGTGTAAGCTTAGACGTGAAACAGGCAAGACAGACAAAAGAAGTGGTTATCTCCATTTTACACACTAGCAGCAGAGGCATATACAGATGAAGCCGCTTGCCGAAGTTTACAATAACAGGAAGCAGGAATAGGCAGCCAATTTCCCGAGATCTATCCCAGCTCTTTCACTACATGAACATCTTTCCCCCAATCTGAAAGCTTCCCCTCCCATCTCATTCACTTCAACAGTTCATAAAACAAAAATGCATCCAACAGGATTTTTTTGTGGGATTCCCTCTTTCTTACATTTCATCTTGTTACAGTCATATAGCACATAGTAACAAACAACATTTCAAATTCCTTTTCCAGCAGAGAACAAAAGACTCCCACTGGACCAGTTTCTACTACCTTTTAGGAGGGATACCCTATCTAGAAAGTGAAAGATTGAAGCAATATGTAAGACATGGCCTTGCAGCTTTCACTTCTGTTTGTAATCCCGATTTGCCAGGGACAATTCTCAAAGTTGTTATTGTACACAATTATGTACAAAACAAGCATGGTGCAGAAAGAGGAGAAGAAAAATGTGGTTTAAATTGAAGGACCATGTGGGATGTGGCACATCTGAATATGTATGAGGCAAGCCTTTCCCAAGAGAATGTTAGTAATGAGGGGAAAAAACTCAACAATACAGTTTCTGCAAACCATGATTCATCCCTTCCAACACTACAGCTATTAAGTATAATTTTATTCATTTATTTGGAAAACTTAGGATTTCAAGTTTTCACATATATACTGTCTTGTGCAATAAAATTGCCACAAAGTAAAAGAATTTTAATGGCTAGAGAAGAGACCTAGGAGTGAGGACTGGAGGATTCTATTCTTGATTTTGCTACTCACCTCCTATATGAATCTGAGCAAGTCACTTCACCTAAGCTTCTGTAAAGTATGTCCTAAATGTCTCAGGTGATGTGAAATGTATTTAGGGTTACAAAACATTTTAAGATAACCAGACGGACAATGATTCAAAGTGAGGATAAGTGTAAGGTAGTCTTAGATATGCACAGTTAATTATTTACATTAATGTAGTATCTCTCTTTGTTTATATATAAAATAGATTTGTGTTGGACCAAAGAGAGAAATTTCTTGAAGTGGCGTAACTTAAGGAGCCATTTGAAACTCAGAAATATGCATCTCCCTTTTTTTTTAATGGTACTGCTCCTAGCTGTATTTTCCATGGTAATGAAAAGACAGGCACCTGAAATGAAAGTGTTAGAATAACAAGCCTTTTCCATTTCATTGTTAAGAGCAGGACAATAACTGCTAAAGTTCAGATACAGCAGACCTGAAAAAACATTTTTTTATTACCTGGCTTGCTAAAATGTGATCTGTGGCAATTTTCCCAGGCCTCCTAAGGTTGACTCAGAAGACACTAGTGTTATTCCTCCCAGTACTAGTTGTTTGTGCCAGTCTAGGCACAGTTTGATGTCAAGAAACAGGCTTCTACTGCCAGGAGGACAGGTATTTAACACCGGAATAAAACATACTGAACCACAGTAAACTCAAACTTTGATGCTCTGCTTCTTTATATTGGAATTATCATGAAATTTGGACATACACTGTGCTTTATTTAAGCATTTTGCCAGAGACGCTGTCATTTCTTTACTTTTTACCAACATAAAGTGGTTCTACATTATATGCAGAATCGTTATCAAGTTAGAGATGATTTCTTTAGGTTCTGCAACTAATGACAAGCGAGTATTCTTTTCCTCATACAACAAAAGTATTCACGATTAGATCATAGTCCTTGGCATGGTACAAAAAGAAAGTGCCAAAGGAGGAATAAAGCGTTTAGCAAAGGTAAAGTAGTAGGCGTTTACATGCTGTAAATCCCAGGGATTATATTTACTTATTTGACCAGGAACTAGAATCCTCTTTCCCAAAGCGATTTTCGCACTTTTAAGGACAGGTTTTTAGAGGTTCTAGGTGTGGTTTTCAAAGGGTGTAAGCACGTATATGCCTGCTACCTACAAAAATCAATAGCTGAAGTGCATAAAAACCCCACTTAAGGGCAGGTTTTCAAGTGCTTCTGTTGGATGCATATGTACAAAACAAATAAAATTAAAAAAACCTCAATTCCAATCTAACCCTGCTGACAAATACATTTCAAAGGAACCAAAGTTTTCTGTAAACGCTGGACAAGCAGAGAAACACTTAATTTTTGATGGCACTGTCAAAAGCCATAGACACTGTCAGGTAAACTATCTAATCTCCTACCTAAGTCCCAGAAGAAAATCACAAGTTGGACGGTTTTCCTCAATCTGTTTCATCTGACCTACTCAGAACATGTACAACCCCCCACAGAACACAGAAGGACGCCGATTCTTCATCCATTTTACCCAGCACTATATGAAAGAGTACAGCCATCAGCTCTTCCTTTCAGTGTGTTTTTGAGTGAAAGGAGCATGATTTCCCTGTTTTGCTTGGAATTCATTCCTAGCAGTGCACATTTGTTTTGTTCAGTGCTTCTAACAACCAACCTGTTGGGAAGGTAGGTGGAGAAAAGCACAGTTTGAGGATCTTGAATGGGTTAACTGTAAGACAGACGTTTAATAGTTCCATTCTTTAAAAGATGGAGGAAGTTCTAGGTATAAGTAGAAGCAGCATGTTCATTACGGACATCCAGGAAGAACAAGACACCTGGGCCGTGGTGGAGAAGGGATCGTACCTTTAGGTTGAATAGCGTGAATTCTGTCAAAGTTCAGTATCGGATGTTTTAAGCCCCTTGAGGCTCTGGGCCTATGCTTTTGACTTTATGTCAGTCATTTGCAAGTTAGAGTGCTGAATCCAAGTCCATCCTGCAAATCCAGCCTTTGAAAATGTCATACCTTTAAAAACCTGGCTTTCAGACCTTTAAAATTTTTTCTGTGTATCCAATAGTGTCCTATTAGCAGGATTATTTAATCTGTTAAAAATCCTGACCAAGCAATCAAACGTTCTGTACTTCCTAACACCACTAATCTGTGAAACCAGCTCTCGTGCTTCAGCTCAGTGGAATTCCAACCTGGCCCTAACAGGAAAATATCTCAAAAGGAACTAATTCTCGAGAGCATGATATTTCCAATCAGCTGAGTTCACACTAATTTCAAAATTTCTGAATTTCTTTTCATTATAATGCAATTGTTTGAAATTACCTACTTTATTTGAGCCACCAGGATGCATCTGAGGGCAAAGCATTCCCAAGATGGCACAGGTAAGTCAATGTGTTTGAATTTCGTGTTCTCATCTGTATAAAACAAATTGTTTTAAGAGACCTTTGCTTTCTTCTCATTCTGGGACAATAAGTTGTTGACCTGCTCTGCTAAACCAATTTATGAAAAACATAAGAGTTTACCTAAAAAGTATAGAAGTTCCCCAGACATAAAGGATCATGCCTGGTACAGGCATCTTGCCCCAACCAACCCTTCTTAAGCATCCGTTGACTGTACACTGTACCAGCCACAAGGAATAACAAATTACAGACACAGCTTCATTGCCACCCAGTGAACATCTGGAACAGAGGGATCCAGCTCTGGTCTGCTTTATCAAATCAGAGCCAGAAACCCTGATAAAAGTTTTGCAGTTGGTTTCAACAAAAATGGTTCCTCACTGTGAGAAAGCTTTTAAACTTTTCTGATCAAGTTATCTATGGCTACCTTATTAATTCATCCCCAGAGAAGTGATCTAGATTTTCACTTGTCCACATCTATTTTAGGCAAGGAAAAACTGTGTACCTTATGCATTTCTTTTCTTTTCATTTTCTATCTCAAATTTGTTTGTTCGGCTTCTTTTGTGACTGGTGAGAGCAATATTGGTAACCCTACATGTCAATAAACATTAGTCAGGTGCCAAAAAAATCAAAAGATGAGTTTTAAAAAACATGAGATTTTTGCTTTCAATTTTAGAGTTTTATACTGTGCGACAGAAAATTTTGAGAGTGTGCCACAGGGAGACAGTTTGAACATAACAAACCTTTTCTTCATTTTGCAAGTAGTTGTAAGACAGTTCTCGTGGCAGCATAACACTGGCAATGAAGGAGGCAGCTAGCAAGCCAAGAGAGCACTAACAAATCTGACTTAGAGGTAGAATCTTCTCTGTTGATGATTTTTTTTCTACTTTCCTTTCATTCTCGTGCTCTGCAGCACAGCTGAACAAGGAACCTTTTTAATCCTTTCACATTGTGTTTCCTGAACATTTATGCTATAACACCTCTCATATTTTAACACAGGGCATTCAGTGTTTCAATTAATATGAATTTCAATGATCAATCTTTGTAGATTTTTTTATAAAATGCATAAAAATGTAATTTCTAGTATAGATGTGTCTGTATCTGCACATATTTCCGTATCTATCCATTCACCTATGTTTTCATAAGAACATATATTTCTGTAGAAAACATTTCGGTTAAAAGATTCTCAGATTACTCACCTATCCTGTCATACCCAGGACTAAATTTACTGTCTCCGTTACCCTGTGAGCATTGCAGTATGCTGCTACCAATTGCCATCATGAACGCATTTTGCAAGCAAGGCCACGCTACACTTGTGGACCAAATAGTGTATGCCAAATGATTATGCAGGCCTTGAGGCACTCTGAGTGTTTAAATATTTACAGTACAACAGATCTTTGGCCAAGTGGCCAAGTAATTGATTACAGGGCTATGAATGTCACTGGATTTTATTTATAAAAATCCCATAACACTGGCTCTACTTCACGCAGAACTAGCACTGCCAGGTTTTAAAAGTAGGATGCTCTTAGGTGAATTCAGGAGCAAGCAATCCTTGGAGCAAATTGTGTAGAACAAATAGGAGCAGGTCTCACCCCAGCTACCACTTTTCCTGAATTCATGACATCTGACAATTAGGCAAATATACTACAAAGATACCCTGTCTTGCTCTAGCATAAGTGAACACAAAGAGGACTTCATAGGGAATATTAAAGGAAAAGCACAACGACATTGAGTTATGTTAAAAAGAATTTAAAAGCAAAAAAAGGTAAAACACATCAGAAATATTTTAAAATAAAACCAGTTGAATGTTAGGTTTACATACAGACATTGAATAGAAAATGTCAGATGCTGGACAAGGGATACATTATTATAGGAAGTATTTTTTCAGTACTATTTACTTTTTCCATCAAACCTTAGTTAACCGTTTTGAAAGGTAAGGAAAAATTTCTGTGGAAAACCAGAACGACATATAGTGACAGTCATCTGTATATCTCACATTAAAAGTCAGAGGAACCATTTTTATCTTTGGAGATGGCACTCTTAGATACACACATGGCAATAAAGAGCCATGCAGAAGCATGTCGGCCTTTAGTTATACATCTGCAAAACACAAAGTCCCTGACCCATAAAGTCATACGGACAGTTAACTTTGCACACTGTGTTAAGCTTATTGACATAGCACCTCATTCAAAAATGCACATAAGGGCACATTCAAGTGTCCTTCTCTGGAGCTGAATTTGCTGTCCTGATTACTTCTCAGTTTAAATCAGTTTTTTTCCCTTTCTCTTGCTGCTTAGCTGGAAGAAAAGAATGTGCGAGTGCTCCCTAATCTGCTTCAGTGCAGTCAGACACAAAGGGTAAACTCACCTTAAATGACTGATAGACAGAAGCAAGCTGTAGGTTGGAGGCAATGACTTTAACCATTCCAGTTGTTTGTAAAATTACTATCTGTCTAAAACCTATGCCTTTGCAGAGCTGGTGAAGAATGTGCTACACTCCACAGCACTTGTCACAAATCTGCTCAGTCTACTTCTCTCAGAAGTACCAACTCACATGCCCTAAAAGCTGTCTCCAGACACTGTTCCCTACAGGCTATATGATTCCAGATCCTCCTCTTCCTACTTTTCTTGAATCTTTGCATTATGGGTCTAGATTCCTTTTAAGCATCATCTCCGTCAGAGATACGCGTTTCTGCGAGCAGGCAGAGGGAACCGCGAGCTTCGCTGCGTTCAGCAGGACAGCAGTGGGGCAGGAAGCTCATTCCAGAGTTCTGAGTTCACCAGGTGACACCACCCCACCGGCTGTCTCCAAACCCAGATACACTCTGAGAGAAAAATGATGCATTGTTCAGAGTAAGTAAACAGTAAACAAAGCTGGGTTTGTACAGTTCTTGCTATATTTGTAAATGGCTAAGAATGAATACAGTGAAAAACTGAACAGATAACAATTCTGTGTCCCAGTTTTGATTGCTCTGGTAACCTTCTTCTGAGCAAAACCACCCAGGAAGGATGGCATTGTAGGTTTAATATCCAAAAAAACTTTTCTAGAACACTGATACTAAATGTGGCACACATACTAAACGTTGCAGTTTAAAATGAAACAGATGAATTCAACTTACCGTGATATAAACTAGAAAATAATTTAGGAAGACCTGTGGTATGTAATATTTACAGTACAATAGCACCCAGAATTACGGTAAACACTGTTCAAGCACTTTGTGACTGTTAGGAGCAATGCCAAGCTACTTCCTGGCAACTCAATGGACCTGAAGAATACAAAGGTGGTTTCAGGTTTGCTTTGCTTCCCTTGAGGTCCTGCCCTGAACAAAGGTTAGCCAGACTACATCCAAGGTCTCAGAACAGCTAATATGTTTTTCTTTGTGCAGGATCTGTAATTGGAAAGCTTTTGGAGCAGCGGGAGGGCAACCATGCAGTTCTGAGAGACTAGCTAGCGCATTTCATCTGTCACACAAACAAGAAACAAATCACTTCCAGTGGTAAGAAGCCAACAGCAGCGTCTCTAGAATAGATATGGAACAGAACTGCTGCTGTTAGAAATGATAAAGACCTATTGATCTGCTAGCCCAGCCACCTGCAAATTTAAGACTGTACTCTACAGGATGTCTGCTATTGGTTTTTTTCTAGACTGGTTTCAAAAGGCTACGTATTGATGATCCCACCGCTTCCCTTGAGGTTTTATTCCAATTTTCACATATCTCCCTGTCAAGGGAAGGGGAAGAGGGAGGGCTTGCTTGATATCCAGCCTAAATTATGAATTCCTTAGTCTGTAACTGGATGTCCCTTTAAATAATTTCTTGCTTTCTTCATGTTTACTCCCCTACAGAAAGGTCTCCTTTTTACCTTTATTTACCCAGCTTTGATATGGCCTCAGAAATCAGCCCTCCCCTGAATGGTCATTCTGGCCAAATGACCAGCACTGGTCATTTTCTGGTTGCCCTTTCCAGCTTGTTAGCCTCTTTCTCTCCAAGCTCTGTGGGCAGCATAATTTTAGCAATCAGCTGTCCAGGATGACAGGCACAGAGAATAAGAGAAATCCAAGAGTTGAAGGACCTAATTAATAGAAAACTAGGAGAAGCATATAAATGCAGGGTGTCGGAGCTTAAAATGAAAATGGGGAAAAACATGGGGTTTTTTTTTTTAGAACTTTTGTAATTGTTTCATGTCAGAAGCGCCCAAGGCTAACCAGCCTTTAGTGGATTGATAAAGGACCAATGTGTCGGGTCTTATTTAGTGGAAGAACCCAATTAATTATTATACAGAATTAGATGCCATTTAGCATTGCTTATACTACTGATGACTCGCTAATTTGGCTGGCTCTGATGTAATTACAATTAATTTACGTTCTTAATCCTAATGCTCTAACCTGGCTTTGATTTAATCAGGCGATGTGGAGGTATCACAATCAAAGCAACATTGAGGAGCTCACTGCTAAAAAGAGATAATTATACCTTACAAAACATATCCTTCCTACCACTCACATGTCTTGAAACACTGAATTAGAAGAGTGAAAATTCTCAGTCAGAAAATGTCAGATAGCAAAGCCTGGTTAAAGTGCAGAGAAGAGCGGAGGACACCGCTCAAGATTCTTCTTTCCCATCTCTCAGAATATGCAAGAATAGGTTCTAGTTATTTATCTGCAATCTACAGATCTCTGGATAAGCCTCAAAGAACAAGTAAATCTTCATGCTGTGCCATCAAGATAGGACAGGTGACAGACAGTAAAGCTGAACTGCCTGTAACATCTAGAAGAGCATATCTGTGCACCTGAAAACAATAGCAACAGAGTGCTCAGTTCAGGTTTGCCTTGGGGAAAAGACAAAGCAAAAGCAAGCAACGATCCCCTTCTTCTGGGGATGCTGGACTTTTGCACCCCTTATGCATTCCTAATTGTCAGTTCCCCTTGGCCTTTTACCAGTGTTGCAGCTTGGAGATAGCTGCCCCCTCTGCCTCATCCCAGAACGATTGGCTTTACAAGGAACCCTAAAGGTGGGGAGAGACAAATAGGTCTCTCTGAGCCATTTCTACACTTATTAGAGAGGTCCCTTGCTGTTGGTTTGTTCTCTGGTGCAAGGGAGAGAAGCAGTTTTGAGGAATCAGTCTTAGTCTTCAGGTGCTTTTTGAGAAACTGGATGTAAGGCAAGCCTGGATCCATAGCACGTCATTTTGCTGTGGATTTCCTTCCCTCCTTACCTTGCTTCCTGATTTCCCATTGGGCTGTAGATCTGCCCCCAGACCCTTACAATATGATGTAGTCTCTGCCTTATTTTCTCCTATTACTATCTTTTTATACTCCTGCGTTGCATGGGTCTGAGAAGTTTCCTGCTTGTTATATTTCTACACTGATAAACTATTAATCCATAGGTCATTAAGTTAAGTAATTCTTGGGGAGGTATTTTAGCTACGCATTCACTCTTTAGCATATAACTTACATGTGCTCCACTACAAAAAGCTTCTTTGCTGCTGCTGAATCCAAAGGCACGGAAAGTCTCTCTCTCTCTCCCTTTGAGGCCAGCCTGACAAAAAAGCAAATGACTTCAGATGAAGAAAGACTGCCAGAGGAGAATGCACATGGGGCCAATGCAAACCTGCTTATTCCTTTGCAAACGGCACACCTTCTTTCAGCCCAGAATAGCATACATTAGTGAGGTTATCGTAACACTGGAAGTTAGATGGTTCACAGGCTGGAATGCCAGAAAGTGTTCAGTTTCCAATACAGGGAATTTAATTTCAGTTACCTTGGTTATGTTGCTTTGCAACCATCAAACTGCTCTTATTTCCTATAACCATGCTGCCGTAAGCTGGAGTACAGTTACAAAACACTAAGCTTACCGTTACTGATAGCAACCGAAGGAACTGCCGTAACTTATTGTCTTGTGCTTTGTTAAATAAAAGCAGGACATTTTCATGAGAAACATTAGCTTCCACTTACACTTGCCTGCTATGATACCTTCTACGACATCCAGGGCTAAATTTGTGAGCCCGTGTGAAAGACTATCTTTAAAGGACCCACACCTTCCCGTCTCTCCTTTTGTTAATTCATAGCGTACAACCTTTACCCAGATGTAATGGAGAGAAGATGAGCAGGACTTCCCCCTCACCCCCCCTCCCCTCGTCTCATACATATCATTGTATTCAGGCTCCTGCACACTCAAGTCATCCCAGTTCAGTACAGCACTTAATCTTATCAAATACATGCTTAAGTCCTGCTAAAGTCCCTAAGAATTAAGCATACGCTTGTATGCTTTGCTGAAAAGAGACAGGCCGCTTAAGCAGAGCGTCAGAGAGCAGCCTGCATCCTCTTCTATGCACAGATCGGGTCCAAATCATTGCAAGCACTTTCATTAGTCAGTCTCCAAGACAAGCCTGACTTTATCTCGTTGTCACAGTTTGCACAGAGGAGAAAGAAGAGAGGGTAGTTTTGAGAGGGGAGGAGAGCTGTCCCTTCCATATATATGAAAACATCTCCCCAACAGCTGAAAGAATTGCAGATGTGTTGTTTTGAGATGCCTTCTCTCTCTACAGCAGGCATGCTCCAGAGGAGATAATGGCTGCCATCCCACCGAGAGCGCTGTTATATGATCC
Source organism: Aptenodytes forsteri (assembly GCF_000699145.1). Classification (NCBI taxonomy): domain Eukaryota; kingdom Metazoa; phylum Chordata; class Aves; order Sphenisciformes; family Spheniscidae; genus Aptenodytes; species Aptenodytes forsteri. The sequence goes on along the minus strand of NW_008794953.1, from coordinate 349,135 downwards.
TCTTTCAGTTATTTGAAATATGGACTTCACTCAGAGGATTCTAGGAATAGCTGCTCCAGCTGTTCTGGAGAGATAGAAAGCTGTCACAGGAGACATCGTTAGACTCTGGTAAAATCAGCGGCTGCACTAAAGATCTCACATAAACTCCTTAATGGTTTGTACCATTCAGTCAGGAGTCAAGGAGAAGTGAAATGTGGTCTATGACTATAAGGCAGTTTGTATTCTATGCATCAGGGCTGCGCTTGAGTTTGGCAGACAGAATAGGAAAGACCCTAAACGGATCCTTTTATCAAGTGTCTGAGCAGTTACTTGATCTAAGAGGTTTGTATACCTGCAACCAGCAATGTAAACATCTGAGACAAATTACAAGGCAGCAGTAGCGGTACAGTGAAGGATGAAAGTGCACGCAGAAAGGCAAACAAGCAAAGCATTACAACAGCCACTTAATGGCAAACACATTTATTAACATCAAGTGCAATGTTTGTAGGTTTTCCCTGCCACAACCAGCTGCAGATGCCAGCTATTTAAAAAGATGAAACAGTGCAGTGAATAAAACGGAGGGTGTTTTTTTTTTTTTTTTTTTTTTTTTTTTTTTTTTTTTTTTTTTTTTTTTTTTTTTTTTTTTTTTTTTTTTTTTTTTTTTTTTTTTTTTTTTTTTTTTTTTTTTTTTTTTTTTTTTTTTTTTTTTTTTTTTTTTTTTTTTTTTTTTTTTTTTTTTTTTTTTTTTTTTTTTTTTTTTGAGCATAGTCTGCCTGCATTCTTGGCAGTGGAAGCAGGCTCCTAGCTCTGTCTTCGAAGGAACAAAAGCCATGCTGGCACACAGCGAGCAACTTGATTTCACAAGGCCTCCTGGGAAGACTGTACAGGAGCACGGCTCTGTGTCTGGCAGCTGCATCCTTGAATAAAAAGAGGAGGAGGAAAAGGGCACGAAAGAAGGAGCACACAAGGTCTCCATACCGTACATGAGAAGCTTTTACACGCAATCAGACATCCTCGCCCCAAAGTATTCAATAAAAGAAGTGTTCAAGGTGAACCACTATACTTGCTGCACACCACAGCAGCACATTTCACAGGCTACTGTTCTTTTATTAGAAACGCTTCTCAAAGGTTTTATTGCCACTCATAGATTGTAAGTGTTTGCGTTTTTTAAGCGTAGGGAAAATAATGAAGTAGTAAAACTAAATAAAAATTTGAAAATTCAAGCTACTTTATAAAGCAAAATTAGCATTCTTTCCTTTACTTTTTGCTTTTACTCAGGAAAAATATGCAGTCAAAAAGCCAGTGGGGAATGCTCGTATTTCAGTGGAGTACATCAGTTTATTTCAGTTGAAGGGATTGACTCAAAATAGGTAATTTATCATGCCAGTAGTATGACCCGGACAGAAAACAGCTACAGAAATGAATGCATGACTCAATGGAAATTCAGACAAAGATATTCATATTAGTACTGGATTAGCTCTGAAATCTGAGAGGGGGAGGCAAACCTTCCATAGCTATGGTACTGATTTGCATCAAGACCTTGATCAGAGTAAGGAAGGTGCAAGTAAAAGCTTGCTCACTTCAGAACCTTAAAAATATTATGAAGTTCAATGGAGACAGGAGACTTTTCTTAAAAGGTAAATAGGGTCGAGGATTTTCTGTGTTTCAAAGTCCTAGAAAAGTTCTAAGCAAATTAGAAAAAGAAGAGGGGAAAATTACTATTACTGTGATAATATTGGTGTCTCAGCACATTTCCAGGATTGGTCTTTTCATTTAACTCCAGTGTATTTAGACTCATGCAGAGAATTAAATTAATCATTATACAATGGAAATCAGGACAAATTTCCTTAAGGGCATATTGACATTTTATCTCTCTTGTTCATTGGCATAGATGTAAACAGGAGCTGCAAAAGAATAAGAATCTCTTCTCTTGCCTATTTCACATTCGTAAATCACAGTAGGGCTTAATCTGACATCCCTGTTCTTCCAGCAGGGAAGAACGAGGGAGGGCATGCACTCCCTGAAAGTAAACCTCTGGCGGTGTGGTCAAAGGAAAAGCAGCGTTCAGTTCTCTATGCAAGATGGTGATCCTAATAATAATAATAAACGTCTGGTTATCTGAAACCACTGTCAGAGAATGAGTTTATTTTAACTATTAGCAGTACCTGGTGGATCAGATTAATTCTTCTTCCTACTCTGAATATTTTTTTTAAACCATAAATAAGTCTACTGACTTCAGAAGGACTCCTGGCATAAGAAAGATTGTTGCGGGTGTGCATTTTAGAGAATAGAGTCTTTAAAACAAAAAAAAAGCAAAAAAAACCCCCAACCCCAAAAAAACCCAACCCTCACCCCTGATTGGTTAGTTTTATGCCAAATCCTTGCTAGTTAGGAATTGTCTCCTGTAAATGAAATTCTGTCAAACAGAATTTGCTGCTGGTTCAATATTGCAGATGTTGCTGTGAGTTTATGATAATTATATACCCCCAAAAACTCAGACTGTGTTGGACTGCCTACAATGGTCACCTCATTTCTTTGTTGGCTGATCACCTTGGGTTAGTAGGTTAAGTAGCTTACTCTCAGCAGAATCAAATAATCCTCTCTGGTCATCCACTTTACACCTCAGTAGTGTTTACTTATTATCTTTAGCCCCCATCTTTAGATCTGAATAGTGGGGATCTTGAGCCTCTTAACCGCTTTTAAACTTGTTTCTCTTAGAGTTTGCGTGCTGTATCTTACCGCAGCATCTTATTGCAGCTTCTGTGTCAATAATGGTCCACTCTTTTGTCCCTCTTGACAAGCCATGCTCAACATACTCTATGGCTCTGAAGATAGTCTCATTCTCACAGACATGAACTGAATAATCATCTTTTTATTTCAAACATAGGCTCCATAGCAATTGGCATGTTTATGTCTAATCAACTTTTAAAATGGCATCATTCAGAGGTGCTTAACCACATTACTTAATTTTCAGTCTGTATTGCTATTGATTTCTAATATTCTCTCCAGATAGAGGACATGACTCAATAAAGCATTTTGTTTACATAATATGTTTATCTGCCAGCCAAAAAGCTGGGAAATTCTAGTAATATGTTTCTAAATTTAGGATTACAGCTCTTTCATAAATGAGTTGATATGGCTATTTACTGACATGATGCCTAAGTATATACATGTTATTTTTCAAGAAAACTCTGAAATAAAAATGAACATAAAGCACTAGGAAAATTAACTTTGCTTAAAAACAACAGAAAAAAAACCCACAAATCTTTTTTGGCTATTTACTGACATGATGCCTAAGTATATACATGTTATTTTTCAAGAAAACTCTGAAATAAAAATGAACATAAAGCACTAGGAAAATTAACTTTGCTTAAAAACAACAGGAAAAAACCCCACTAAAATCTTTTTTTTTTAAGGCAGACACTAGCTCTATATCCGAGTTCCTCTTACTTTATGTTCAGACCAGAAGCTTTCTAGGGTTCATTGTTTTGGGTGAAGAGTTTTAGTTTTTGATGACTTGCAAACAGAAATGAATAGAAGACACATCTGGGAAAATGAGGAAATGGGAAATACTATAGTTCAATTTAATTATTAGTTATGGGATGGGAAGAACTGTGGATTTATCCAGTGAGGAAAGAAGAAACCGGAAAGAACACAGAATGCTTTTAGATATTTATCAGTTGAAACCCTGATAAAAGCGTGAAAAGAGGTTGCTGTGAAAAGTTTTCTGTACAAAGTTTTGAGCCTACTCTCTCTGAAATGTGTTTGAAGTGGACCTCACAAGTGGTACACAGGGTTTTCAGCTCCGGCAATTCCCAACATCTGATACTAAGCAGTTACATGGGAGCCTCATTTTCCACTGACATATGAGCACATTTCTCTCTCTCTTTGCAAGGAAAGACATCAAGAATGTGGATTGAGTATTCAAACTTGAGAGCTCAAAATAGGAAATCAAATAAAAAAGTACTTAATGTTAACAGTCTTATGATGATGATATTCTAAAAAACATGCACAAAATTTGGGACACGGAATTAATAGTTTTTGAAAGCCTGGTTTTAAAACTGAACTGTTTTAAGTGAACTGTAGAATAATAATTTGCTTACTTATTACAACAATAATCAGAATGCCTGTTTGCTTGCTTTTAAATAAAACTACTATTTTAAAAAAAGCAGCTCAGTTCAATTAATTTAAACCATTTGTGAATTCATTACCCACAAGTCCTTGAGAACTCAAGGATTTGTCAAAAAAAACCCCCAACCTCGATATAAAATATGTACATTCACACAGTAAGTATTTAAACGACCATTTAGTGTGTGCATTTGACCCATTCTGACTTCAGTGTTCAGTGCATGATTTCCACATTCCTGTTTTAGACAGATGGAAAGTCTTATTCTGAACAAAGTTAGAGAGTCCAAATCAGAAAAACCAGTTATGAACCTTGACAATTCATCAAAAGTAATACAAACACCCCTTGGTTAAGAAAAATGCAATACGACACACTAACCTCTTAAAAGAAAGACACAAGACAAATTTCATAGGAATTGCTTGTCCACATAACTGAAAAGAAGAGCTGAGCAGACAAAAAACCCTGACCTATACGGACTAAGTTGTATTTAAATATGCTTTTGAATTCACTTTTGTGAGAACTTCAACCAAGTATCTTCAGTTTAGAGAGAATGACAATCATTAAATGAAGTCAACAATATTTTCACAGAAAATGGAACTTGAATGAGCCAATGTGGAAACGTGGCCCTACGAACATCTATATTCAATCAGGGGAAAAAACGTCACCTGTGTATGAATCAAAACAGTTCAAATTGCAAATATAAACAATGAATAGCAAATACTCAAAGGACCACTGACAGAAAACAGTTTGTCAGCAATGCGCTGCCTGACATATATTAACAACCACCATTTGCTGAGTAATTGCAATCAACAAATTTGATGAAACACATCCAGTTGACAAACAATTTAGCAACAGGAAAAAAAAAAGATAAACATATCAGAGAAGTCTTTATAGTTCTTTCATTAAGCTTTGCGGCCCAACAACACAAACTTGAAATTTGGAGAGTTACCACTGGCCCTCCTGCCTCCGCTGTGCTTACACTAATTCTAATGTTATTTACAACATTGCTAGCCAAATTATTTCCATACAGCTAAACAATCTGTGTCTTCAGATTAAACTTTGTACAGTACAGAATCATAGAATCATTAAGGTTGGAAAAGACCTCTAAGATCATCGAGTCCAACCATCAACCCAACACCACCATGCCCACTAAA
>NW_008794953.1:337547-342457 GCF_000699145.1 Aptenodytes forsteri | reverse complement strand
GCGAGCACCTCTGCCAGCTCCCTCAGCACTCTCGGGTGGATCCCATCCGGCCCCATGGACTTGTGAGCATCCAGGTGGCATAGCATGTCATTGACTGCTTCCTCTTGGATTATGGGGGTTCATCCTCCTTGCCGTTGTAAGATTATCACAGACAATACTTGCTTTATTTGTTTATTCTCAAACTATATATGTCCTTTAAAAAGAGTAATTGGGTCAGATGAAACACTGGAGACAGCTCTCTTCCTGGTAAAGAACAGAGCCTGCTCAAGCTCGGAAAGCTAGAACAGCCTGTGAGAGGTGGCAGGGGAAGAGAACAAGAGGATCATTACAAGGAACAGGGGTCCTGATGCTCACATGCAGAAGTAGAGAGTTTGCTGGGAGTCTCAGGGAGTGGACAGTAATTCATTAGAGGACGGCAATTTTCAGGGGGATTAGACAGTCTGTTGCAAATTAGAAAGTCACTACGGTGTCTCTACAGAAGCATTTTAGTATCTCAAAAGTGCTTTTTTTTTTTTAAGCAAAGTTCCTGATTTTCCACGCTTATCATGCATTGATTCACATCATGAAGCTGTTTTGGAACATGCAAGTTGGATTCCTTTTAGACAAAATTAAACTGGAAAATGTTTTCCAGGAGCACCTCTAATGTGCTCTGACAGCTAATGGGCGTTCAGTCCATAGGACTAGACTAGAGCTAGACCAAAGGAACCCCCTGAAATGTGTATGGGTGGACGTCACTGCCTCAGCATCAAATATTTTGCTCTACAAAATCACTCCTATTGCCCTATAGTACCTGTTAACATCGGTGTAGCTTGAGGTGATTGAAACCAAGCCTAGAATTAAGGATACATATAAACACGCAGTAGGCAGGATGAGATTGGTTTATAAAGTCTGTATTCTGTCTCACCTATCCATTTCAAGGTTTTCCTAGTGATAAGTATCCCCTTTTAAAGTACAATAAAATTTGGGCTTTTTGAATTTAAAAGCCTTTCGATCTATCTGGCGTGCTCACACAAGGAAAAGGTATAGGCAGGTCCACTTCAAGGTTCTTACTTGACCATCATTTGGTCATCTGAATGTCATTCTTTCAATGCAGTTGATAACTCCTGGAAATGCTGTCCTACACAAACATTAGTAACAATAATTGTTATTGGTCCAGCATTCTAACTCTTTTGTCATGCCAAACTTGGTATTTGTGCTTGCATCTATCTATTTATAGATGTAGTCCTGCTCATACGCATACACTAATAGGTGACAAGCAGGCTTATCTGGTCCATCATTCCTAAGGTATTACCAGAATTCCAGCCATGCAGAGTAAGCTGCATGCCGTAAGGAAAGAAAAGGGGATTAAAATCTTACTTACGTATTAAGGAATGAACCAAATTCCCGTAGACTTAATAAATAGATTGCTGTACCCAGTAGTGATATTCTTTTACTTCTGAAATGGGGAATATTTATGTAGAAGAGAATAGGTATGTTTGGGAACAAGTAAGGAGTATGAATAAAACTAAAGAAGACTTAGCATAAATAACCCAATTACACAGGCTCTTGAACTGAAATCTTTAATAATGCATAAAGTAAAACACAGACATGCAGCAGAGCTAATGCTTGCAAATGAGCAAGTCTGCGATGCGTAAACATTTTCCCAAAGCGAGGATAACATAAAGGACACGGTATCTAAAAAAATCCCTCCAAAACCCACCCCAAACCAAACCAGGAATTGGAAAATAAAATAATTTAATAAAATAAAATAGCATTAAGAAAAAAGTCTATTAAATTGCATTTAGAAAAAATTCAACAGAGAAATTAAGTTGAAGCCTAGTGGAGACCAATATATCATAGTAAACCTATTGTAAATAAATTAGCATGTTTCCTCACAGTCCGCGTTGTTAGCTCGAGCTCTTTGCAGCCCATCCCCTCTATTGTCATCCAGCTAATTTCATTCAGTCAATATGTATGCACGCAGTTAGTTCAGTTCACGAGGGTTCCTGGGGACAGCTCTACTGTTTCACATTTCCTACTAAATCTGAACTGCCGTAAGGTGCTGGAACTGCAGCGCTGAGGACTAGAAATCACTCTACAGTTGCAGAAGAGCTGAAACAGCGCAAGTTCCTTCACACTAACACAGAAATGTATTCGAGTAGGAGACTGCAACTAGATGGCAAAGGGCAGTCGGATCTCTCTCGCTTCTACCCCGGTGCCCCTCCTAAGGTTGCAAAGGGGTGCACGGATTCCATATGGATTGCACGCGGACAGACGAGATGCTGCAAAGACACACCACCAATTCCAAACAGCTGCTTTGCACAGCTCAGTGCAGGCAGACTTCCTCACACACAGGGAGCCCTCCTAAATTCACCAGGGCATCATATGGTTGCAGAGACCCGTGATTACACAATAAAATGCTAGAACTGAATTATGTCGCAATTTCTTGGGATTTTTAACACAGAGGTCCTTTGAGTAAATATATTTTCCTGTTGTTTTATATCTCTTAGCCTTTACAGTGCTGATCTGAACACTGGAACAAGAGCTGAGAGAGAAAGCCGATGCTCCTTGCACGAAGAGAGTTCTGTGACCATCTTTTCTGACCATGAGCAAATGGCTTAACTTTTCGGTGACATTTAAAATCTATTACATAGAATTTCCTGCCTCATTAAATGTTTTAAAGCTGAATTTATATTTATAAAACACACCATGAAAGAGTATTTATAAAATACTACTTAGTGTGTCTGGGCAGAAAATTTAGTTCCATCAAAACCAAAATCCTATCCTGTAATTCTGATTTTTTTCCACACAATACACCACATTTGAAAAAAAAATTAAGTTTGGATCAGTTGAAATGCTTATTTGATTAATTTCAAGATATTTAACTGTGCTTTCAAGTATTTTAAAGTTTTGAAACACTTTGGAAAATTTCTCCAACTTTTTAGAATGAAAATTTAATCTTAAGTCACATTTTCCTGCCCGTAATTTTGTCTGAGGCAAATTCTTATTTTCCATATACACCCATATTTGGTTAGACAATGTGTCAAACTTTAAACAGAACATTCTATATTCTGTTAAGTCAAGACACAATTCTTTTGTGACTAGTTTCGTATCTCACTTCAGGTCACACAATGCAAAGGCTGTCCCCTCCTTTTACATATTTTACCTTCTGCTTTATTCATGAATACAGAAGTGGGATATTCTAGGACCTGACCCATTGGTCAAACTTCCAATAGCAGCTGAAAGCAATCATGGCAAGGTTAAATGTAAGCAGAAAAAAAAATCTGTTATTTTATATACAGGTCAGGCAGAAATCATCTTTGTTTTGCAATGTAGTCTGAAAGAAATCCTACCTTAACTAAGCAAAAAATAGTAAAAAAACTGAATGCTTCTCACTACACCAGATTTTCACTGTTTGGGGAATATACTAGAAATTATGTTATGCTTCCCAGATATATTTTTATTCCACAATTTTGTCATGTGAATCATTTTAACCTGATGCTCGCGTGCCAAAAATACAGAAGAGATTAGTATTTTAAAGTGTGCACCATACTCCTTATTTAATGACATAAAAAACTGGCAAAGTTTGGCTCATCTGAAAAAAATCATTAATGTCACTGCCTGAGACAGCACCAATTTCAATCTGCAAGTTCTACAAAAATTCAGCCGAAAACTGAGCTGCAAAGGTAATTACATATCACAGGCTATGAAGTTATGCACTGATTTTCAAGTTTCTTATAATTTTTACACTGTAACAATACAGAAAAGTAAAAGTTATGCATGTTTACTGATTTCATTACAAATATAAATAATAAGGAATATAAAATAATCTATTTGGATATGAAATAGTAAAGACATCTCTTCAGGGATCCACTAAGCATCCCAGCAAAATTAATTACCCAATAACTGCAATTAAATTAAATCAAATACCAGCACCATTAAAATAATCAGCCCACAGAAAATAAGCCAAACAGCCAGCTACCTGTAAGGTCCAGCCCCGAGGAAGGATCCCTCAGTCCTTTTGTAAAGCTGTAACAGACTGATGCATGACCAGAGACTGAAAATTCAGGCCACTTGGTACCAACGGGGCAGTCAGCTACAGAGGTTCAGATGCCTCACAAAATATGTCCTTACAGCTACCCCCTCTAACACCTCCTCATAACAAAGATGATCCAGCTCAGACATCGGTGGTGATTGCAGCTATGACTGCAAGGCACTGGGAGAGAGATAATTCCTTTTGTAAGAAGAATGTAAGCCTCTTACGGCTTTTAATATCATAATCAAATCTCCAATCACAAGTTTTACAATCATCAGTTTAAAAACTACCTTTATCGGTACCTTGATACTTATTAGTACCTGAAGCAGATCCAAGATCACAAAGTTCAACGTGTCCTAATGTCCTCTGCTGGGGTTTTTGTCTTGCCAAAAGAAGCACCACAACAGTCTTGAGTGGCAGGAACAGTGATGGCAAGGCCAAAAGCTGAAGTGGTACCTCCCTACCAAACCCACTGTCCGAGTCCTTGGTCTAGTATAAGTCTTAACTAACAACTTGATCTGCTCCTTAAGTGGAACAAATAAACAAAAATATCCACTCTCTCAGTCACAGGGTATTCCGTTTGGGATTTCTGAAGCCCCTTCCTCCAGCCTCCCCTCATTACCTCATCCTTCCCCGGTTAGCTCCCATCAATGCGCATCCTGGCTGCATGAATACACGGTTCTGACTGACATTACATATCCACTTTGTCCTTTTGTTCAGGGACCCAAAATCAAGATGTGACACCCATCTACAAGAAGGGCCAGAAGGAGGATCCGGGGAACTACAGGCCTGTCAGCCTGACCTCGGTGCCGGGAAGGATTATGGAGCGGTTCATCTTGAGGGCGCTCACAAGGCATGAGCGGGACAACCAGGGGATCAGGCCTAGCCAGCACGG
>NW_008794953.1:265407-336904 GCF_000699145.1 Aptenodytes forsteri | reverse complement strand
AACAACCCCATGCAGCGCTACAGGCTTGGGGAATAGTTATCACCCTTATAAATCCCAACTATTTTCACTTGTCAAAGTAATTTCTGGTTGCTTGGGATGGATTGCCAGCACACTTCCTTAGGACATTTGGATTCAGAAGCTCCAGACTCTACCATTAGTCTGCTGAGCAGCTTTGGAAAACTTAACCTTACTGCACTTCAGTTTACCTGTTTGTTAAATGGTGGAAATGAAAGTGTCATTTGCACAGCAGTCCAAGATCTTAGGCTGAAAGTGCCATATAACATTGCCTGCTTGCTATTTTTATTTCCTGTAAATAGGTATTTCTTATTCTTAATTTCATATTTTAATCTTCTTCAAAAAATCTCATATTAAGATGCCAAAAAGCATCCAGGTTAGCTATAATTTGTACCATCTCAAAAAACTTACATAGAAAGGAATGAACATTTTTCTAGCCTGTGATAAGTCTCTCCATATGTTCAAACATATCAGGATTTTCTGTGTTGTTTTTTTTTGGCGGGGTGGGGATGGGATTTTTGTCATCATCTCTCACTACAATGTCACAGATTAACACCTTAAAATATGGGGCAAGAATTAGAAAGGACACTGTAGAAAGAAATAATGAGGACAAAAAATAATTCCAGACTATAAAATATATAGAAGTCACAAAAAAGAGACATTTAGAAAGAATGGAGGTTTGGAGGGGAGGGTAAGGAGAATAAAAAGATGTGGCAGGAAAGAAGAGAATATAAGAGAGGAGACTAAGTGAAATGGCACAAAGAATTTAAGAATTGTGCAGGGTATGAAAAGCCATAAGAAAAAAAATCCAATGTCAAGCCAAGACACGTAGCAGAGATGTAACTGCTCTTATCTGCACTTGAGGGCATGAAATAATTCCTTTTTTAATTTTGCCTTTTTAATCCTGTCAATTGGAGCTGTCACTATGGATGTAATAGCAAGTATCCCAATCACAATATCAAAGACTCTTCACTGACACTCCTTGAAATAGCATTAATATCTGCTCACTAAGGGTAGTACATTTAAATGTTCTCGTGCAATGTTGTAGCTCCCCTTTAGTCAGGTATCAAGCTGCTATTTCACGCTCTGCCTGTAAAATTATTAACAGCTGGCCTAACGTTAGATCAACTGGAGTATGGTTTGCTAGAACAAGACAGTGCTTAATAAGACTATTTCCTACTCTATCAAGTTATCACCCCCTTCGTATTTCCAAATACCAGAAATGGCCTTTGAGCCCAAAGCAGGATCTAACTTTTCAAGAGCGACAGGCCTGAAGTAAGATGTCAGACTTCGATTTTGGGGAAAGGTGAATTTAAAATCCAAACTTGGATCCACAAATGTTCTCTGCAAGTAACACGCTCGGTAAAATCCGGGTAAAAATTTCACAGAAAAAACTCGTGTTCCTAGTACCTTTTATATTTTGTGTTAAGGAACCTTGACATGGATGACAATAAAATGAGAAGTTTTCCAACAAAATATTTTCCCATTGGAGAATTCAAATCTTTCCCACTTCCCCCTTCCCCAAGCATATGGGGCCAGGCCTGTCTTTAGGTACAGTGGTTCCAGGCAGTGCTGTCTGCTACTGGCAGCTCAGGACCTTACAGAGTGTAAAATCAAAAAGGCTCAACACACAGCTTCAAAGTAGCCTTGAACACAGTTATTAAATTCCAAAACAGCACGTTTGCGTGGCCCTCCTTCCCAACACAGAGAAAACTCACAGGGCGGCAGTTTTGGATCAAAACTCAGTCTCACTAAGGAGTTAGTAAATTCAGTAACAATGACATAGTCCTTGCCCCAAAGAGCTCACCGTGTTCTTAGGTGGCTGCTTGTTTATCTCACGTCTGATTCCACTGGTTCCTGTGCCAGTTGAATGGATTCTGCTACTCAGAAATGAAACAATGACCTCAATCGGTAGCAATAGGCTAATACTGTCAATACAGTACACTTAGAGGCAGTGTACGCTATGATAATATGGCAGTGCTCACATTGTATCTGGGGATACCTACTGACTCCATGTTAGACCGCATTCATTCCTGATGTAACTCAAGAAGTTAAATGACTGGCTGTGCCTAGGATTTTCATTCCAGATGATCCCTAACATTGATACGTTTCAATAACAGAAAGGCAACATCAGAAATAAGAAGGTGGGTACGTATCGTCCTGACTCTTTCTGGCCCACTGGCTGGAAATGGAAGTCTAGCCGTGGTTTATATTATTCTAGGACTTTGACTATTTGCTTAGGAGACAAAAACTGAGGCAGTAGTTCTACAATAAGTTTTCTCAGAGATGCAGCCACCTTATTTCCCCCTCGCACTTGCTCTTCTATACTTCCCCATGAAATAAGCCAGCCACGGTGGCTGTACTTATGCAGCTGCCTGTAGTGAAATAATCCAGGTTAAAATAACAGTAACAATTATGGTTTTTTTAACCACAATACAGCAAAATTTCTCTTATCTCTCAGCCAGTGGGTGAGTACTGCAGAGATACACTAAAGGTAATTTTGCAGTGGTTCCGTGCACTGCTGAAGCAGATTCAAAATGGCAAGATACTGATATATTGCTTTTAATGCCATTTTCAGCTTTATTGTTGCAAAGGCTATCCAAATAGGGGGACAGGTATTCCCTATGAAAACAACTGGAACATACAGTTCTGTAAAGAAACCCAAATGGACTCATATTTGAATGTCAAGTCCCTAAATATTTATAGCCTGGGTATAGAACAGGTTAACACAGGGATAGAAACACAATACACTAATATCAACCTCTGAAAAGCAAATTACGGATATTCACCTCTTGTGTTTGAATCACTGTAAAGTGGAGGGAAAAAAAAAAGAAACCCCCACCCACCCACCAACTATGCATAATTGGGCTCTAAAGCCAAATGCTACAATTTAGTATTCTGAACTACATATAGATCATTGTGATGTGACTTGCAGTGACGGTTCAGCCCTTTAACCACTTCTATCAGAAGAGTTGTTATATTTGTTCAAAGCTAAGTGTAAGGAACGAAATGTATTGTGCAGGTCTTAGTATTCACTGCATGCGGTCAAAATCTATCTGCATTTAAAACCACGTTCAGACCATTCATTTATTCTAATAGTGCTTAAGTATTTTGGCATGTTTATTTCTTCTGGAACAACAATGAGAGCTGCATTGTTTTTTACTTAAAAATAACCACTTGATAATGAAGTGTTTGACAAATTGAACATAGTCTGCAAATGTATACAACATGCTGCAGTCAGCTCATCAAGAAGAAAAGGATGAAGAAAATGTTAGAAATGAGTCAAGAACACGGTTTTTATTTCTTAGAAATTTATCTTAGAATCATAGAATAGTTTGGGTTGGAGGGGACCTCTGAAGGTCATCTAGTCCAAACCCCTTGCCGTGGGCAGGGACATCTTCAACTAGATCAGGTTGCTCAGAGCCCCATCCAGCCTGACCTGGAATGTTTCCAGGGATGGGGCATCCACCACCTCTCTGGGCAACCTGGGCCAGTGCTTCACCACCCTCAGCGTAAAACATTTCTTCCTTAGATCTAGTCTCAATCTACCCCCCTTTAGTTTAAAGCCATTCCCCCTTGTCCTGTCGCAACAGGCCCTTATAAGCCCCCTTTAAGTACTGGTAGGCTGCAATAAGGTCTCCCCAAAGTTCTCTAGGCTGAACAACCCCAACTCTCTCAGCCTTTCTTCACAGGAGAGGTGTTCCATCCCCCTGATCATTTTCGTGGCCCTCCTCTGGACCTGCTCCAACAGGTCCGTGTCTTTCCTGTGCTGAGGGCTCCAGAGCTGGACGCAGTGCTCCAGGTGGGGTCCCACCAGAGCAGAGCAGAAGGGCAGAATCCCCTCCCTCGACCTGCTGGCCACGCTTCTTTGGATGCAGCCCAGGATACGCTTGGCCTTGTGGGCTGTGAGCGCACATTGCTGGCTCATGTCCAGCTTTTCATCCACCAGTACCCTTGCTTCCTTATGTGGAAGCATTATCTACCCAAAATCAATTGTTCTCTTACGTTTAGAGCTAAGATTCTCTGAGAAGTATTCTAGGGGTTAAAAAGGATCTTAATTCTGCAAATGATTGTTTCCTCTTTACACTTATGTTTCCTTGAAATGACCAGCATGGGAATTACTAAAATATCACCAGAAAATCCTTTTGGTAGGAAGGCAGGAGAAGGAAGCGCAGAAGCCCAGGAGATTTGTGTGAAGATTATAACTCACATGTGGATTCTTGTGATGCAAATACAGTTTTCACTGACTTCATATGGGTTGTAGACAATGGATGTCTTATGAGGCACATGCAAGTCTTCTGAGCTGAAAATGTGTCTTCTGCAAACATTTCCTGCTAGCCGAGCATTTAAAGTTCTCAAACACATTGTCATGAAACAGAAAGTCTAAAACAGCTGCAACATCTGGCTTGCAGCCAGTCAGTATCGGCCGCTTGCGCTGTGAGTTGGTAGTTTGAACTGGAATTTTACCTAATCAATCAGCTCAAGCCGGGGCAGGCAGTGCTGACTGACAGGCAGCGGTTTGTCGGCTGCCGCAACACTCGGCTTGCGATTTCTTTCCCTCCATGTGACCAACTGCCTGGGTCCCATGCTTGTGTTGGTGGAGGGCGAGAAGGCCATGGGCTAGAATAAGAGAGGAAAATGAGAGAAAAATGAACACACAAAGACCAGCAAGAAAAAGTGGGGGTAGAGGAGAAACAACCAAGGGCTAAAAGGGGAATGAGGACATAGTAGGAAGCATCAGACCAGCAAAGAGGGCAAGTTCAAATCTGAGTTACAAGAACACTTCTGTAATACTAAATATAAAACAATGACACAGAATATAAGCCTGATTCTTCTTCTGAAAGTGCCTTATGATACTATGGTAGTTTGATGTAATTTAAACCTACATTATTGGTATAGATTTTCTGATGGCTATTTCATCCAAATAAAGCCTTTCTAGAGAAAGAATTAATTTATTCAGATGCATTCAGTACTGAGTTGTAAACCTGTAGTAATTGCTACACAAACCCCCCAAAAACACCCATCAAACATTTTAAAATTCTTGTGGCTCTTTGACATAGTGCGTCATGTATTGATGGTTCGAGTATGTGAAATTGTGACCATCCCTAATAGATACAGTGACTTACCGTCTTGGTTAATGCTGCTACATTACCACCCTCATACCTTTGCTCTCACTCCCACCTCAGCATACAAAAGGGACAGGGTACGTGAAAATGTAAAAACTACAAAATCTCATATAACAAGTCAGTAATTAGTAAGTTCATGGACAATTATGTAAGAGAAAATGAAATCACATGATCTGCTGAGGTCAAGCATGTATACAGAAAAGAGTAATTTTATACCTCAACATAAGTGGGCTGCTTTAAAATGCTACAAGTTGCCTTTAAAATGCAGATGATTGACACTGAATGACCTATACACTCATAC
Source organism: Aptenodytes forsteri (assembly GCF_000699145.1). Lineage (NCBI taxonomy): Eukaryota > Metazoa > Chordata > Aves > Sphenisciformes > Spheniscidae > Aptenodytes > Aptenodytes forsteri. The sequence goes on along the minus strand of NW_008794953.1, from coordinate 331,462 downwards.
CTACTTAAAGGATGTAATACCTAATTGGTTCATTGGATAGCAAGCAACTCAAAGTGGATCTCAGTCCCATTACATTTTCAGTATGTATTAGAAGTATGATAAAATAGACTCCAGATTTACTGCTTATATGAAATATTTGTCTAGGTAAATGATAAAGGGAAAGATAAAACATGGCACTCAGAAGCAAGTTAAAGAAGTATATAGGAAGAGACAAAACAATCTATACTAAATTCATTTGGAAAATAGTATTATACAGTCATGTCATTATTATTTCTGTCATTGTGATTTCATTAAGAATTGCATAAAACTTCATTAAAATTTGGTGGGCGCTGAAAGTTTTTCTGTAGGAGCCTAAATGGATGAAGTACTTGTGACCTTCAGTCTGGATAAGTACTTTCTGCTTGGGAAGTGTAAAGCTGAGTGTATGCTTACATGCCCAGTTGGATTAGAGCGATCTCTTTTGTGGTCAAGTACTGTTTTAAAACAGAAGTAGTAGTCAGTTCAGTGCTTACATCATTATCTTTTTGAAATGCACTGAATTCAAAATTTCCTTCATTGCTTACCAAGGTACAGAACTCAGATATCAAGGGACTGATATCTTACACATGTTACAGAACCATGAGAAGCGCTAATAAAAAAATCAAGGAATAAAGTGTAAGAGATGCAACTATCATGAATCACTGCAGTTGGGGAGGTGCACAAGTTAATCTGACAAGAAACATCATCTGACAGTGAATGAATTTGCATTCATTTACTAATTTGTAATGCACATTTCAAGTTGATTGACATAACTACTAGCCAGGAAACTCAGACACTTGCTGAATTTAGTAGTCTGGTACCATTTGAAAAAAAAAAAAAAAGGGGTTAACACCTTGGGAATGTATAGGTGGATCCAGACTTCCTTTGAAAGAGGAAAAACTTCAAGAGAGATGTCAACAAGTATTAAAAACAAGTAGAAAATTAAAAATCTAGTGGTTTGGCTATATAGCGGATTAAAGACTTTCAGATTTTGAGAGCGTGCTCTGGGGAACAAAGAAAGCCTCTAGATATTGTGAATTATACCATCTTAATTCTGAGAGATAGTAAAATTTTATATTTACACACACACCACAAAACAGTTGTGCTGAAAGTAGGATACCTGCTTTCCTGATAACATATCATTTTTGTTTCATTCATATTTAGTAAAGCTTTTCCACTGGAGCTAGCATTCTTAATTTTGCAAAAAAACGCTGTGGAAACCTTATGGGGTCAGGATCTGTACTTCGCCTCTTCTCCAAAATATATATTGATACCAATATGCTGCACAACAAATTCAGAACTGATTGAGAAAGGCATTAGCAATCTGCTCTATCACAAAAGTTACTTCAGTTTTCCATACACATCTACCACCCACTTTCAGCTCCGCCTAACGTGGCAGAGCTTTAAGATCTAAGCAGGTGGGTTGTTCACACAAGCTGAGTTTAGTGAGAGCTCAGGAGCCGCGCTGAAATCTTGCATCTCTCTGCCCCCTGCCTCCCTCCCGCTGCTTTACGTTCTGCACTCCTCTCCATTCCCAGACTTTGGCAACCCACCCTGAGCTCATTTCTTGGTTTTCTATGGCGGATAGAAACCATTGTTATATCAATATTTAAAGTTGCCTTAGAGGAATGGAAATAATGCTAGTTGCAGGTAGGCATTATGCTGAAAGCTGCTAAGTGGGTGCCATCAGTGTTTTTTTTATTTTTATAGCTTCACCCAGGCCGGGAATGATTTAGGGTCAGCTGACCAGATAATAAGAAAAGTTACCTGTGCCCCACACTTCCCATGCTTTCCTAAATTTTCACTAAAAAAAGAAAAATAAAATCAACACGGCACTTACTAATGGGCTGGATGCAACTTTCCAAGTTATGAATTTACATCCAGTGCAAGCTCTTGCACTGTTCAGCCAACTGGAAAACATGTAAAACATATATATAAGAAGGGAATTAGTTGTTTGAAGGAACCAGGCAGCATTCCAGAGGGTGACATTTGATCATTCTCTGGGCAGGAGACAACATGGTCTGCAGACTTCTAACTTGGTGACATGCTATATTGCAGTTATTGCACTGCTAGCAGGTAGTCAGTGCAACTACGAGGACAGCTAAGTACCATAAATACGACAGGATGGTTCAAATTTTTACTCAGGTGGCTTACTAGAAAGATGAACAAGCCCACAGGGTTATTTTTCAGCTTAGAGTGATGCTGACTGTGGCCTCACCATGGCTAAAATATCAATATCTCTAACACTCAGAAGCAACTAGCACGTACTGACCTCAACAGAACAGCAAAAGTCCAGAATTAGAACTCACTGAACAATACAAAATATTTTGGCAGAAGATAGCCACGAACACCATTCTGCTAGTGTTGCCCCTGCTTTCTGTGGAAAAAAAAGAATCACATAATTTTCTAAGATTTCTATTTAGAGACTTCACTAAAGCATTCACTCTGCTAAGGAAGTGAATCCATACAAACACAGTTATAATAAAAATATTATTGAATAAGGAGGCAGTATTAACTGTCAATGTACTCTCCACATAACAGCGTTCACAAGGCATGAGTTAGCACCTGGGCCCAGATCCAAGACACAACTGAAGCAAACGGACTCCAGAAATGATACGATTATGCCATGAAAGAAATTTAAGCAAGAAGCTTAGTTCTGTTATTTTGTATTTCAGTGCCTTGGATGGGAGGTGATACTGCAGTTTTCAAGACCAAAAAGTTGAAGGAATCTTCTCCTTCCAAATGAAGTAACCTAGCTGTATGTGTGAGGAATGGTTTTGCGTCCCATAAATCTAAGTACACAAAAAAGACTGAGAATACCAACATTAGCAAAGATTCAAACATGAATAAAGGTAATTGACTCAAAGGGATTTGCTTGATGTTCAACTTTGTAGCTTGTTGTGAATCTATAGTGAAACAAAATATTTTTCTGTGTGTTTATGACTTACAGCAACAATTTAATTTGGTTATACAGTACAATATTATCACCATTTTCATCTCTCTCTGACAGCAAAATCTGAATTCATTTAAACAAAAATCTGATATGATAAAATCAGAGATGTCTCTTAGAGGGAGTAAGCAGAGTTCTGCAAGGCAACAGATTTAACAAGAATCTGAATAGAGAAAGCACATGAAACCAAAATATCACTTGCTGTTTTTCAGTGTTTCTATGCTTCCCATATCCCTGTCATGCAAAGCCCTTACAAACTATTATAAACAATGTATTCTCGGTAGAAAACATCATCATGAATCAAGGTTTTATACTAATATTTGGCTCTTAAAGGGCATTTGTCCATAGAAAGCCCCATTTTAGTGTAAAATTAGCTCTAGCAAAACATTTTCAGCTACTCACATTCAAAATTTTTATATTTTTGTTTCAAGAGCTCCTGAATGTTTTCTATATATGTATGGAAACAAGGGGCCACATTAGCAGCACTTTAGATTTTTCAGTCTTGGCCAAGATTTTTAAAATAAAGTTATTATCTTCTTACATATTTAAAACTGATTTTTGTTGTTGTTGTTGTATATCTGTGCGATTATCCCAAGCAGCTAACAGGTAATGTAGTATTTACTGTTAGAGCAAACAGGGTTCACACTGATTAGAAAGATGGTTCATGATACGGCAGAAGTATTTTCATACATGTTCATCTGTAATAACTCCAGACACTGTTAGCATACCAAAGATGACAGGATAAGGAATATTCATACAGCAGAACCTAGACTATTCAAAGGTGGAAAAATGATGAAAAAACTTAGAGTATTCAATACAAGAACAAATTTTATCTTTCATGATGATTTCTCTAATGTCTTTTCAGTGCCCCAGAATCAAGGACAAAATCCAAAATTTCCTTGTATAAAATTCATCTTTCAAACATTCATTGCCTAGTCTCCCATCAAGTGAATGAAATTTACTGAATTTATTGACAATTTTTCTTTTTTTTTTTTTTTAGGCACAGGCTTCTTCAAATGAAATTATCTTCAGCTCTGAGCTTCCAGGTCATGTCATACTAAGGTGTTTTGGCGGTTTTTTTGCCTGTTATTGGCGGTTTTTTTTGCCTGTTATTTTTTAGTCATAAGTATCATAGAGCCAAAATGATAAGCTAGTAGGCAATCTATATCAGCAGATCTGTCCCAGTTTAATTTTTTTCATAACTTTTTTTTCATAACTCTAAAGATTTCCTCCTCCTATGCTGAACGTAGCAAAGAACACTACAAGGCTCAGAACCCTTTTATTCTTTAGGACTAAATTAATACCACTGGAATTCAGTCAGGTTTCTTCTTCTTCTTCTTCTTCTTCTTCTTCCATTGACTGCATCTATAGAATATGGTTTCTACATATTTCCAAAGAGATCCCCAGAGGACTGGCACTTGAAGCTTATGGCTAAAGACTGAACAATGAAACAGGTCAGCTTGTCCTAAGAAATCAGGTCATTCAGCTGTATTTCATGTTATCATTTTGACAACAGGGGATGGGGGAACAGACACAGTTGTAAGCCAGCTCTTTGGAAGAGCCACTTACAGAACACGGTGAAATAGCAACACTTCTATTGTAAAACCTAAATTCATCTTTAATACACAGTCCAATTATTATGGGTGTTGGTCTCCCTGTTTCTTCTCCCAGTTTTTCTCTATTTACGAGAAAAGCAACACTTAAAAGTAACTTCAGATTGATGATCCCATGTCTTGGGTTTTTTTCTGGAGGGAAAGCACCACTATTCAAATATTCACTACAGAGGACATTTTATCGCTGTGGATGTTTGCAAGAACGAATTGAACAATCACACATTGAACAGTCACACATTTCATCAGAGAATTTCAGTTTGTGGTAAGGTGCCCAAAGCTTGAAATGAGAATTTGTTCAATATCTATACACTGAAAAAAGTATCCATATGGTGACAGAATTCCCTTCGCTTAACTATAAACTACAGAGTACATACAAGATTTTCTGTGTATACACCCACAAATAATTCCAACTTTCTCCATAAAGTCACTGAAGCTATCCTGAGATGGCCAAATGCATAGTTCTGATATATTTTCTAAGTCTTCATCCACAGGTAGCATAAAGTGAAGCCCGTGGAGCTGCTTGTTACATAGTCTCTAACTACACCACCGCATAGATGGTAGCATCCAGCGCAGAGAATGAATCGGAAGGATACTGAACAGAATTACAGGGATGGCTGATTGCTGTGATGTACTCCATGGATGCTGAGAGAGCAAGTAGCTCGGAAATGAACTTCTGATCTGCTGTTGAAACAGATGGAAATTGGAGAGCTCTTCAAAACTTCTGAGTTTAATTAAAGCCAGGCATTTTCAAAGCTTCCCCAGCTCTGTTGCAAAAGGCTGTACCTGGGTCTAGGTCTCCCAACAGAACTGTTTCTAGTCCTTTTGTAAGAATTGTCAACTGTGTCAAGGCCTTAACTGTTTCTGAATACCATGTCTCTAAAGCTGTGGCAAACATATAAAGCAAATCACTGCAGTAAGAAAATAAGAATTTTTATTTAGTGGGAATAGTTTTTTAGCACAACATACATTGTTAGCAAATCCTAGAGCTGACCAGCCATGGAAGGCACCATCAAAAGTCAAATATAGGTAATAGAAACCTTGAAAAAAAAAAAGTTTTGGACCAAACATCATTACTTTTTGGAACCTCTGCTGTAACTCCTGTTGACAGGAAGCTTATGCACATACACATAAATACACATACACACACACTCTACTTTTCCAGTGCTTTTCTAATACGTGCTCCTTTTGTCTTGAAATAGCTGCTTAAGCTCATTTTGTACTCAAAAAATGGGAAGAGTAGCAGTTCATGTAATTGCAAATGAGGTCTGTTTGACACACTCTTTACTGAAATGCAATCAATACTCTCTTCCAAACCCCTAACTGAGCCAATACAGCAGAACACAGTCATATGATACATCCAACCCATCAACTGATTCTGATTCTTGCCTTACACCTACTTGACTGTAAACAAGTATAAGTGAGAACTGGGAAGTTATGAAAATGCTGTCAGGGCCCAATATTGGCCTAGAAAGTGCAGATTTCGTCAAAGAAAACAAGAACTGTAAGTGAGCAGGACCAAGCATGGTCTGAAGAACACCACATACCTGGTACCCAGCTGAGTGAGTTACTTGCAAGACAGAAAATTCTAGGCAGGGCAAGAGCAAAAAACATGTGCTGTGGATACCAAGGACTGTATATTTGTACGTCAGATACATGAACCGGCTAGGTGGCCAACTAGCTATACACAACTGTAGAGTGTTGGGCTGTGTGTTGTATATTAAGGCAGGAGTAGTTGAGGCTATTTGCTTTTGAGTCTCTGGACAGTCAGGCCCTATTGCATTGCTCTGTGACCAGCACACAGTACTGTGACAGTACTTAACTGCAACTCTCCTCACAAAGCTTCCCGAATAAATAAAACCAAACTAACAATCTGTGTATTAAGGCAGGCGTCTCCCTTAAGGGTTACATATTTTTGGCCACTGGAAAGATCTCAGAAGGAAAAGCCTTCATTGTAAATGTATTGTTTGTTTGTTTGTTTTTTAAAGAATGGTCACATATACCAAAAGAAGTGTTTCACTGCAGTTTAAATAAGTAAATTAATATTAATGTGAAAGAGCTTGTAGAACTGTCCACTGAGATACTGACCTAAATCTTTCACTAGGACAACTTACATGTTTATCAAAAAGTTTACCCACCTTGCTTTTTCTCTGTCTTTTAATTCTGCCAATCAAAGTTTCACGCAGGAGCTTAAATACCAGGCTACATTTAAAAAAGAAAAATAAAAAATGTTCCTCCTGTCTGTTCCCAGACTAACTAGAAATTGGAAGAAACAAGCCAAATTCCAATTTGCAGCGAATCTGAAGTAAGTCTGCTTTAGCAGTTAGTCTTTGACCAGGTGGCCAGGCCCTAAGATGTCTGTAATCATTAAATTGCCACCAAAAATCAATGGAACTACGCTTAGTTACACCGCTGGAAAATATTTTCTCTCTCTGCTTCCCAAAGATGCAAATCAATTGAAAATACACATTTCATCTACATCTGGAGCACTTTGATACACCGTTTCCTTTGATAGTAACTTGTTCTATATTGCATCGACCATCAGGCATTCAAAACGCATGTTGTTCAAGAGACACCATATTAAAGAGGATAAGAAGCAGTTGTACCGTGATAACTCAGCTGGCATTTGGCAGTAACCACTGCATTCACTTCAACAAGCTTGTCTTTTAAAAGTCTGTTCTTCCCCCATCCCCTGGGGAATTCAATATGACTATAGCTAGATGCATAGAGAATACAAAATACCCTTCAACATAGCTGTGAAATTCTAACCCCAACTCATAATAAAAAAAGGTGCAGAAAAAACATCTGTGGAGCTACATGACAAAGTCTTCTTAATATCACAAACACTCTGGTCAGAACATTTGGAAGATGCATTATCTAGATAAGCATTAACAGAAAGGCCTATCAGAGAAATTTCACCAAAACTACCACCTTTTATTAAACCCAGGGGAGATTTTAAAATCACCCCATTATTCTGATGGCTTTAGAGAGCTGCTTTCTCTGGTGAAAACATGTTTGAATGTAACGTGAAAGAGATCTGGCTTAACCCTAGCGTCAAAATATGTGGAGAACCGCGTTAATGGCAGAGCCAGATTGAAAGAAATATTTTTATCTTGGCAGACTTCACAAAATCAGGAGTAGTGTCTTTTGATCGATGTCAGCCTAAATGCCAGCTGCTTGGCTAGCATTTGAGGATTGAGCTCCATATTAGACATGCTTTAGCCTCACCCACACTGGCACTTATTTAAAAGCCAGGGATCCCTCATGGAATTTTGGAATTCTGAGGTCTGGAACATCTGGACTGTGCAAGGTTAAAAAAAATGGTCCTAGGCATGCAAAACAGTTTGCAAGTGGAGAGAAAGAAAATAAAACTCTCCAGAAAGATATGTTCCCTCTGTCTCTAAGAGAGATAATGATCACTGTTTCAGTGCAAAACAATAATGTGAAAAATATCAACAACAAAAGAATTTGAGATGACACTGATATTTTTTAAAGTGAGGAAAAAATGATATTCATAACCGTAGTTCAAAATTATTCCAGCCTAATTTTAAAACATAATTTCTGTTGAAATCACAAAAGCGCATTTGGCATTTTCTCAGTGTGCTTGCACTCAGTAGGATTATTTACACCTTTAAGATGAGTAAATGCTTAAATGTTGAACTGATCTTGCAATTTGAGTCAAAAGGTATCTGTTAATTTAAGTGATTGCATGCACAGAAAAGAAAATTTACAGATATAAAAGGTAATATATATAGAAGTATAAAACCCAGATCTCTACATGGGAAGGGTTGGAGAGGATACTACATAATTAGTTTTGAAGAAAAAAACCTCTTAATTAACAAAAAAATCTAAGAACAACTACATTAATAGCAGAAGAATGCATGATTTTATCACATAGCTTAAATTTTGTGCCTATCAAAATGTCTCTCTTCTAAGTCATGCTGAATTCTTTGGAATGACCTCTCAGTCAGCCTGCTGATCAAAATTAATTGGATATGTTAGATATAAAGTGGACTGAAACTGTATTAAAGAGAGTTTTGAAATAATATTACCTGTGGTACGGACGTATTAACACAACAATATGATTTTATCACATAGCTTAAATTTTGTGCCTATCAAAATGTCTCTCTTCTAAGTCATGCTGAATTCTTTGGAATGACCTCTCAGTCAGCCTGCTGATCAAAATTAATTGGATATGTTAGATATAAAGTGGACTGAAACTGTATTAAAGAGAGTTTTGAAATAATATTACCTGTGGTACGGAAGTATTAACACAACGACGGGTTAAAGTTTACATTGCCCTAACAAAATGTCGTGCATGAAGGCTGACACCCAAGTCTCTCTCTACTGAGGTAATTTTGCCCACTGAAATGACTGAGATCAGCTATCAAAGATGTGAAAATATCAAGAACCTGTTGGGTCATGTGCCTTACAGTTGCAGAGAGGAATTCCCTAAACATGAGGAATCTCCCAGCTGTCTAGAGACCTACCATTTCCAACAATGCTCTCCCTGAAGGCAAGGCCAGGATATGCTGGAAAGGCTCTGGAAGAGTAATCTGCACTTTGGCAACACCTATCCTGAATATCATTCTCAAGGGAGACATTTATATGTTTTACTACAGGACGGGCCTGGGATCCATCTAACATACACTATAGGTGTAAAAAATAGAAAGGCAGGACCAAAATTTATGGTGTACCACCCATGCAGACACACACAGTCCACCTTGGACAAACACAGCTCAGGAACAGCACAGAATCCAAGCCAATTTGTATTTTCAACCATTACCAGTATGGTAACAGGTTGAAGGTGGAAGAGGAAAAGGGGTTTTTACGATAGGGCTGAATAACGTTGGTTCCCGTCAAAGGCAATAAGGGCAGGTGTTACTCAACAGTCCACCCTCAATGCTTAAAATATATGATCTGAATTATGACAATATTTGGATGAATTGTTCTCAGTGAAACCCCCGAGGGCTCTCCAACCTTAGCCCATTACTGTAAGCATAAAATAAAACTAGACTCACTTTTCAAGTGGAACGGTTTTGGCATCACATTAAAATTGAGTCCACGTACTAAATCAGTTTGAGACATAAATGCATTTTCCCCTTAACATCACGGATAGATTGCAGTTTCAAACAGGAAAAAAAAAAAGTTTTAAAACGGCAAAACACATTAATAACCCATTCCTTCACTTTACTGTTGAACACGATCTGGTCCAGACTACAATGGTTAGTATCAGGAACTTGAAATGCATCTTCACCTGGTATCATATAAATTCCCTTTGAATGTGAAGTTACTTTAACCAGGGGAAAGCCAGTTTAACATAGGCTGATTTCCTGATATTAGACTTAATAGCTGGGTATTTATTTATTCCTCCTTCATGACTGACTGCTGCAGAAAGAGGAAAAACAAACACCTAGTCAAGTGTTATATTGCATGTGAGCTTTAGTTCATTTTTTTTCCTCAAAATTCCACCCAGCACAGCTTAGGCTGGTTGCAGGACTCTGTGCCAGAGAGGGAGGAGGACCATTCTTCCCAGCCCTATTTCTTCTCCATCATCTGCTTATATCTTGGACCTACAGGTCCAGGTGTTAGGGGCGACGTCTACTCTGTTTCCTTCTCCATCAGGAGTGCTGAGAGTGCAGGGGGGTGGAAACTTGGCTTTGCAACTACAACACACTTGCTCTAATTACATTTTTATAGAAATGAGAAACTAGTTGTGCTGAAACTGTAGAGATTATAAACATTGTGTTCTATATTGTGCCATCAGCTTTTAAGCAGATGGCTCAGTTTATTCAGCAGATGTCCTGGTAGCATGATCTATTCCAGTGTTTGACTACAAATAAACTGACTAGGTTGACCAACCCTTAAGGAATTCATGAAAACTTCTCATGTTCAGAATAGTTCTCAACAGGAATATTTATATATTACTAGTTTTCATGTGCATATATTACTGCCTCCATTCTTGATCTCATAGCCTTTTAGACATATATTAGCTTTCCTCTCCCAGAACAAAGCGCCGTCATCCCTGCAAATCTCAGCTGTAAAATGTAGGAGTGAAAATTATGCTATGAATTTTTTATGATCATATTCTATTTGGTGTAAAGTTCAAAAGTCTGACATATGTAGGATTCAATGGAATATATTTTTTGGTTATATTCAGATCTGGTAAAAAATATTTGTGACGTGCGCTAGAAACAATTTTAGCTTCGCTTAGAAATGTGTTGTACTAATTCCCTGCTCGTCATGGTAGATAAGAACACAGGAAAGGAACTTTTCAAGTCTGTATACTTATATTACTTTTACTTTGGTGAGAAAACACAGTTCTCTGTAGGACTGCTAACAGATGAATATTTTCTTTTTATGACTGAGCTAAGAGCTACAAAAACCAGACACTGCTAGCAGCCAGGAGCTAAGTGTACAAACAGAAGGGGAAACAGAACTTCAGAACCAAGTCAGTGGAGTTCTACTGAACGCAAATTTTCTACCAAATAAAGATCTGGCCAGTCATCTGAAAGTTTCTCCCAGTGCCAGAAATAGCATCACAAGAAGGAAATATTTAGTTCAACAAGGTTAGGATAATTGATGGTTGTATTTTTATCATAATAATGATGATAATAATAATAATTTAAAAAACCTTCCTAGGTATTTTAGGACTTCTTTTATTCAAATAATCTAAAGTTAGGGAATCTATTGTACCTTGAGTTTGCTGAGCATGCATTTGATTTTGCCAACTTCCTTTCATAGTTGTATCTCAGAGTTTGATGAAAAATTTCAGTCCAACCTCTGATTTAACAATTATGGCTTGTAAATGACTTCATTCTAAAGCTTTTATAACTCACAGCATTGGATGCAGTTAAAAAGTATAAATGCAGATATTTTAGTGAATCTATCTTTTTTGCTGCCACAACTATTTTTCCAGCTACTGCGTTAGCCATCTTTACATATACCTGTGATAATCAAGGGATGAAATATAGTCATGTACAACAGAGTGAGACAATCCTTTAAAATGCCCTTGTGACTCTCGTTTCCTTATAAATGCTATAAACTTTAAGGCTAATCCTGTTCCGATTGTGTACCTGCTTTCATTCTTACACCGCTGCTTTTAATAGCACCATGAACTAGAAATGACGCTTTGGAAAAAACATCTGACTTTCAGTACACCTGTATCCTTTGTCTGTATTTGCTAAATACTCTATGAAATGTGAAGTTCTACTATTGGTACCCTTCTAATGACGTATCTGGGGAACTATTCACATGTTTAAAATTAAGCACATTCTTAAGTTTGTCAATGAAGTGATGCTTATACCTGGGAAAGATTTTGCTTGCAGAGGAATCAGAGCTTGGGGGCTAGAAAATGGGAATCACTGCAATACAGAAACCATTAATTTCAAGACATTATATGTTATTGCAGTTTGTGGATCACTCATCCCCAGAGAAACTTGAAAACAGAATTGAGATAATAGATATAATGGCCACACCTGCAGATGTGGTACAGGTTTACAAGCATCCCATACAAAGCCTATAAATTTCCCTCCTGAAAATTAATACCAGCTATAATACAGTACATGTGCAAAAGTCTCTGCAGGCTGAATAGCACCCAAAAGTCCAGATGGTTTGCTTCAACGAAACATTAAAAAAACCCCAAAATATAAACGGGCAAAAAAGACCAGCACACTCTTTGCACATAGACATTGTTGTAACTGACAAACACAGAATAAAACCATCTTCATTAACACTTTATACTCTCCATCTTTTCACTTTGCAGCAGAATCATCCACGCTTATTCTTGATAGACTAGGCAAACTGTATGACATCTTTTAATGCATCAAGCCTATTACTTTACTCAGTTGATCATAAGTCCAGCTACACCTATCCAAAAGATACTGTCCACTCCTAGTCTCTTCATCCTTTTGGAATAATAATTTTTAAACACAGTTTCAGTTCACTATTTCTATTTTAACCAAGATCTAAATATTTTCTGTTTCTACATTTTTTGTTCATCTTACCCCCCAGCTCACTCCTCTGTCTTTGGAAACAGCAGTTGGATGCTTTAGGACAGCATTTAAATCATATTAGCCAAATGGCTCCAGTTGTTCTTATGCTTGTTCAGCCATCAAAGCCAGGAACAGTGGAGCCCATTTTGGATGCTCCATACAAAATACAAGCCTATTACTGTGGACTTATTTTTCTCAGTTCTTTCTTTTCATGGATCACAGATACCTTATACCTTGAGAAGGCTTAGATTTCAGGCTGAAAAATCCCTATGACTTGCTAAAGACAGCACATAACTATATGGATTAATTATTGTTGGGGTTTATTTGTAATCTTCTCAACATCCAAACATCATTGATAGACATCTATGTTTTCAGTGACTATTACAATATACTTCAAGGAAATTCATATTATGGAGTTGGAAATTTGTTTCTGTCAGCTTCTGAAAGATGATGATGACAATGACAGAAAAGACTCATTCATATTCCTTGAAAAGACTTGTGTTTAACTCATCTATAACCTTGGTTAATAAAATAAGCCTGAGTTGAAAACTGCAAGGTTTCCTCTCAAGCTCAAGAAGAGCTTTTCTGCATTGTTTCCTGCTAATAGTTCATAAAGAGTTTAAGATCATGAAAACCAGATTTTTGTCTGTTGTTTCAGTGAATTGTTCTGATTAACTATAACTCAACATTACTGTTTCAGTCCCTCTCTGCCATTAAATCACCTAAGAAAACTTGCGCAGGGTCTCTGTTGTTGAAGTCAAGTAACAGTTAGTAGGCAATTAACTGTATCTAACTACAGTAGGACAGATGCCTTCTTCTGAGCAGCCTTGTCCTCTGGTATTTGATTGTAGCTTAGAGATGATGTGAAGGTCCATCCTTACTTCATAATTACGCTAGGAATCAGGAGAATTCCCTTGTTTCAGAGAGGGGTGCCAGGTGTCAATGCCTGGCCAAGCAGAGGTGAACTGCTGTAGAAAGTATTCTGCTGACAGACTTTCTGCACAGCACAAGAAGCCCAGCCAAATATATGAGGGTACACTAATCTTGGCCACCAGCTCATTTAAGTGAAAGTGGAGAAAGAGAAGGAGGCATTAGGAAACAATTCTTAGCTACCAGGCATCTTTCACTTGCATACCAGTCCTTCCTTGTCACTCCTAATCTCATTCTACTCGATGAAGACATGACAGCTAAACTTATAACTTTAAACAAACAGCTGTGTATTAGCTCATTTCAGGAGCGTGCTAATGCAGGCAGATGGCTTCTGGACTTGTATATCTGCACAATTCTGTACTATTACTTCATACAGACTTGGGGTTCTGCACAGCATTGCACTGCACCATGAACACATGCTAAAGCAATTTTACAGGCAAGAAAACTAGGTACCTATGGATTAACAGGCACTTAAGCAATGAGGCATAGTTTATATGCAAATAGCTCTTGGTCCTAGACTCCTAAGCTGCAGCTCAGGTGGAACTGAGGTATGCGAATCCGTTTTTGAATCTGGACCTCTGTGTCTTATGCTTTTCAAATTTGCCCGAAGTGCATAGCAAAAATGCAAATTAGTGCTGTAAGAATAGGAGAAAACTAGTTTTCAGTAGGGAAATACTACAACAGTGAGCTTGAAAGTGAAGTAAGTGTCCAAAAAAAAAAAAAAAAAGAAAAAGAAAAAAAAAGTGAGAAGCATAAGGCTGGGAAAGGAATAACTTGCCGCGTGAAGCTGCAGCAAAGCAAAACAACATGAGTGAGCTACAGTTTGCCAAAGCAGCTTAGAGCAGCCCCAAAGAAGCAAAAGTCTGTCAGCGAGAGTTTTCCCCTATGACTCTGATCCTCAAGTTTAGAGCTTTCAGGCTATAACCAAAAGGAACACAGGCTGTTACAACATAAACAGAGAATTTTTTAACTCAAGCTACATAACAGGCTTGCTTTTCAGTTACAAGGTGTTTCATTCTGCTGCACAAGAGACTCGCTTTTAACTACCAGAGAAGTACTTTTATAGAGCTTGCTAGTTTAACTTGTGATCAGCCTTTTAGCCATGAGCTACTGTCTTCCCTGCTCCATCCTTGCCTCCTTGCTTTAAATTAACTCCTTAATTGCCACTGTACTCAAAGCATCTTTGAGCGTACACATTTTCTGTTTGAAACAGCCTCAATTTATCATTCCAAGAAGAGAAAGATGGTAGGTATGGGAAATACACACTGCAAGTAACATTCCTATACAGCTTTTAAGTTTCAGAGCAGATCGCTGTGAGTCTTCCTGCTTGCCATGGCGCAGGCTATACCAGAACACACCACATCTAGTCTTTTCTTGAGAACTACTCAGAGGATGCCACTATTACTAAAGCCTGAGCTGAGGTAGACCCAGTAGGCAAATAAAACACTTTTTATTCAAAAATGTTCAAATTATTCAAGTTGAATAAGTATTCACTTATTCAAGTGTTCAAATAAAACACTATTTGAACACTTTTCTGTTCCACCTGATCTCTTAATCAAGCTGTGAACTTCAGCTTTCTGGTTATTCCCACTTCACCAGTATCATACCACAGGCAGCCCTGTGGGAGTTCTCACTTTCACTGGGGTAACATGAGGGCTCTGCAGGTTCTCCTCAAGGTCACTGAGGTTTCTAAAAGGATAGACAGGAATCTAGAGGGATTTACCAGCAGCCTGACAGCCACTGATTTTGGTGCAAGTCAGACTGTTAGATGGTTCTGAAAATCCCAGTTTGAGCCTGTTTCCAGCTGTAGGCACCTAAATCTCTTTCAAATAGGATTGCATAAGAGTGCACAATAAGGTCATTTAAGGACATCAAATAAGCTTTAAGGGGCATATGGCTATAAAAACAACAAAAGCAGCTGTTAAATGCTAACAGCTTTTGGACATGAACTACAATAGCTAGGATGCTTTTTAACTGGCCATTTAGATAAGATAGAAATGAGGAAAACAACAGTAATAAAAAAGCATCAAAAAGCTCTCTTCTAAGTAGAAATCTATAACCAGAATTTTAGAAGTCACAGCAATGAACTTTTTCTGTTATTTCCAAACAAATTAATTGTACGCTATTTTTCTGTTAGTTAGCTGTTAGTAAAGAAATGAAATTGTTTGGACACAGCTTTAAAGTAAGTATCAAATCACAAATTAAGTTGGACAGAGAAACTCTCTGCTGATGAAGTTGTAATCTATGTTCAGGAAAAAAACAATTCTGGTTATCCAATAGTTCTCATAGTTGGATGAGAGCCTTTGGGTACTACAAATAAGGTTCAGTGAAGTTCGTCCAAAACACTGGGTTCTGGAGAACTACCCACCACCCCCAGAAGCCAGCCCTCAGCCTTTCCTCTTTAATTGATGACTCCTACCATTGTTCAAGAAATCCCTTCCCTACCTCCCCCACTGCAGTAACCCTTTCTCTCCTTGTGCTCGGGCTGCTGGGTAAGCAGGGAGAGGGAGTAGCTAGACCAGAGCTGGCTCTCATGCAGAGGAGAAGTGAAATGGAGGAATGGGTAGGTCACCCCTGCAGCTGCAAGGGAGAAGGGAGGCATGAGAGAGGGCACGGGGATAATTCCCTGCCCAGCAACAGCTGCTATCACACATATCTTGGCTTCTCCTCAAGGAGGAATGGGAGCAGATCAGCCATCTGAGCTGCATACTACTTGAACCCTATTTTCATGGTGAAGACAAGGTAGGCAGTCTGTTGCCGCGGGCAAATGACTATTTTTTCTATTCTTAAAAGTATCCCTCAGAGAAAGAAGCACTTGAGGAAAACGGTACAGGCAATAACCCCCAAAATAGTGAAAGTGAAATACAGCATTTTTACAATTAATTACAACATGGTCAGCAACAACAAATCACACTACTAAGTCATTATCAGAGACAATTCTATGTATGTAATCATATTATCATCACCTTCCTATTTACTTAGAATTGTCCTGTGAGAGAGGGAGAATAGTAACTGCTGCTAAGACAGAGAAGGTAAGTGACTTACCCGAGATCACAAAGGATGGGTGCAGCTAAGCCAGAAGTGGAACCCATGGCATCCCATACCGTCACAACATGAGATATCCGTTCTGTGCCTCCCATCGCATTGCTCTTACATTGGCCTCAGCTGACTTTGTACCAGCACCTGCACGAAACAAAAAAGTTATGTAAAACTCACCAACAAAAGTGATCTAGTTGTTCTTTGTTTACAGAGTTTATAAATAAATCTTCTATTCGTTAACCTTCACTGAGTTGAGCTCTGCCTTCTACCAAAGGTAGAAACTCAGGTTCAACAAACCTTTCCGTGCCAACTGGATTAATTTTAGTCAGAATTGCAATGAACATGTAATGAAAAGTCACGTAAAATAAAGGTGCGCCCACTTTTAAATACCAGCAATGCTACAAATTCAGATGAGATGAAGCACACTAACAACAACAAAAAATCCTTGCATTTCAGTTTTCCTAACCATCGAGCAACGTTCCCTGGATTTTCTACAAGGACATCTGTAAAGTGCATTTAATAAAATATATAATTATGCTTTTAATTATTGTTTAATTAATATTTTTCTTTTTTTTTTTCTGAAGGGCTTATATCTCACCTACTATTGCATGGCTTTAGGCTCCTGTTTGACATAACGATTTTAGAATGCCAATTTTTTTGTCCTAAGAAACACGATAGTTTTCCAGTTTCAACAGTCTAGGTTTTTGTCCTAACAAACATAGTTTTGCAGTTTTCAACTTCTAGGAATTGACCTAACAAACATTATAGTTTTAAAGTTTTAAACTTTCAGTTTAAATCAGTCCCAGTTTGGAAAGTCAATGTAGAAAAATGTCTTAATGTCCCGGACTTATATAAGCACCCCTTAGTACGGGTTTCACCTAATCCAGGAGTACTCAACTTCCATCCGTTTCCTTCATTTCTGTACCAGGAGCTGTTTTCAGCTGCTTCCATTGTCCTTATTGCTATATGTATGTATATCTAATCTTTCATTGTGTTTACATAAAATTCACAATTATATTGGCATAAAGTTTAAATTCCCTTTCTAGTCAACATGGAAAGTCTCAGATTTTGACAACGCACCAAACTTGGAGGAGAAACCCCCCAAAAAAGTTCAGAAAAATGCCCTTTGTGATCTTACTAACTGCAGCTAATGAGCCCTGCATCACTGGTCACTGCCTCCTCTGTTCTACCAACACCGCTGTTTGTACGGTTGCATTGCGGGGTTGAAACGATCTTTATTTAAGGTCAGACTCTCTTTATTTCTGTAGAGGGTTGGGGTTTTTGCTTAGTTGTTTTTCTAAAACCAGGAACCCTGTAGCTGACTGGTTTGCAGTTTATTCTCAAAAGCTGTTGTACTAGTGAATTGAAAAGGCAATGAACTGCAGCACCGAAATGAATGTCTGGGGGCAGAGAGAGGTGGGAATGTCTAATGTGGCTTCCTCGCCAGAACTGACATGACACAAATATGTTGTTTTCAGTCAAGCAAAATGCTGAGCCTCTAGGTAAATATTCGTGTTTATTGTGGGTAAAAGGGTCTACTGAAGCATGTAATAATTAAGAGAGGACTTAAAGAGAATTAAGAGAGGACTTAAAGAGAATTAAAAGAGGAACTTTTCTGGCCATAAAATACTGCTTTCACCAGTCATCAGCTTGATTTGAAACAATAAACTTCAAGGATCACGACAGTAACGACACAAGTTTATCAGAGAGGTTACAAATTCCAGTTCTTCATGGGACTTGGAAAACTGGAGCGTGTTTCAGAAATCAAGATCTACAGCAGCTTTAATTTTCAGATAAATATTTAAGAGTTAATTTTTAAACATTTCAACAATGAAAAAACTGTGGGTTTAGAAGCAGTTTTGGAACAAACCTCAATTTTGTTTGGGGATTTTTTTTCAGCTATTCCATGTGCATGTTACACATAATACAAAAATACAGTCACAGATGAATAGTAAGGATTATTATTATGAAAAAGTATACACATTGTAGACCCCTGATATACAGCCAGATTTGGATAACCTTATTTATAGAAGTTTCCATTTACTCCTCTACCAAAAGACCTGAAACCAAGTACAGGGCAAATAAACACGGAAAGACGCATTTAGCATTTCTCATGAAACAACTGAAAACAGATGCACCAACAACTACAGGAATCTGAATAAAAATGCCATCATTTTGCTCAGACTAAACTGTAATTTCGATTTTACAAACATACACAGAATTACATTTTCACGTTAATTAACTACTTCTAGTACAAGTGTAGAACAAAACATCAAATACTACAATTACCACAGCTCCAGACGGAGTTTTTAGTGTTTCAGTCACATCTTGACACAACTATCCAAAGTGCAATCTTGTCAAAATCCATAAACCCAGGGTCTCCCCTGCCTCCTTTGAACAGTCTAGAGGCATCTTTTAATCACATCATTTGGACGAAGCCTCAATTTTACGCCATGCCCAACTCACTGAAGTTAAAGTGTTGCAATCCATTAGGCCTGCTCTAAAATGCAAGGCAATTATTAGTAATTGTTGCTGGTTTTGTTGTATAAACGTTCCCTTCATTTGGCTGGTATGTAATGACAACATGTACTATGCTACTTCCTTCCATTTATACTTCTATTACTTCACTAATTTGAATCTGTCAGGATCCATAGGTTTCAAAATAGACTTTGTTTCTAAACAGGCCTACTTCTCCCTTACTTGTTCCTGCTATCAACTTCTAACAAAAATAATACTCGAATTAAAAATTAAGAAATTAAAGAATAATTTTAACTTCCTTAAATGATACTTCTGTATCTCTTATTTACCAAAATTATGAGAGAATGCCTTTATATCAAAATGTTTAAACATCAATTACTTTTGTCAGAAAATTCTTCATGAAGTTTGTTTAAAACCCACCTCTATCGAAACAAATGATAACAGGGCACCATTTACCTCTAACGACCATTTTCAGCCCAACCTAACTCAGTTATCATTTTCAGTTCAGTCCAATTGCTTTCGTGATCGAGTATTTCCATTTTATCCATAACAACAAAGTATTTACAAAATATTTATTTTCAAAAGGCTGATTTATTTAATTTTACCTCTAGGGAGGTTTTCTTTTTCTTTATCTGGCTGGTAATATTTCCAACATTAGAAAAGACATTTCTTCACCCAGGTTCCCTTGGAACCGGACAGTATCATGTTTGCTCTATATTTCTTGCTTGTAATGGGAATTAGATAAGTAATGTTGCCTCATCAGTAATTATACAATCAAATGTATTAGCCAGAAAAGTATGTTGTCCCTTCAGCCAACGTCATATCAAGCATTAAAATTATCGATAAGGTTCCAGAAATGCACAGCATTTTCCCAGAGTGAATGAAGCCTCCTGCTCACATCTTCAAACCAATTTTTATGAGCCCTTCGATGATTGATGCATACAGAAAAATAGTATCTTAGAAAGATGACACAAAGGTCCCCGCTGAGCCGGAACTTCCAAACCCTGCTCATGGAACCACATCACCTTCCTGAAAATTCATTTTAATTGCCAGAGGAATGGCTTTTTGAGCATTTAAGCTAATGAAACATGTTGTAGTGCACACAGCAACATGTTGATGGACTTGCACACTTGCAGAGGTATAAGCTTCAGCTGCCCCATCTATTCCTGGGGCATTTTACAAGATCACTCGCCTCCACAGGTTTTCTGAGCCCACCCTGCAGCCTTTCCTTCATTTGGAGCACTTCTAGGGTCTCTCTCCTTTCTCTGGCTCCCAAGTTTCAGGACTTCTAGCACAATGTTTATCTTTGAGATTCTTACTCATCTTTCAGATTGGGTTTGGAAGCAGTCGAGGGGGTTAAAAATTAACGGCGGATTACAGGCAGCCAGACACAGAAAGTATGGATGCATAAACCTTCTTCCTATAGAAAACCAAACTAAAATCTATATAATGCTGGCGTATTGATGGTTCGAGTCAGGATATCTTCTCATGCATCTATCTGTGCACCTGATATTGCTGGTCAAAATTTGGCATCAGTTTCATGCTGGTCTAGCCCCATTACCTTCACTGGAAACAGCTGTGGATTACCTTGTGCGAAAAAGGAGGTCTTACTGTATCAAAGAGAATTTGTCGGATCAGAAAAATTAAAGGTCTTGTATTCTAATCTAGGTGTATTTTAATATACACCTAAGTGACCAATTCTCTTCAAATGGATTTCATTCCTTACCTATTTCCAGAAAAGCCATAAAAGTGAAATAAAAAGGTGGAGATGCCATAACTAAGACTGCTCAGGCTCAGTCCTGAATGAGGACAGAAATCATGAAAGCCAGATAAAGGGAGTCCAGCCAACACGTTCATATGCCTGTCAGCCAAATAGTTATGCATCTTCCGCCTAAGGTGACGAATCTATAACCTCGAAGTGTAGCATAGTGTAACCATATTGTATTTCCACACAACAAAATCTTTGAACTTAGGCTGAACCCTGTTCAGGAGCTTTCTACTGAGAAAAAAACCTGCATTTGCATCGATTCTCCTAGCAGCTATTCTCTTCAGAGCAATAGATTGTGCATTCTTGATGGTAGGCCTAGAGAGCTGACTTATTTTCCTGCATGGTATTTACATAAACAGTACAAGCTGTAAATTTCCAAGACTGCAGATGATATCTTAATGATTTTGCTTTCAAAACACATTTTTTTAAAGGTATTAAATTCATGTCAATAATTCCATAACTGCTGTTCTATCCGAACGTTTTATATCGAAACATGACAAGTTTAAGTGATTTCCCCTACATATTTACTCTAATATCAGATAAACAATGTTGACAATTTTCCTATGTGAAACCCAACCAGCCCTTGACTGACATTTACAGCAGTGACTGAAATTGAAGCAACATAAATCACTGGGTTTTAACTGTAATTAAATTAATAGCAAAACCTTTGATCTAAATAACCAATTCTAATTTGATTTTTATTTGTACATTTTAATCATTTGTCTAAAGAAAGGTTGACTCTTTTGGGGTGACAGAATTTGGTATTTCCTTCTGCTGCACTGAATGTATACATATGTATTTAACTTAGTGGTTATATATGACTAAACTATATGTTTACTTCGTTTCTAGTGTTTAGTTTTATTACATTAGAAAATAATGATAAAGTTTTTTTAAAGTTTATATGTATCAATTATATTAGCATGGAAATTGGACTCTACTTAAAATAAACAAAACAAGCATTTTGAAATTTTATTTGTTAAATAAAGTTGTCTTAAATATGTATGGCTCATAAGAAAACTGAAGTATTAATAAACTAATTTTCAGTACAAATGCAATTTAAGTAACATAAGCATTTTTATGCACTTAGTGATTTAAACATATTATTTCCATTCTTCCAGGACTTTAGGAAGAGTCCTCTCTTCTGACATCTAGCTCCTAAACGCAAATTGGAAAAGGGCGGGGGGGAAGTTATTGCTTTTTCTATTCTCCCAACAGAATTTTAAATTTTCAATGAACTAATTATAAACTACCTGAAAAAAAACCCAGAAAACTAAAATATTCACACACAGAGGGAAGGCAGTGTCTCTATCAACAGCTAGTTTAATACTTCAGCAAACTAATTCTAGGAAAACTTTAGCAGAATATTCTGCTTTTATTACTATTTTCAAAGGCAAATTTTTAATAGTTTATAGCAAGTATAGTCATTATATAGATTACGATAGCTTCAAATTCTTTATATATATGCACACTTTTTTTTTAATTACTAAATATATATTTAGAAAGTCAATGAAGATGAAACAGATTTCATTTTTATCTACCGTTCAATAAAAAAATACAAAATCCGACTGCCGCATTCTTAAGTCTGTGGGGGAAACCCGAAAGAAGTGGTTACATGGCAAACTGTGACAAACTCATTTGTCAGGAACCATACGTATCCTCAGAAATTAAATGCATGCAGGGCATTAATTAATATCTTGCATTTACATAGATAGTCTTTCATCTCAAAGAATCCTGAAGCACTTTGCACAAATATACAAAATATATCTTCACAAAACTCAACCAGAATAGTTTCATGTGTCAGCTCAAAGAAATCCTCTAAAAATTAGCCACTTATCCAGCATCTCTTTTTCACAAAATAACTATTAGCTACTTCTCCAACAATTCTGGCAAGCAAAATTCAAAAACTGTCTTCTACTAGTAGCACAGGAAATTAAAAGCGTCTCACAAATTACTCCAGTCCCCGCTATAACTTAAAAGCCCCTCTGGGGCCACCTGACATACTCTTCTTTGATCTCCCCTTCCCCTTGTAAACCACATAGCCCTTACCCCCCAAATTAAAAACATACAGCTTTTTCATCTCCAGTCTCCCCAACGGTAGCTTATGCATTTATGCCGTGCCTTATAGCATCGTCAGCTTTATGTTGCTCCTATTACACAATGATTTGACAAAATTGTTCAGTGAAAAGACCCTTCTCTCTTTGTGAGTGATTTTCATTCACACGTGGTGATTCTCATTGAACTTCTGGTTTGAAAACTTCTGACTGATTGGTGGGGATCCGTACTAGCTGCTTACCCTATATCTGCTTCTTTAAGAATTTAATAGAAGTCAGAGATTCATGGAGTTTATAATTCATCATGTTATCCAGTAAACAAATGGATTCTTCTTCTTATACAGGAGTCCGTTACACTGTACACATACAGCAGCTGTCACACTGTTCTTTCTTTCGTCCATCAAGTCCAGAAGCTCGTCTCCTGCAGTGGCCAAACACCTCATCATACATCAAACACTTCAGACTATTTTACACAGTAAGTGAAATTTCCTTTCTGATCTCCGCAGTGGCTGAAGTCCGCTTACAGTTGTCTTACTCATTCTGGTGACAGTGTAGCTTTTGGTCAGGATATTTTTCAACTTATTACAACCTAGGTATAAAATTTAGGCTCTGCAGTGTCTTGCTCTCTTGTAGTAAAGGAATGGGCGGAAGAGCAGCAAGACACATCTCTCCTTTTGCATCATCAGTGAAGCAACAAGCACATTTGCAGTCCTTATGCATTGCTAGGTGCATGTTTTGCTATAGTTAGTCAGGTATTTCATCTTCTCTACAGTCTGCAGAAAACACGCCTCCAGGGGAGGGGGAAAAGAGAAAAGAAGTCAAGTTTTCTTTGTATTCCTCTGAGATACTTAATGACATTAAGGCCCTTACAAAGTAAAGATTCAAGTTTTTGAAAGAATTCTAGCAGAGCTGTGACAAAATCAACCAAACAAGAAAACTACTCATTAAGCTTTTTGTAGTTCTGCCTAATATTCAGCATATCCTACATCTCCCTGAAACCTTCTGGGCTCAGGACTAATGGAACAGTTGCAGATATCTTATTTGAGTCTCACAGTGATGAACCAAATGTTATTTTGCTTTTTAGTATTTGACTTTCCATCTCAGGTCAGTGCTCTAACATCAGTCAGACTCAAGAGAGTGACTGGAAGAGACATAATTTGCAAAATATACCCTGCAGCACAATGAAAAATGATGTAGTTAAAAACAGTGTGCTGGGTAATTGGGAGCTCAACTTATTTATTACAAATTGAATGACTCCACAGATCTAGTTAAGTGCAGCTTCTGAACATAACCAGCAAATAAAAAGGCATCATTGCTGACTGCAATGTGCTATGTGCTAATTTCTCTAACGTAAGCTGGCATCATCAGAAGACTAGGAAGGGAGCTTCAAACATTGTTTCCCACCTTGACCTACCCACTTGCTGAGCAGACCCCATCATAAGGGCAGCGTTATCAGGGCTAGCTTGTTCCTGGCCTTAAAGGGCTGTTCCAGCAGCTGAAGCTTGCTCAGCTGTCAGGAAAAACCTAGTCTGCCCCTTTCTTTTTGGTACAGCTCTATGCATGAGAAACCAGAGAAGTGGTGCTGAGCGGTGCTGTTCTGGCGTTAAGTAACTGGAATATGCTTCTATGCCCAGGACATCCTTCACTGGCCTGTTAAGTCTGATTACAAGGAAATCACTCCAGATGTACAGCTCTAAAAACTAGTTGCGTATTCCAACTCAATCCTAATTCAGATAGTTTTTATAATAACAAACTATTGACATTACAGTTTCTTTACTTTATTACACTAACAAAGTGATCTTCATTTACATCTCTGTTTGGTATGAATTTTCACTTTGAAAACTATTGCCAGTTTCAAACCAGAACAGTAATTTACAAAAAACCGCATACACACAGAGAAAGATGACAAAACGCTCTCTGTTTCATAATGAGACAAAGGTAAGTCTTAATGAAATGAAAAGGTAACAGAAAACAAACCAAAATAACTCCAAAATTTGGTGACACGCTATTTGATACTCAGGGTAGAAGTCATATTACGAAAGAACTTTTTGTGACATTATAATAATGGAAGAAAAAAGAAGCTACCAGTCAAATGAAACTATTAGCAAAAATGTGACAGTTCTATGCCACGGAATATTTTAATATAAAGACCTACCTACTTACAAAAAGCTAGCAACAATGAACTAATGATACAATGGGGAGGTAATGTAATTCTGAGATATTAAGTGACCATTCAGGAACAGGCTGCCTGTATCATGCTGAAGTTTTCATTTACAAAGATCATTTCTCCTCAGAGCTCTTTGACCTGTGTCTCAACAATGTCTCTTTCTTCCCTTGCTATGCTCCTACTTTCTAATGACTTCTGTTCTGACCTTAGCATGTTTTTGCATACTTCTTGCATATTTTACCAGGCTAGCTGCCATCCTTCAACATTCCACTCCCTTGTAACAAAGACATCCCAAAATATCTTGTGTTAGATCCTTCTAGAAACTATTGTAATAGCTGGGTTCTGAAAGTAAGATTTTTCCTGTCCGTTAAGAGAAACCAGTGGGTTCTCCATGTGAGGCACTGGCTGTAATTAAAAGTTGGTCCTATTTACACCTACTTATTTCAGCCAACCAAATTTCATACAACTTTCTTTATGCGGGTGTTTTATACACCTGTTATTTTTCACACAAATCATACAGAGGTAAAAACCTGGGTAGGCAGGTAGAATCCCTAACCAAAATGCAGCTTTTACTTTTTCTCAACACCAGTGTACATGCTAGCTCTGATATTTAAAAACTCCTTTGAAGTTAGTATACCTAGTTCTGATGTAATATGCAAATGTCATTGAGATCTAGCCTGAAAAATGGTAATATTCTAGTCCCGTTCAAAACGCTTACCCAGGAAAGAAAATCTGTCAAGAAAGGAATGACGAAGAGGTCTAGATTAGAGTACAAAAAGAACACTGTGCTGCAGTTGCTAAATGCTTTCGAAAAGAAATCTGCTACAGTAATTTCATTGTCACGGTTCAAGGGATTTTCTCTAAAATTTTACTTGCTGCTGTAGCTACACCATTAGCTCTGAAAGCACTTAAAAGCTGAATCTTAGCATCAATAGACTACAATCTGTAGCACTGCATTCTACTTATTTTTTTGAAAATTTGCTAACAGAAAGAGCAAATTAATCATCCATCCTTTCCCTTTTAGATCCCATTCAGACATGGTGTATGCAGGTTGCTGAAGCTGTGTTTACCAGCTTTGGCAAGAGGGTCCTGATCCCATTTCACTCAAAAGCAAAAATCCCACTGATACCAAGGCCGACAGAATGTCATACGCAGCATTTAGATGCTAAAGTATTTCTTAACGTGGATGGGTCTGAGCATTCACAGTTACCATTAATTTCCACTAGAAGCATGTGTGCTCTGGCCCTCTTAAAATCAGATTAAATATCCTTAAAATGATTACTGTTTTCAGAATTAGCACTATGTTTGACATTGAAAGCATCTGAAACTAAGTGGAACATCTTTTTTTTTTTCCCGCAAAAGAACAGTCATCATTAAGAAAAGGAGGATTAATAAATGGCTTCAAATCTTTCAGTTTCTGAAAGTCTTTTACTAGGTGACATTCTCCTCTTAGAAGTAATTTATGTGAAGTATTAAGTCATCAATCATTTGGGATCATACAGCACTGATAATTTAAACTCTATATGATTCCTCTATAGGAACGATGCACGGCACAAGGATGCTGTGTCTCTCCGGGGGACATTATTGTTATATTTTGTTTGGATTTCTCAGAGCTTCCTGTGGTAGCTTGGCTACGCATGGCAGGTACCTCTATGACATTTGCGTAGCAACGACAGGTGGAATTGAACTATATCTTTTGAGAACAAGTTGGCTTTATTTCCTACTGGTACTGGGTGTAGACAGATACCGGCTTGAAAAAAAGGCAAATTGCTAAGCACAGAATAAACCTTCACATACAGCAGGAGATGATGGAGAGGAAACAGAAAGGTACCAGCTGAAATCCACTGGCAGTATAGACCAGAAATATTAAACCTTTTGATCAGCAGTTTTCCTTGCTGACAAAAAACCGTATGAGAACCTCTTCAATTCTTTTTTCCTGCTTTCCAATGTTTCTCAGAGTTATGTGATTCGTCTCAGTGAAGGCATACTTCAGAGAATGACAATGTTTACAGCTAGATGGAAAGGTGGCAAGACCATACAAGAACAATCACGTGAGTCAGAAAATTATTTTGGATTCATTGCTTACTTGCCCTGCATATATTCATCTTGATTTGAGCGATGGCAAAGGGCATGTGTTTGAGGCTCACACCAGTATTCATTCCTTGAGGAAAGTAAACTTGGTTTTGGTGCCAGCAGCTGACTACTTCACAAAACTTACGTAAATCTGCCACATCTCTTCTTTTCAGAGGAAAAAAAAAACCCAACACATTCCTAAGTTCACCACACTGTGTCAAAAGCATAGTAAATTGATCATATTCTCCCCCCTCTTTGTTAGCCATACTTAACCAGTCATCGCACAAAAATACTGCCATGGTAACATATAGTGGTAGCAACAACAAATAGCAAAGACATAGGGAAAACATCATTTATGTATGGTCCAGAGGCTTTTACTCACTTGGAACATTGCTGAGTGATTCTGAATAACAAATTACTTAAAATTAGCAAATTTGCAAATAACACAATAAAGAAAAAGAACTCGGGGATCTTTTCAAAGAATCCTTTTCTCAGTCTCTTTCCCTCTCTATGCATTTGTAAACCCCTTTGTCTCCTTCTCCCCGGCTGCGGAGTGCAGAAACTTTCCATATCTGCCACCTGGTATGTAAATCAAGAGCGTTCAGGATGTTGTATACTTTCCAAAAAACTGGAAATGCAGTTAGTTGTGAAACTATAACATCCAGGTGAGAAAATCATTCCTGCAGAAAGCGACATAGTAACTCTGATGTTTTTATGAAGGAAACAAGATCTGCCAAGAGCTGATATGCTAGACGGCAGGGCAAATTCTATTGTGACTTATGCATCTTGTAACCCAAATATAACTCAGACAACCAATTTGTGACAAGCCATGATGGCAGCTTGGAGGAAGATTACTTTCACTGTTGCTATTAAAGGAGAGAAACTGGATGTTTGATCTTAATGAAGATCTTCAGAAATCAGACCGGTCTTAATGGATATAAAAATAACACCAAAGCAAAAAAGAAAAAGAAAAAAAAATTCAAAGATCTGCTTCATAGCTTTATCGTGCACTATCTCCAAACAGGGTATAGATGTACAGAGGTGACACAGACGTTGACAGCATCAGGTTAGCAAGAGATAACAAAGCAGTACATTAGGGTGTCTCAGTACAGATTTCAGGACAGCAAAGCACTGTTTCCATTGGAAATTTAATACTCTGCACACCTGATATCTCACAGCGCAGATTGTGAAATGACTGCGGGCCCTGCAAGGGACAATTTGGCACAGAAGCCTTTACAGGGATATTAATTGCAACGGTGGTCTCTATGAAAGTCAACAATCTCACTGCTATAGGGTTTAAATGGTGGATAAAAATAAAGTAATGCCCAAAGCGTTTCAATAACTAACAGGCTGAACCTATTTCTGTTGTAATTCCCTTAATTTTTACAACTCTAACACTTTCAAAATGTAAACCACTCTGTTTTAACCAAGGAAGAAGAACACACTAAAATTCTTCCTATTAGTCTCGGATCCGAACATCAATACAGAAGAAACACCTGACACCAAAGCCGAGTGTATTACAGAGGGATATTCAGAAGTCATTCAGTACTCAAACCCAACACGAATCTCTCTCTCTCTCACTTGCTCGCTTGCTCCCTCTCTGGGGAATAGTCATTTCTCAGTGGCTGGAATTACACTGCTTGACTTGGCAGTGCAAGAAGAAAGAAGAAACACCTGACACCAAAGCCGAGTGTATTACAGAGGGATATTCAGTCAGTACTCAGTACTCAAACCCAACACGAATCTCTCTCTCTCTCGCTCGCTTGCTCCCTCTCTGTGGAATATTAATTTCTCAGTGGCTGGAATTACGCTGCTTGACTTGGCAGTGTGGTGGAAGCATCACATGGCTTCTAATGAAGGCCCAGACTGCTCTTTGTAGTATTGGTAGCTGGTTATGTCACCAGAATGTTCTCGCAAGTCAAGCACAGGTGCCCCCACTGCTGCGTTATAAATAAAATAATTTTCAGTCAGAATTTGGATTTAAAATGAAAGTAGCAGCAAGCAACCAACTATTGCATCTCTAAATAACAGCATGTAGGCAAAGAAAGAAAATAAGTAATCTGAGATCATACTTAGTCATGAAAAGCAGGTGAAAGAGGTTTTAAAAACAGAACATCTAGCAGTAAGCAGAACAATTTGAAATTAACAGCACATAATAAGGGTATGAGCATTTAAAGACACTGTTCAGAAATTAGAAAGATGAAAGAAAACAGTCTTTGAAAACCATTTAATGTATAATTAGGTTAAGCACGTGTATTTGGAGGAACTCAAAACTAACTCGGAACCTATTCTCAGATTTTAAACCAAAACCAATTAAACTTTTCCACAATGTGGGAAAGTTCTGTTAGTATTTCCATTCCTCTGGGCATTTCTTGGTTCAAGCAGCTGAAGATTTAATATGGAAAGAGGAACAATTTTTCTAAGTTTTTACTGGAGCATTTGTCTATTGATGTTAAACTCAACAGCAACCAAGCTGGTCTGGAAATCAAAGGTCTCAAGTAGTCCTCCAGTTCCATACAATATTCCACTAACTTAAGCTTGATCAGTAGTAACGAGAATCAATCGGTAATTTTTCCACTCCAGAGACTGTCAGGTTGGCTTCTTGCATTCAGGATGGAATTTCTGGGCAAGTCATGGGAGAACGATATCTCAGGTGGGTACTGGGGCACTCACTGGTGATGTGGGAGACAGCTTGCTTAAACGAACAAAGGAAAGCAAGGAAATGAACCCAGGTTTCCCAGATCTCCTATCTCTAATAAGAGTGTACTCCTCAGTGCCTTGGAGCTCTTTTTCTCAAGTTTTACCTTGAGAAACTTCCAAAGGTCTTAATTTCATGTCAGTGGAAAAGGAAAAAATTCAGAGTCATCACTATTCTTTTATAGAATCACATAAAAGCTTCTTGCCCAAACTCTTAAGAATGTAATTTCTGTCACCTTTCTCTGCTGCTCAATTCATCAAGCTTCCAGTGAATTCTGGGATACTTCTATACAAAGCAGGATCTAGAACCATGAAATTTTGTATCTTTGCAAAATAAAGAAAGAAATAAGTACATACATAAATAAATCAATTTCATTAGCTTGGAAGTAGTTGCCACTTCCATAAACCTCTAAATATAACTGAGCAAAACAGACCACTGTTTGGCATTCTTTGGTGGTTGTTTTTCCTTCTGTAGCGTGAGCCAGGATGCACTCTGCATGTCCACATGCAGCTTTAGATAACACAGTGCAAGAGGAACAGTTATTCTCTCACAAATGCAGCTGTTACCCCAGGAACAGATAACATTCAATAACATTCACCAACTTCTAAACGAGCCAAGCGTCAGAAACAAGACAGTGAGATGGTGTAATGCGGACTGCCAGGTTGCTACTGAATCCCTAGAGGATGATTCTCCATCATGTCTAATGGGGTGCTCGTGCTGTGTGCCTATTTGCATAGTAATTTTGTGCGGGGCACCTCTGGGCACCAGCCTTCTATCAGAACTAGAGGGAGGAGAAACCAACCTTACATACCAAAAAAGTAGCCATTGGAATGAGAAAGGAAAGGAGGGCAACAAGTGAGAAAATTGAGAGGGGACCTTGAAGGGAGAACAAAGGGTATTTGAATTCCTTCAGTATAAAATTAAAAGTAATACAGAGACTGATTGAATTCCAGATCCTTGAAAATAAAATTCAATTCCTAAAACACAAGTCCAGATGGTTGGGTGATGTAAATAAATGCAACTTCATTGGCTTGAAGGGAACAGTATCAGTGTATACCAGCTGAGGTTTTGGCAAATCCTCCTTCTGAGGTTCAAGCGACACTCACATGTTCTCAGGTCAGTGGACACAGGTTTACAAGATTCATTCCCAACATACTGTGATGACAAATAGATACAATTACCATTTTGTCCTCATTGCTCACCACAATAAATTTTCATTTCATTTTTCATGCCAGAAAACTCTACACATTAACATCACCAAACCCGTATTTTGGCAGACGCTGAGGGTTTCCACTGAATCTTGCCTGCCAGCTTCTTTCTGTGACTTACCACAAAAAGTGATCTACAAGGTAATGCAGAGGGAATTTCTGATAATTATCTGCATCAAAGAAATACAGTTGATTTAAATTAATTTAAGAATGAGAATATGATCTGCATCAACAGCCCTATAATTAGACATCTTCTCAATGCATTAGTACCAGACAGTTGTATCTTTTGTGTCTCAGCTGTAGGTCTAACCTTGGCTTGGAATAACAATTCCTAGCAGAAAGGGAGGATTTCAGTCTCACACATTCATTTAGTCCTTGGACTGTGCTCTCAGAATGCAAATTAGGCTACTGTTTGAGTGAATGACATCTGTGCAACTGGTAGAAATGCACATGTAACTGAACAGTTATCACTGACTTCCGTCAAGTCAGCAATGATTCATTATGAACAACAAGTAGCACATGAATCATGAACTAAGACACAGAAAGCGTCATGTCCTATAGCTTTGTTATCCCGGCCTTATGTGCTCAGAGAAGCCTAACAACTTGATCAAGGATGTGATGGATGGCAAAGTACTACCAGACTCGATTCTCTCTGTTACTTCCCACCAGCACATCCGATCATTCCCCAGAAAGGAAATCACTCTGTACAATGTATTTCTCTGGATATCACAGGGCTTATTTCTCTACCTTCAGGTTTGAAGACAGAGCGAACACCGGGAGTGGAAAATGTGGGAAATAAGAACTATTATGTTTTGCATAACAGAGGAAGGGAAATGAGGGAGTAGAGATGCTTTGAGTTCCTAGAGGTGGGTTTTTTTTCGCTTTCTCCTCTCCATCACCTCTAGTAAAAATTTATTGCCTGAAGAGAAGTGAGGAACATGTAGGGAACATACCAAATCAGTGCAAGCTTTCTCCATGAACTGACAATTCTTCCAGGTAAATGAATTATGACACTGATTTTATCTCAAGGCATAGGTCACAATAACCAGAACACAGGGTTCACTGCATACTTTCTGTCTGAAAAAATGCCAAAGCTGAGCACAATACTTGCTTTGATTTTTCTCGTAGAAACATTTGGTCAAATCAAGATTTTGCTGGCTGAGCACAATACTTGCTTTGATTTTTCTCGTAGAAAGTAGAAACATTTGGTCAAATCAAAATTTTGCTGGAGACAGTTGCATATGGATTATTCAGGAACTAATTTTTTTTTTTTTTCAAGAAAACATTCCAGCTGTAGTGCTTTAACATAAGTATACCACAATCATTTTAAAAATCTAGTACAGACAGCAAGGTAAATTGAATATTGGCTGAACAGCTGGGCCCAGAGGGTGGTAATCAGTGGCACAAAGTCCAGTTGGAGGCCAGTAACTAGCAGTGTACCCCAGGGTTCAATACCGGTTCTAATACTGTTCAACATATCCATTAGTGATCTGGATGACGGAGCAGAGTGTACCCTCAGCAAGTTTGCAGATGACACAAAACAGGGAGGAGTGGCTGGTAACACCAGAGGGTTGTGCTGCCATCCAGAAGGACCTGGACAGGCTGGAGAAATGGGCTGACAGGAAGCTCATGAAGTTCAACAAAGGGAAAAAGCAAAGTCCTGCACCTGGGGAGAGGAACAGCCCCAGGCACCAGTAGTTGCTGGGGGCCACCCAGCTGCAAAGCAGCTTTGCAGAAAAGGACCTGGGGGTCCTGGTAGATACCAAGTGGAACACGAGCCAGCAATGTGCCCTTACTCCAAAGAAGGCTAACGGTACCCCAGACTGCATCAGGCAGAGCATCGTCAGCAGGTCGCGGGAGGTGATCCTGCCCCTCTGCTCAGCCCTGGTGAGGCCACACTCGGAGTGCCGTGTCCAGCGCCGGGCTCCTCAGTACAAGAGAGAGACAGACCTCCTGGAGAGAGTTCAGTGAAGGGACTGGAGCACCTCCCATATGAGGAAAGGCTGAGAGAGCTGGAGCTGTTCAGCCTGGAGAAGAGAAGGCTCAGGTGGGATCTTGTCAATGTATATAAATACCTGAAGGGAGGGTGCAAAGAAGACGGAGCCAGGCTCTGTGCAGTGGTGCCCACTGACAGGAGAAGAGGCAATGGGCACAAACTGAAACAAACTGAACATGAGGAAACACTTTTTTACTGTGAGGGTGACCGAGCACTGGCACAGGTCACCCAGATAGGTTATAGAGTCTCCATCCTCAAACATATTCAAAAGCCATCTGGACATGGGCCTGGGCAACCAGCTTAGGTGGCCTTGCTTGAGTGGGGAGGATTGGGCATGGACCAGATGACCTCCACAGGTCCCTTCCAGCCTCAACCATTCTGTGATTCTGTGAATACACAAGCTTCTCCCTGGGAGCTACAGAGATTTACAGGGTTCTCCTATCATCACTTGTCACCTGAAAACACATCACAGAGCTTTGGCATGGGAAGTTGCTGTTACAGTGCAATTCAATAGCTGGTCCATTTCACTAGCAAATCTGCATTTTTCAAAAAAATATTGATTAATTTCTATTTCCAGGGTGCATGAATAGGAAGATGGAATGCATTATGAGGGAGCACAGAGAATAAATGTATATTCCCCTAAACAAGGTAGAATTGCTAAAACAGCTAACATACATTGCTAAAATGTATAATAGAATAAAAAACATCACTAAATTACCATTTTCATTCAGACAAAAGGAAAAGGTATAATAGGAATCTGTTTCTCTGCTCTTGTTCAAAATATACTTCATAGCAAATGAATAGTTTCTAGGGAGCTGTGCGGTTTGATGGGGTTTTTTTGCTTGTTTGTTTTTAATCTCAACAAAGGTCTACCAGACATCCCCACCCTAACTCGCACATGCACAAACAGGAGTTTATAAGAACCTCCACCTCTCTGGCTTTTTAATGTTATTTTCTTTTGTTCTATTTTGAGGGACTTATTGAATCCAAATAACAAGTGTTCAAAGAAAAGAGCAAAGGCAAATTCACATCGATTTGGATGCTTTTTGAAAGTGTGAATTCAAAGGCTACATACTTTGAGCTTTCAGTGCTCCACAATTAACAAGATGTAAGCTGCCATTATCCAGGAATATGTTGGGAAACCCTCTGTTCTGCAAATGTAAAATCTATTTGAACTGAATCAATTTCTGCCACAAAAATAACAAAAAACATTGCTAAAAAAACCAACTTACTTCTAATCAGAGAACAAATAGAAGAGGCAAATCTCTACATATTATTCCTAAATCCCCACTTTTTTACCTTTTTGTCTCAGATTTTATAAGATCATCTGATCTAATTCGGATCCTATTCCACCAAAACCTCTGCTCTTTTCCAATCCTTTATTCCCCTCTGTGCAAATAGACCATTCTCCTGTGAACTGCAGAAAGAGGCTTTCTGCCTACAAAGCTCAGCATGGGTCTCATGCAACAGCTAAGAAGCAAGGCTTGTGAAAAAGAAAATTAGATAAACCAAAGCAAACTCCGCCAATTTGTTTCATACCTTGGACATTTATTTCTCCAAATAATGCTATATGTGTTTTTGAGAATATTCTCTTTTGGAGATCTCCAGTAGTCCTGTTGTAAAACAACTAGACCTGGCTTTCTAGAAATGTTCTAAATCAAGTAACTTGATTTATTTGCTTCTATCTTTCTAGATTTTGATTACGATATTATAATCTCTAGTAAGTGTGGAAACAGAATAATTGCATGGTGGATCAGACCACCCACCTCAGAAATAGTCCTGTTAGTGATAGTATTCTAACGGTTGTCAACAAGAAACTTGAAGAAAATGCTTAAAAAGCAGAATGCATAAAACGAGTTTCTTTGTTTCTGGAATTCAGTAGTTTGGGGAATTCCTAAGCCAGCGGCTGTATTGGTACATTGTCCTAATAATCACCAATAGATGAGGTTTTGTCACTCATCTGTCAATTTATTTTACTACACACTGGCAAAAGGATGTTTAAAAATTCTTTTAAAACTTTATTCAAGATGCCATAATTAAAACCAACATTTTGTTTCCTTAATTATTCCTAGTCAAATTTTACCTTCAAGCAGCTGCTAGCCACCCCATTTTAAAATCAATGCAATCCTAATATAAGAGGGGCAACCTGAACTTCCACTGGAAAACTAAGTTATGCACAACTATCACAATTATTTTGTGATTGTTCTCGCACTACCTCTGGAACCACATTTTGCACCACTAGGTAATGTTTAAATGGAGCATACTCTTAAGTAAGCTTACACGGGTCTTTGCAATCATATTTTAAGACACAATCACTGCACGGATAAGCTTACAACCTAAATAAAGGCATACAGCAATCAAAATAACACAGCAGTCTTCAAGATTACTTATTTAAACTTATTTAATTCTGGCTCAGATAGAAAAAAACAGGGACTCTCAATATTTTTTCAAATTACCTTTAGTTCATTGGGTGTGTTGTTGAGTCCCCTGTTCTGGCTACTTGAGGGAGAATTCAAGCCTTCCATGCCAAAAGAGTAGTTATATTTCTCCAAGCTTTAAAGGCCACCAAGAGAGGAAGTAAAGTGCTGCTGGGGACTGGGAAGGGGCTTAAACCTACAATACTTACGTTACTGAAGGCTTTGGAGTGAAGGGATATAGGACACCAAGGGCAATACCACCATTAATGGGTCCAGGACTTCTTTATGCACAGCCACACGTACAGCCTGCAGGGTATGGAATGTGGTGCATCTCCAGGGTGAGTCCCCAGCTGATATTTGGTTTGGGAGGAAAATCCCTGCCCTACTATTTTCCTGTAGGTAGGTCTTGGGCGGAACTTCTCGGTGAACATACCATGTATCTGAGCTGTGTGTAGAGCGCAAATTCTGGTCTGATCCACATCTTTAGTTACAGAATAATGAAAGGAAACAAAGACACGCGTAACAGAAGGTGCCCATAATATTGAGGTTGCTTTGGAAGCACATGCTTTAGTAAACCACCTGGCATGACAAGGCACATAAGCAGAAGATAATGGAGAAAGGAATGTGCAGCTGGAAGGAGAAAAACAAGATAAAGGCCATGAAGGCATTTCGCATGATCAGGAAGAACGGGCCAATCTGCTAGAGCATAGATGCGCGTGAACACAAGGCTATAACCTATCTGCAAGCTGCAGGTAGCGCGTGTACACTTCTGCTTGCTATAAAAGATGCTAACAAAGAGCAATAAAGGTCTTTGGTTGCCTGCCTGCCAGAGTCCATGCCGTCAATCCCCACAATCTAGCACAAGCATTTCAACATAAAAACCTTACTGATTTTCACCTAGGAATGTATAACCTAGGTTGTGATAATTTTGATAATGAAAAACATTGGAAAAGATAGTCAAGAATAAGTCATGTGGGATCTCTAATTGCCCTAATAAACTTTTCTGGTGACCTGCAGGAGAATCTGCAAGCAGACACTTCAGATACGTCATCGGTCTCTAATCTTCGCTGAACAGTTGTGCTCCTTGCTGCTTTAATTCAATGGTTGGGTTTGGAGGTTGGTTTGGTTTTTTTTTTAATTTCCTTAAACACATTAAGGATTTTTCCTTACCTTCTCAGGGTCTAAATACACTCTATATGGCAAGAATTAAGCTGACTAATTTTTGTTTGCAGGCTGACAAGATTCACACTCTGATTGTCTTTCTGGCAATAATAATAGTTCTGTCAAAGCTTCTGAGGCTAATTCTGGTTTTGCTCATTTATATTAATTTATTTGTGTATGACATGTTATTAGTCATCATTATCATGCATATTAATAAACACAGAAGTCTAGACTTTACATGTATGTATTTGTTGAATGATTTCACTTCATATTAGCATCAGGGATTCTCCTCCTGTGGACAGACAAGAAGAGATACACATAGAGCACTTCCACATTTTAAGATGTTTTAAACTTACTACTCTTTCAAAGGCAACATTACCACTGAATTGCAGAAACCTGCATTCCAAATGACCCCAAAGCTCTAAGACCACATTAACTACAGACTAAATGTCAGAGTTGAGCTCCGTGTATGCTCAGATTTCCTACTTTGTACTCAAGCAAGAAAAAGGAATTGTGGGCTTGATTCTGCTGTCACTAACATCAGGTTCAATTCAGGAACAAAGCTGATTCTAAGGGTGGCATGAGAAGACCCAGAGTGTGGATTATTCTGGCTTGAAAATTTATACTGAGGGATCCATCCTTGATTCGTACCAGTAAGGCTTGAGAACTCCATCACAGACTCATAGTTACTCTGTATTTAGTTGAAGGAACTTTCCTTTATTTATTAAAGGATCTCCATAAATAATTTCTATTCTAGAAGCTACTTGGCACTGTTCGTTGTGATATCTGTTAGAGCTGGTCAGTTTTAATTTGTTTTGTACATAACATGGTATTGCTTCAGTTCCCAGAGTGCATAACTGTAGCACTGAAAATAAGTTTGGGAACCAATAAGCTATGTCCATAAACTGAAAATTC
Organism: Aptenodytes forsteri; assembly: GCF_000699145.1. NCBI lineage: Eukaryota > Metazoa > Chordata > Aves > Sphenisciformes > Spheniscidae > Aptenodytes > Aptenodytes forsteri. The sequence goes on along the minus strand of NW_008794953.1, from coordinate 293,989 downwards.
TCTGAGCTGGATTCCCACTAATGTGTGGGAATATTCTGGTTGTGGTGTCCTTTAAAGAGATTATAGATAGAGAAATGTGGGAGGAATGCAAGTAATTTGATGTTTCAACTGTATGAGCATCATCTAAAATTCACATAATTCTTTTGCTTATGCCCATTTTCACTTGACCAATTCACATACAGGTGGAAAAACCTAGCTAAAAAAAAATATTACAATGGAATTTGCAGCGTTCTAGCTTCTCCTACATTTGAGACTGAGAGCAACTTCTGGGAGTGCCACATGTCCTTCTGAGATTATTTGAAATGCTTCTGAAAAGACTGCAAATAGCATAGGTTACCGGTTTCTGAGTAGCTAATTGTAAAAGCCTTTATTTTGAAGATGAAGCTGGAAAATTTCCCAGGTGGCATGTTCTAGACTTTGCACCAACGTCAACAGACTTTGGGGAAAAGTAGGTAGCTCTTTAAGAGAGGGAATGTTTGCTTTGTTTCTGAAAAAGGCTTGTAAGACTTCCCGTTACACAAAACATGAAAATCTTCCTTAAAATGATCCGAAAATAACATAACTTCTTATTCTTATCTTATCTCTTTACCTCTTATTGAATAAAAGCATATATGGAAGATGCAACTAATGTCCAATTTTAGGACTCTAACAGAACTACTGTGCACATGATCCACACTCATAACATGTCAAAGGACACTTGTGATTCAACATACGTAGACATGCTTTGCCAGCTGGACATACACTGTCCCACGTTGTGCAACAGGACATCTGTCAACAGGGTAACTGGTGCAGCTAAGGCAAGGTCTTTCAAGTGTGCAGACTTACAGTTCCACCTACAGTGTCACTCTGATGACCTGAATAAGCCAACCCAGCATAAACGTGTGTAATACGATGCGTAATCACAATGTGAGCAAGAGAGAATTAAGTGCAAGGAGTTTTAGACGTAAGTAAATTGCAGAGTCAGTGCTACCAACATCCTGTCAATTTTCGTTAGTGTGAGAGAGCACAAACTTGGTTGTGTTCAAGACACAAGGCACAACAAAATTAATTTCCCAAGAACTATACTGAGAGGGAATTTTAGCAACACATTCATCTGCCATTCAATGGTCTTTACCATTGAAAAGTTACTTTAAAGATAGATCTACTTTTCAGGTCCTGATGTGTGAGGTTGATGGTCTTCCCCATTCACTTACCCTTGTAAATGCATCAACATGTTACTTTGATACTCTTTTTTTTCCTGAGTCAACAGACTTTTCCAGCCCAAAGAATGTGTGAGGTAGCCATGAAAGGAGTAAGTACAATCTACCGCAACTCTATAGCAGATCCTAAATGTATCCTGGGAGTTACTAGAGCTCTGGAGAGCCTCCAGACCTCCACAGGTTTGTGCGCATACAAACTGTAGTAGATAGGCCTTGCTCAAAACAACTGTTTTTTCAGTAAAACTCTCTGGTCAAGTCTCAGGTCACCTGTTGAACTAATCTGCAGTTCCTGGAGGCCTACCTAGCCTCCAAAGCAAAACAATTCTTTGGAACTGAGATCATGACCCTCAGCGGTGGCCTCTTTCAGCCAATGAAAACAACACGCAGCTGCAAGATTAATACCAGTTATAATGACTGGATTGCAGACCTATTGCCCCAAGCTCTTCAGGAGAAAGTGCAATGGGCAGGCTAACATTTCTCTATTGCCCCTTACAGTATTCTCTTCCCTGTGTGGTACTGCCTATCGCACTTTCAGGAAAAGTAAGCATTCATGCCTATCCACACAGAAGAATGAGTTAAAGGACATCAGTTGACAGAAAGCCCTGGAACTATAGACCAACATGCTTCTCTAAAAAGCCTTCACTTTTCTGCTGCTAATGTTGCAAATAAAAAATAAGTATTAAAATTGCATATAGCATCTGATAAGTGAAAAGCACTGCACTTTCTATTTCCTCCCTAGGGACCATACCTCTTATCCTAAGGACTTTAGAACTGCACAGCAGTATTTCTGACTCTAAAACTCCTGAGCTCCTGGACGCAGCCTGCAGCCCAGTGAAGCTGCATCAAATACGTCCTAAAGTAACGTTAGCAAACTTTTAAAGTGAACTCTTTAAACTCAAGAGGCCAAAACAGGAAAAAAAAAATTAGCTTGCCAGGTGTTTGATTCTAAGCTCTCAAAGTTTTACTACATGACAGCACTTTCTCACTATTTAAAGAATGTTTTATAGTGAAAAAAAAAATCCCACACACTTTATTGTATTTTCACATGGGATTTACTCATAATTGGTATTAGAGAATGAGCAAAGGAGAGAGATTCCTGCTGTAAGACCTGCACTCTCACCAAAACTATGCAAGTAAAAGTTAACCTTTTTGACTGAATCACAGTAGACATCACAAGGAATTCATTTGATCTCTCCCTGTATCCTCCTCCAGAATAAGCTCCTTGAGTTTGTTATTTTGTACAGAAACACAAACAAAAATCTTATACAACCAGGAAAGTATTCAAAACTCATAAATATAGTTTCCTGACAAAGTGAAATTGTTCTCAAAAGTGGCTATCTTAACAGTGGTCTTTTTTTTGTCTTTTTTTTTCTTTTTCTTTTTTTTCTTTTTTTTTTCTTCTTTTTTTGTTAAATTCTTCTCCTTTTTGTCTTCGATACAGCCAAATAAAAGGAACAGATGTTAACATACTTCAGCCAAAACTGAAGTAAGCCCTTATGGTCAGAGCTAGCAACCCAGGAAAGATATCGCTATAGCGCAAATAATTCCAAAATGGATAAATGAACACAGGAACACACGACACTACAAAAGGTCTACAGGACAATCTGTTTGGTAACGCGCATATCTGACTCTTGTGTACATTTGTGAAGTATGCTAGCAAAGTAATTTTCATTTCCATGTTAAGGATAGACATAGCAATTGCCCCCTCTCCGGGCAGTCTGCAGGCCAAGTGCCACCCCGAGTTACACCGATCCAAACCTACAGGATGTCTAGCAATAATTGGCATCAGCATTTGGCCTCTCATAGTAAAATGATGACAGATCTATAAAGGATGAGGTTTGCTCTATGACACCTAATTTGTAATAGTCTTCATAGTGCAATTCTGGATTCAGAATTCAGTTCGAGATCAATATGCCTGGTGTACAAACGAAGACTCTTCCAGTCACCCAGTAACTGTGGCACCAACACGACCAGAGATCTGCAAGTTAAGCAGGTACTTTGTTTCGTATACGTCCTGCTCTCACATCATTGCTGGTAATAAAAGGTCCTGCAATATCAGATTAGGGCCTCAAAACACAGATATTTGAGCAGCTGTTCTTTATTACCGCTCATGTTGTTGCTGGCTGCCGAGAATGTCAGGAAATTTGTGTCTTACTGCAGACAGGGTAAAGCAATTCTGTGCAACATCTTTAAATAACGCTGTGATATGCCTAATGACCCCCATTTTGACAGATAGATAGTGCCTAGCAGTTTCTAATTGGAGTTTAGTTAAATATCATGTTCTTGGTATATAACAGTAGTACATCGACTCCCATAGTATAGTAGCAGCGGCAAAAAGCATTAAAACCATAGTTTTGCCACTTAACACAGCTGAACTGAAGAGGTTAAATATGTGGAACAGCATAATTCGATAGGAAGATGCCATCTTTAAAAAAATCTGTTAGTAAAGGAAGAAACAACATAATTTGAAACTTAATTCAGGCAAGAGATTGGAGAAAAGTCACTAATCATGACAGCTCAAAGTATAACATAATCTCCCCAAAGGTGAATTTTAGAAATGTTCCAGATACATACAGTGTATCTTTATTGTTATTTTGTGAAAGTCATCCATAGGAGATATTTTCTCGGACAAAAAAAAAGAAAGTGGGTTTTTCCCATCTAAATGAGATTAGAACATAATACAGAGAGACAAAATGTCCCACATTTAGAGATTGTCACATACTTTGTAGCTCCTTAACAACGTAGTTAAAAAAATAACCAAGAAAAAAAAAAAAATGGCAGCAGAAACACAAACAAAAGCAAACCTTTAATACAGGGGGACAAACTTACTTGTGGTGAGTTTATGGGGTTTGGGCTAAATGATACCGGTCTGAGTTTAATTCATTATAAAGTTTGAGCTTATCTCTGCTCAGCTGTGGGCTTCGACACAGTCTCAAACCCCAAAGTGAGTATGCTTATCCAGACTGCCCCTCAAAACTTCCAGAAGGTTCATTTCTGATTTATGGGGACTGAATTGTGAGAAGAAAAACTCCTAGAAACTCCATAGTCAGAATAGCATCCTCATATTTATGATATGCCTGGTGCAAAGTAAATAATATTTTAACATTAATAGAAAATGCGTAGAGAAATGAAGCTTCAACATGTAGTTTAAAAACAGGCAAAAGAAAAGCCTTTTGGGTTTGGTGGGGTTTTTTTTGGCTAAACCTGACTGATTTTACATGAGAAGAGTCAATGGATAATAGTCATCTGGTTATTTAGGACAGGGCAGAGCATGCTTCATTTCAGCAATATTGTTTTTGTAACTGAATGGAAAAAAGGGAAGATTTAAGCAGGAAAGCTCAAAGGTTTGTCTAAAAAGAAAATACAGCCTCTCATTTTTTCTAGATGATAGCATTTAAAGGTCCATAGAATATGAAGTCTGGCTGTCTGGTACAAGCTGCTTCTAGGCACTGTAATCCAGGAAATGGCTTTCCTGTACTAACCCTGCAGTGAAAGGCTGAAAACAACTTTTATTAGATGCAGCTCAGCTAGCCTCTAAGTGTTCTTTATGTACAGGATAGTTAGAGGTCAGTCAGTTACAGGTGTCTAGACCTGCTTTATGCAGGAAGAGATCTAAGATCAGCAATGCTCTAAACTGTACAAAGATGCACACAATTTGAATATTTGGCTCAGCCCTAGCTGGGTATGCAAAGTGAGTGCTGATGTACTACTATTTCATTTAGAAAAAAGTTGTGAAGCCAAGCAGGAGGCCACTATTATAGGGTATTTTCTCAACCTGAATCAATAAACCAAAAATTGCATTAGGAAGGAGATGCATGATCCAGACATAGATATGGAGTCATAAACCCTTTCATCTATGAGTCACCAGTTCAAATTTGTTTCTTTTGAGCTGTGAAAAAGCTAGTGCTATCTGGTTTCTTTTTGGTGGCCCACATGAAGCGAGTTCACAGTCTCAGCCTGGAGAATGTTGCCCATGTCAGTAGCTAATGTCAGCAAAGATCCGAGTGCCGGATGAAAACGCGGAGTGAACTGAGACGGTCAGTTCAACAGGATTCCTGTATGTCGATGGAGGAATTAAAACAAAATCTGCGCTTCTGTGTATTTTGATCTGTAGATTATTAAAATAACCTAATTCTCCAGAATTATCACGCTGCCACCTTTTACCAATATCACAAATATATACTTGATAATAAAATATACTAATTAAACAATACTTTTCAACTGCCGCTGACAAATCAGTTTACGAAGAAGTACTAGCAGATCAACTTACATAGAGAGAAACCAGGGCTAATGCCATGGCCAAAAAGAGGCCTTTTTGTGCTCTGTGTCCGTTAGACAATGCATAAAATAGTACACAGAGAGAGAGCAGGTGCCTGTAATTGCAGAAATTGCACAAAATGCCATGGGTTCTGTTTCCATACTGCTGTCTCCCATAATGGTTTAGAAAATGGAAGGGAAAAAAATGAGATCACTGATCCGTTTTCTTTTTCTTCACGGATGTTATCAGACAAGGTAGGTGTGAGCTGGCTGTACTACATGGCAAAAAAAATCTTTAAAAAAGTCAGAGGCAGAGAAAATTAGGAACTGCTCTTTGCCCCTCCTCTGTTACCGCAGGGTGTCTTTACGGTTTTAAAAGATAGACAGCAAAGAAGTTAGTGGCAGAAACTGTGATTCTGGAAACGGCAGCAGAGGCAGGAACTGGTTAAAGATTTTAACAACAGTTCATAGCTTCATACTGATTTTCACCTTTTATCGGTATCAAGAGATTTGCCTTGTATTCATGTTGCCTCTGTATTTAGCACCTTTCTTTCCTATTCTATATTTCAGACTCTTCATTGGCTGATATGTGTTTGCAGATGATATTTTTGTTGCAGTGGATGTGGTTTTATTTGTTTGAATGATCCAGCAAAATTCCAAGAGGCTTATGGCACAAAATAAGTAGAATTAATTAACTATTATCTGTAATACATAACCCTTCTGCATTGAAAGGTCTTACTTTAGCAGTCCATCAGTATGACCAGTTCTACATTTTAGCTTCAATAAAAAGCTCTGTAAAGGATTACTAACTGATGCCAATTCTGTAAGGTGGTAAATGGGACTTCAGTGTTGATCCAACACATGAATTAATCAGTGATCTTATACAAACTTGCTCTACTGGTTCTAACACGTTTTCAGGGTGTTGAATCTTTGTACTGTCAGCTCATCCCTCAACCCAGATACAGCATCTAGCCAGCATTTTGGTTAATTCCAAAGAAATGCAATCCTTCTGACTTGCCAGGCTGAACTCAGATTTGTACCTGTGACTAATTCAGCAGTGAGTAGATCTAGAATCAAACATGGAACCAGAGTCTCAAGCTCCAAAATGAAAAGGCAAGAGACTGGAGACACCTATAAAATCCTGGGCTGGCCCCCTGAACTAGAGACCTTTCTAAAGAGGCTTCAGAGTACATGGTAAGATCCATGAAGGAAAGCCATGAGTTTCCAGAAGTTCAGAGTAAAATGTGTTTCACTTTGATACAGGGTCTTCTACGAGATAAAGAGACTGAAATCTCTTTGACCACAATTTACAGTATCTATCAAGAATAGTAATTATACAAAGAAGAACTTGCCAGAATTGCCTTTCATGTGTACATCCACAGTTCTGCTCTAACAGCAGAGAAATCGTATCCCTTAAGCTGGTCTTGCAGATGTAGATGTACATAACGTGTTTGAATGTGGCACACGTGTGTTCAGATAGTAACCTCCATAACACGCAAGCTCATTTCCCTGCATTTTCCAAATCACTAATACACTAAAGAAGACTGGACTGAAGCACATTAAAAAAAAAACCAGGCCCATCATGAATAATAAAATAGCTAGACACACTGCAGGTATGCAGGCCTTCTTACAGCCCCTCTTCTAAATCCAGACCTCCCTACATAGTTCCAGACCGATTTGATTTATCTCCTTCTGCATCCTGTTGCACTGTATGTCATGTGTATGTATAAAACACACACATACATAAAAATATATATAAATCTTTTTTATAGAGAGAAATCTCCCCAAAGGCAGCATCCTGTAGACTCTAAATCAATTTATTTTAATCTAATCTTCATCTGTAATGGTTTTCTTGGCTGCAGCCATCAAGGAAACATCTTGGCAGGTGGGAAAGAATGAAAACATATAACATTTGTTTCTAATGGTTCCTATGCACCACGTAGTTTTGACTTTCCAATACAGAAATGCCCGCAAAACCTGTGAAATATGACTGGGCTTGGAACTGACCTCTGATGTAAACTTAGATCTGCACAGCTGAGAACTCTCTAAAATACGAACATAAAGACGTCAGAAACTCCTTAAAACATCTTTAAAAATAATTGAAGCAAAGTCACAAAGTGAACTTTCCTACCTAAAGACAAAGCTGAAGTGGAATTTTTCCATATAACCATTTCACCAAATGGGAAGCCTTTTCTGTATTCTAAGACTTTTCTTTTTATCCTCATAACACAAGTTTCAAGTTATCCAAAGTGGTTTTCTATTAGGAATTACTTAGACCGCAAACCCCTAGGAATCTCCCCGTGTCAGATTTCCACTCCCTGTTGCCAAACTCGGTGCCTTACTAATTGCCTGGGGGCACAGTGCCTTACTTATAGAAACAAATTATTTTCTTGATAGAATAGCAGGATTTGCACCTGCAGAGACTCAGCTTAGGAAGCCTGGCAAGCAATCAAGTGGGCAGCTGGGGAGCCTAGCTGCCCAGCAACCTACAGGACAGGCTTCTGGAAAGCTAGGAAGCCTGTCAGGTCGCACATCAGCTAGTAGGCAGCTAGCTGGCAAGGTGGCTGGCCGAAAACCAAGAAACCAGCAGAGGTTAGTCTGTGTATCTCCTAACCTGGCTTCTGTCAGTAACTCTGATGAATCAACACACTCTGATAGAAAAGTTCAGTTCGGTGGCATCAGCACTGAGTAATGAATGAAGTATATTAGAAAAAAAAAAATGCTACCCACAACTTTCCTAGATCCCTGAACCCTCAGGAAGAAAACCAGCTCAAGGTTAAGATGATGTTTCTTGCAGATGTTGCACTGTGGAAAATAACTGAAAGCAGACAAAGAAGAAATCCCCAGCAGTACTCCGGTCATATGTAATATAATGTCTGCACCACACTGGTCAAGATTGCTCTGGGGCTTGTTCTTTGAAAGGCCACGGCTGTAATTCACATTCGTTCGCACACCTCGTAAAATTGCAGAGCTGAGTTACTTACAGTGTTAACCACTTATTCTTTTGACCACTAAAACAATAAGAAGTCAGTTTGATTTTAATTTATTAACTGAAAGGAGGTTGGTGGTCACAGATGAGTCCTCTCTGGGAGTCACTGCAGAACCCAAGCAACACTTGGTCTGGCACAGAATAGCTCTGCTACCAAACTCTGCTGACGGACAGATGAACTAGAACAGATACCAGACTCTGCTTGTTGCTGGAAGTGGTACTGTTCAGAGCCACAGGCAGCTTTCTATCAGAGGGTCAGATCACGCCAAACAGGAACGTGTATATGACCACATGAGAAAAAGGTTTCATCTCATCTATTACTTCAATAGGTTTGCACCTGGCTCAGCTTGCCTTTTTTGCCAAGTTGATCTGGCTGCTGTAGCTGGCAGTGGAAGAGAAACCGCTTATGTTTTCACTGAGCTTTCTGGTTGGCTGCATCTCTCAATTTAGACTGGCATAACATATTCTGACTTGAAGAAGCAGCTACTGAACACGGAATTTTCTATCGCATTTCTTACGTGAACATTGTTAGGTCAAATCTCTCTCAAAATTAAACCTTGAACAAACAAAAAATGCATGGAAAAAATAGACAAGACAAAGATTAAATACATATATTATGGTTCAGTTTTAATTTTTGAAAGTGCTCTTAATAAACATAGGAGTTAGAAGACACCTATGTAGTGTCTCCTAAAACCTCTCTCTCTCTCTTTCAAAAAGCACTGATCTCACACACTGCTCTAAACATTTCACTCGGTCACTGCAAACACATTTGAATTTCACCTGTAAAGGCAATGATTGCCAAATTATCAAAACTAACAACAAATTAAGAAACCACATCAACAGATAGGATTAAAAATAACTGAACAGAGCAGCTTTTCCAGCCTCCCTCCCTCCCCCCTGCTCCAAATTGGGTCAACAAGGAATACATGCCGAGAGAATGTGCTGCATTCACATCAAGAAATCAGATTTATCATCAACCATTTTGATCACAGTCACATCACAAAGTATTGGTCCAACCACTCCCCAGCCCTCCAAAATTACAATCTCATGTCTCCTGAAATAATATGCCTTTTCTCCTAGTACATTAAATAAGAAAACAAAATTGGAAAAGAACCGACCTCCAATTCATCAGAATTAAAAATTAACTCCAAGACAGACGTGGATTTTGGTTGCATTGATGGCTATATTCACTGCAGTCAGGCTAAAAAAAGATAAAGGAATATATGACAGCATCACTGCTTTTCCAGAAGAGTTCCGCTAGAGAAGAAGAGCCGTACAAGCTGTTCTACAGAACACGTACAAACTCGAAACACAAACTGTTTTCTTCTACCTGTTGTACTTGAGCAATGGTGTTATAAGAATCCAAAAGCATAAAAACAATGGAAAATAAGAACTGTTATTCAGCAGCTATCGGTTATGACTCAGAGTTCTGAATGAAGGAACAGAAGCAAGGTAGTTTTAAGGAGAGTGTTTTTAAGTATAAACAAAATAGGTGAAGCAAGAATGAAAAGAAAAGCATCTGGGATGATTCTAGGATTTATAAGCCTTCCAGAACACTGCCATTTTCACCCTTTGCCATCTCTGTCGACTACCTTGCTCTAGTATAGCTGCTGATTAGAAAGCCAGAACAGGAAAATGCAGGATATTTCCACTTCCCAATCCCACCAGTCACCGTTGATGGGGTACAGTTCAACACAGAACTTTACTGGTTCGCTTTGTCTTCTATGAAATCTGTAAGTCTTTGAAATACTCAGAAGGAACAAAAAATACAGTGTGAAGATTTACTATTAAGAAATCAATAAAAACTTGAATATTTGAAAGCCAAGATTTTATATCGAAGATCTTCTGAAATCTCTAAAAACTTTTTCCTCCTGAAAATGTAATCATATTTTAACACTGTAGGCAAGAGACCTTCACGAGAACGAGTTTCCATTTCTGACCCTGATACAGCTCTGTTAGGAACTTATGGGCAAGGAATGTCACCTTTCCATACCTCAATCTACTTTTACATAGAACAGAAAAATGATTGTAACCCACTTTGATAAGGTCATACCTTTTCATTATTATTTTAAAAACTCAACCTGCCAAGCAACCAGTTCCTCATCCTCTCTGGACTTTTTTCACTGCCTCAGGCAATGGACATCATTCAGTCTAGTTTTCTGTGTAATTTTTAAATCTCAGAACCTGAAGTTCCACAGTGTTACAGAGCAGAACACTTTAGATCCCTAGTGGTGAACAAAACATTCACCCATAACATGAAAAGAAAAAAAAAAGCCACTAGTCTTTAATGGCATAATATTGGGTTTGGACTCCTCAACATATTCTTTTCTTTCTGTTCCCCCTCCCACAACAATCTGCTCGCTCGAGATTTATAGTAGGCAAAACCACCTACATTTCAATAAAGGAAGGGAAACGGGAAATAATCCTAAATGTACTAATACTACCTAACTGCTATCTATTTTTTAAATACATTTCCCCTTCTATCTCATAACAACTGAAGAACGTATGAAGTATTGAAAAAACGGTAGTTGCAGACATATTACTGACTTGACCTCAGCAATTTAATTTTAAAGCCACTGCTTCTAAGTTTATCATGCTTAACTGTCTTCATTCTTAGGCACTACCATTATATATTGAGTACAGCATGAGCTACCATAACTCCAAAACAGTAAGAGGTCTTAAAACACTATGAATTTACAAGGCTTTCCCCCACCTCCCCCCACTCCCAAGCTGACTATTAGCTCTTAGATAATGTGAAGAATTTAAAAGGATCTTCAGGATCTTCTTATTTCTCATTATTCCCTAAATCTAGGGAGGTTCTAAGAATAATTAAATATTTTAGTGCCCCAGTGACCTCCAAACTGCCTATAGTATGCCGGTTTCAGATCATAAGCCAGGTGAACAACAACTGCATTGCCAAGTCTTTCACCACGAAGCATCAAATGTAGTCTTTGTACAGCAAAGAAGGGCAGTTCATCTGCTGATGATCACTCCTGAGGGGCCTAGATATTTGAAAATGGTAGGTACCCAACGTTTCAGGTTCCATTGAAAGTCTCTACTTATGTTTCTCAAGTAACATGAAGTAAAAAATGTCTCAAAGTCTGCTTTGCCTTACAAATATTTAGTGCAATATAACAGGCTGTTTGTCTGCACTCTCACTGAAGGTTGGAACAGACTCACTAAGTCTCCCTGGCTACTAAATACGAAGGTTGGATAATTTCAAGCATATCCATATTAGACATCCTAAATAACTGAATCCTTAGCACTGTGACAATGAAGCAATAAGCAATTTCCATTCTTTTAATTCCTCTAAGCTACTTTCTCTCTTCTAATATATTTATAATAAAAATGAGAACAAGTTTTCAGCATTTAAACTTTCCCTGATAAGTCAGAGTCACTAAGAACGTGTCAGAATCAACACCCAATAACTGAATCCTTAGCACTGTGACAATGAAGCAATAAGCAATTTTTTAATTTTTAATTCCTCTAAGCTACTTTCTCTCTTCTAATATATTTATAATAAAAAAAGTTTTCAGCATTTAAACTTTCCCTGATAAGTTAGAGTCACTAAGAACGTGTCAGAATCAACACATTTGGAGCTAGAACGTGTCAGAATCAACACCCATTTGGAGCTGAGCTAACATCATCTTCAAGTAAGAAAGCAGTACATGGGGTTAGAGGTAGCCCGTTTATTTTGCTAGTAATTCATTTCATAGTAAACTAGCTCTATTCACTAGTCCATGAACATCACATACATTTACACTCCCATTTCATGCTGCAGTACATCAATCTGACACCGTCTCTCAAGGGGAACGGTCTATATGCAGTCCAAATGGCTTTTCAGATGAAAAATAAGGGCAATAGCCTTTTATCTCAGGAGACTTGGGTTCAAACCCTTGATTAGGTCACAAGTTAAAATTAGTTTGGTGCTCTCGTCTTTCCTCACATTTGTGCACCTCACACAACTGCTACTCATTCAGGTACTGTTTGATGTGACTAGCAGTCCCTGCTCAAAGGGAGGCTGCCCAGGGCTACAAAGAAGGAGGATACCATCAGTCGGGGACTCGGCTATGTTGACATGAAAACGGAGGAAAAAAGGGAATGTGAAAGGGGAGAAGAAAAAATAGGGAAGAACTCAAAGTTATCATTGCTTTTTAGCAAAATTAAAATCCAGCTTTTTTCTATTATCCTGACCCTTTTTTTTTTAAAAGTGCCTACAAGAATGTTGAGGTTGAGCTGCATTTCTGACGTTTAACAGACAGTGAAGGGCCTTCTCATGGTTACCTACAGACCATATATAATGTCTGCAGCTTGTAACTGGCTACTCACAGAACAAAGTGAATGGGCAAAATCATACTTTAAACATTCTTCTGATCGTGATTAAAGAACTATCTTTTTTCAGACCTATATACTGAACCTCTTGACGTTCAGAACTGCCTGACAAAGAACTGCCACCTGTTAGGAGCAAAAAAATGATGAGTTGGTATTAGGACTGCAGTCATGCAACGGAAACATGGGCTTAGACTATTTACCTCAGGCTCTCCGTGGTTTCCAGCTTTGAGGATATTCAGTCAGCTAAAGGGACGGACAGTCTAGAATCTTGTTATTCCTGCTCGGAGCTGTCAATCCACACTAACAATGAAAGACTTCCCGTACTTTGTAGAACATAGCAGTAAATCAGTGCCATCTGCATAGAACACAGCAGCACCATCTGCATTATAAAGATCTCACTGAAGTACATTATTGCATTATGCCAAATCAATAGCAGGAAATTGTCAGAAACTCTGCTGTACACCCAAGCGCATGTTAATTTTTAGCTTATCCTACTTTCTGCTGTACCGAAACTATCTTGCTGTACATACGGATATATAAAAAAATTACACTCAATTATGAGCAAAGTGTGTTTTACGCTCAAATCCACATAAGATACTTATCTTAACAGTATCTCCAAAGTAAAGAATTTGACTGCAATATAAACTGTAACGTGTTTATTCACAAGGATATTCCTGTGAGACAAAGCAGTGTGTTATCCCCACTTTACAGATGGAAACTGAAGTGCAAGGCAGAATAACTTGCCCAAACCGGCACGACAGCAGTTCTGAGACAAAGCAAATATTTGAACCAACCAAATCCTAGACTAGCCTTTCTCTTTGGCGTTTCTGAACTAAGCTCCTACTAGACAATATTAAGTATCATTTTCTCAAATACAATATGATAAACAAGCAAGAACACGAGTGACTGACTTATTTAAAATGGTAAATCAAAAGCATGCCAAAAAAAAAAAAAAATCTGATCGCTACCATGAAGAAAAAGACGATTGCCCAAGAAATAATCTTTACAAATCCTCACGCTTTTCTTTGTGCTGGACATGATTTTTGGGAAAAGAATATGGCAAGAAAATGGCATAGATATGATTTTTTCCCCAAACTTATTTACTTCAGCAGCTGGATTTTATTTCACTTACGCTCCCACTTGACTTGTACATGTTTATGTATCATTTCCTGTATAGAACTTAGAAAAGGAATGGATGTTTGACATATTAACTGACACTCGACTTTGCTACTGCTCCTGTATCTAGCCAGCTGATGACTGGATGCTTAAATATTCATTGTAGGTTTGCGCATACCACTAACAAAAACATTGATTTTTTAATATGTAATCTGCAATTAATTACATGAACCACTGGATATGCTACTTACACTAATTAAACTTCAATAGGCACTATTTTGCAATACATGGATAGTTAACATGCAACGCATTTTCTTAAATAAAACACTTCATTAAAGAATATTACTAAGATCATTGAAGTGTTTCATCTTCAGTACTGGATGCAACTTACAGCAAAAGGAGTATCACGTGTTAATGGTGTGAATACCTGGGATGATACTCAGGTTGTATTTGGTTGACTACTATCATTGCCTAACCTTGCCTGTTAAGCATAGTCGGACAGATATAAAATTCATTTGGGGCATTTGAATAGAATTTGCAGAAAATTATTTCATGTACTGTGGCTTACAACAAACTTCAGAATGAATAGAGTCATCTGCCATGAGCTCTTGTAAGACCAGGTTAGATTTTCCTGAAACATTGTCCTGATCCTACCTCGAGACTACACTCTCGCATTCTGATGTGTCATTTTTCTTTATTAAGAACATTCAGGGACAAATTTTCCAAAAGTGTTTAGGCACCTAGTGATGCAGACAGGCAGCTTGTGTTATTTTTCAAAATCACTTAGGCAGGTTAGACAGCTAAATCCCACTGAAATTAGTGAGAGTTAGGCATCTGACTTAGGCACTTAAAAAAATTTAGCCAATGCTTCTTTGCATTTTCAGGCTTCTAATCATCTTTGAACATCTGTGTGATAAGTTTTGATTTATTTAGGCTGGTTCCCAGTGCATCACTTTCTACCACCTCACTTAAAGAGCACACCTCATTAAGCAAGTTGCAGATTTTTCTTGCAGACCGTGTTGAGAAGACCTACAAGTGAAACAGATGACAAGTTTTTCTTCTATAATTTGATCTTTTTTTTTTCCTTTAAATAAGTAAAGAGACCGTGTGGACCAGTGGATAATGCAAAAGGACTGTTTTATGCTAAAATCTGCTCATTGACTCAATAAACTTTTTAATAAAATTTAATTTGGTTTAATGCAAAATAAAGAGTGAATTTTTGAAAGTTGGCAAAACATAAAACACTCAATGTATAACTCAATCAGATTACTTTGCTCATCTTACAAAAAAAAAAAAAATCTATTTCTCCATAGTTAAATGGAGAAATTATTTGTGCTGGTTTTGGCTGGGATAGATTTAATTTTCTTCCCAGTAGCTGGTATGGGGCTGTGTTTTGGGTTTGGGCTGGGAACAGCGCTGATAACACAGGGATGTTTTCGTTACTGCTGAGCAGCGCTGACACAGGGTCAAGGCCTTTTCTGCTCCTCACCCCACCCCACCAGCGAGCAGGCTGGGGGGGCACAAGAAGCTGGGAGGGGACACAGCCGGAACAGCTGACCCCAACTGACCCAAGGGATATCCCACACCATATGATGTTGTGCTCAGCACAGAAAGCTGGGGGAAGAAGAAGGAAGGGGGGGACGTTCGGAGCGATGGCATTTGTCTTCCCAAGTCACCGTGATGCGTGATGGAGCCCTGCTTTCCTGGGGATGGCTGAACACCTGCCTGCCCATGGGAAGGAGTGAATGAATGCCTTGTTTTGCTTTGCTTGTGCACGCGGCTTTTGCTTTCCCTATTAAACTGTCTTGATCTCAACCCACGAGTTTTCTCATTTTTACCCTCCCGATTCTCTTCCCCATCCCACTGAGGGGGAGTGAGCAAGTGGCTGGGTGGGGCTTGGTTGCCAGCTGGGGTTAAACCACAACATAGTTAAATTTGAATTAAATTTGGGAAGCACATGACAAATACCTCATTTTACTGCAAAATATTTGTCCCTCCAGGTCTTTGGTTTATAATTTTTCACTAAATGAGGAACTTTGGATTATGAAATATTTCAACAAGATTAAATTTTACAAGATTGAAGCGTATCTGTTTTAACTGTGAAATGTATTCATAGTCATATTTTTCTAAACCAGAAAATAACAAAATATTTTGGCTTGCTTAGTTTTAAGATGATGTTCTATGGAAAAGGGATTCATCAGAGCAGGCCACGACACTCCAGTAGGTCCATCACTCAAGCTTAATAACGTTTGATTCCACTAGCAAATTTCCACCATATCTGATTTAAAACAGGTAAGATCTCAAAGAGAACAAGTTCCTATAAGTGCCATGAAAACTGACAGCTGAGAAATAGGAGAGACAGCCTAATAGTTGTTGCCACTAACGGAAAGACTACAGGTAAGTTTGACAATTATCTGCATTCCCTTTGATCTGCAAACATGGGTGGCTGATGCCGAGCCAGCAGAGGACTGCGAGGGCTTGAGGGCATTGATGAAGGTGGCTTTCTGGAAACAGTATGGGGGAGGGAGGTACTGTGAAGCAGCCAAGGTGGGAGAAAGGTAAAAAGCAAATATGTTGGAAGCCAGGCTTCAACAGTGAGACCAAACATCACCAAAACATAATTTTCATCAAATGACTTAAGATTTTCTTGAGAGACTATTTTTGGCTCACAGATGTGTTTTTAGTCTGTGACAATTCTGAGTGTTTAATTTCATTTTCAATCAAAAATACCTTCAAACATTTCTAAAATACCTGAGAGACTGTCTGGGATTTTTTTTCCCAAACTGTTGTTTTGCCTTTTTTTCAAAAGGATTTTTTCCAGTATGCAGTTCTTTTCATTAGAAAGAATTGGCTGCCTCTGATGATTCATAATTGTACATTTTGTGGCTTAAATGACAGAATTTTTTTCTTTTGTAACAGGCATTAATTTATCAAAGCAACACAAGTCTAAAGCTGTCTTTCTACATACGTATGGTGCAGTTTATCTCAAGGTACGAATTTAATCATTTCCCGTCTTATGTTTACATAAAGGGAACAGCGAGGTCCAAATGTAAGACGTTATATATTGTAAAATAATAATCACTCTAATAGGTGGGTGCTGAAGCTGATTACTGACTTAAAGCTTGTAGAATAAATGTACTAGGAGAAGGTTAGAAGCAAGGAAAGATACATAGAATACATCAAATTTAATCAGGCAAATGTATCCCCCCAGGCTACTTTGCCTGACCTAAGCTTTCCACTGGGAAACCAGAGTTCAGAAAGTATTTCTGCAATGTAATTTCAGGTGCAGCAAAGTCACATTATAAAAGAAGCATGGAAGCTATTTCTCACACTGTGATTTGCATGGCTAGAGAAGCAAAAGGCAGGCAACGCTGTCCACCTCAAATCTATAGTAAAATAACTTATTTCAGACTGCTCAAAAGCCTCTAATTCCATTTGCCCATAGCTGTACAGTGTACTCTCAAGAACCATCTTTAATTGAGTCATATCTCTGTCAGGGACAGGAAAAAACTGTCTGAAAAATTATGTTTTCTAGGTTTCCACTGAAAGTGTTTAATATGCTTGAGCCAAACAACTACTTGAGTTGAAGACAAGTTCCTACACGATTTCTAAAACTGCTGATTTAAACTAAAATGAGATAATCCTTCTTTCCCCAAGAAGTGATTCTATAAGGTGGCTGGCTATAGCTGCTGCAAAAAAATAATGAGCCATTACTATGTCCCTTGGAGGGATTTCTGCAACTAGCAACTGGGGGCCTAAAAAAGGAGTGTTAGAGTGTTTTTGTTTCCAGACAGAGGAAGGCTGCACCCCCTCCTACCCAAACGTCCCACAAACATACAGCCTTAACTCTGAACTCACCTTTCTGTAGGCAATGGCAGAGTGCTATATTGACATTTGGAATGAAAAAGACAGTTAATAAAACAGCATTATCTGGTCGAGGTCTTCTTTAGAGTTATGCATGTAAGCGTGACCGAGATGGAGGTATTTAAGGGGGTATCTTATGTACATTAATATGAATATAAGCTTGTCGAAGAAATAGATAACTCAATTGTATTAGCCGCTGACACCAAGGACGGGAGAGAAACAGAGGTCCATATTAATGGCTCTCTTCCTCTCTTTTTCCGTGTCAGCTCTGATCACCTGGGTAGGCTAGGATAAAAAGGAATCTTCCTCTGTGCAGGTGCAGCATCAAGCCTTATCCAGCGTGACAAAATATTTCAAGCAAAACAAATTGGAACTGCTAGCCTGTTAATTTTAACTCGTTATTAACTACATTGACAGGAAACACATTAACTAACCTTAGCTCTCAATTAACAAGATCTTTGATGTGGGGCTTATATTAAATTTTTAATAAATTTTATTTAAGCATGGTTTTGTAAATACCTTAACATTGCATTAAGGAAAGGGATGACATGGTAAATAAATACACATACCACTCAGCAAAAAGTAAAAACAGTCTTCCATACTTTTTTTTTTTAAGTATCTTGACAAAAGTAATAATGCATCATTTCATCTATAATTCCAAAATCACTAAGAACTCCTTAAAATTTCTTCTATGTGGATAATCATGGTTTTGTAAATACCTTAACATTGCATTAAGGAAAGGGATGACATGGTAAATAAATACACATACCACTCAGCAAAAAGTAAAAACAGTCTTCCATACTTTTTTTTTTTAAGTATCTTGACAAAAGTAATAATGCATCATTTCATCTATAATTCCAAAATCACTAAGAACTCCTTAAAATTTCTTCTATGTGTTTAATGTAATTGTATCAGTCAGTGCCACATCATCCTCCCAGCAGCCCTGGGTTTGGCAAACAATATGTAAAACCAGCTTTTCAATGCCCTTTTAAACCTGCTTTATTTTTCACTTCCCCTCCCCCTTTTGCCCCCACTCAGACTCAATTTATAACAGACCACACTCAAAAAAATCCTATTTGACTAGTCAAGGTTCTTTTCCCTCTCCCACCCCCAAATCCAGGTTTTATTAAAGAGAACACATTGCTCATGCAACCTCACATTCAGCTCTTGGCATAAATAATTTAACCACAAGCTGACTTGGTTGGCTATGCTTACAGAATTGAAAGCCGTCCCACCTAGTTTATTATGGATGGGAACTCCAGAGGGGGGAAGGATAGAGCAGATTCAGCTTGCAGCAAGACTGCCCAAGAAGCTCCATCCTTAGTTTTCTTTACAGAGTCTCTGCAGGTCTAATGCGGAGGAGTGACAGCACCGCATCAGTGCAATTTCCACTGCTTTCTGCTGGCATTCTGAGTGTGGCTATGGCTGAGTTTCTGCCATGAAAGATCATTTCATTTCCCAGAGGATCAGAGCTCAAGAGGTTCTTGAAGACAAGTTTGAACGTTCTTTGTTTGGACCTAATTTAGCATTCACATCAACGTGAACTTCTTTCTGCACAGCACCATTTCCAGTGTAATTGCTTCTGCTGCATTCCACTGACTTACTGTGCAGTTAGACACTTTCATAACAACGGTAACTGAGCCTGAATAGTTTCTCGACAGACTAATTATTATTTTGTCTATGCAGTTCCTGTACTATAGAGAACAGGAATATTTTCCCTTTAAATGCAAGTTTTGCACAGAACTGAAAGGTTCTTTTTGCTGTTCAGCACATATAAATGTTCAGTAACTAGATGCTGCTTTTCACATTTCTGTATGTATATCCTGAGAAGGTATTTGACTTCCATTCTTAGAGAAGTTTCTCAGGACAAACTCTTTTCACAGGCATCCCACTTCTCTAAGAATAAAACAGGCAAAGGAAAAAACCCCAAGCAATGTATCATTCAGCCATCATTAATCAACCTATGCAAGCATATATATGTGTATATTTACAAATATTTATGTACACACACCCCCATATATGCATATGCATATATAAAAAGCTGTCCCAGAACATTTCTGCATAAAATTCTGTACAAACCACTATAAGCAGTAGGCAGGGCAATTAACAAAAGACATCCAGAATCTGCAAACAGGACTTGGGAAAGGATGTTCAGTGCAACGAAAGGTTGGTACTGTAAGTTGATACCCACCATGAAACACTTTGTACAGCTGAAAACCATCATGGTATCGTGTGTCTATCGGGGACAGATAAATGCCACTCCTTTTCCCAGTGGATATGACAAGTTTGGATTCCTCCAGAGAATAGCACTAAGCCCAACTCGTATGAAGAAGTCCATCAATATTAGGTTGTCACTTCTGCAGCCCACAATAATATGCTTTCTAGACATCTAATAATCAAACTTCTGGCTTTGAGTTAGAAGTACGTAGTTTTGCTCTTGAAAACTTTGGACTGCAAAACATCAAGACAAACTGTCCCTCTAGTTCTATATCTATCAAATACAGATGAGAAACCCTCACCATATGACACAGATGTTGACAAGACCAATTCACCTCAATGTATGAGGCACCAAGGTATTACAATGAAAAATGGAAGGAAAAAAAAAATACACAGTGGCAGGAACTACAGCTGCCTGATGAGAAGATTCTGACAGTTCCTTTCAGTGATGAAGATTTATTTAGAGGTTCAGGAATCCATAAGTTCAGTTGCTTGTCTGAACCTCCTCATTTGTGAATAAATATAGGATTTCTATGGTCACACCGAAGATAACACAAAAGCTAGAGGTAAGGGAGCTGTGGGGAAGATGAGAATCTGATGGTATTTTGATATTCTGCTATTTATTCAGACTGAACCCAGGAAACAAAGAGGCTGACAGCTTGTTAAGCAAGCAGAACTTAGTAAAGACAAATTGCATTCCCTGTTGAGATTGCTGGAGATTCTAAATTCAAGACGAGGTTTTGGTGAAAAATTAATTTGGCACTTATTTACTACCATCTGTTCCAGATATTCCAAGTGGGTACTAACAACCTATCACTGACGTGAAGGATTTGAAGCTGTAGAAGTAACCAGTATGGAAGACGATTCCTGTCTCCAGGAAAGACAATCTGTCTCAAACACACCATATCCAGCATTTCTGCCCTTCTGAAAGACTTCAACCATGAATTAAATACAGGATATGTTGGTTAAACATCATACCCAGTAAAATGGTATAGTTTCAAAGTCCAACTACAAGTCTAATACTCTCTCTTTTGCACTCTGCATATAATAGTAAAATATTTTAAAAGCAATGGACTGGAAGGAGGGGAAACAAGGAAAGTGTAGAGGAAGCATGCTCAGCATGCTATAGGAAAAAAAATCCACATTCTAAGCCCATTTTACCATCACGTTCAAAGTTGTAATTTTCATTGAGGTTAATAGAAATTAGGTAAAGCTAAGTGCAGAGTTCATCCCAGTGCTGCCTTCTTCAGAAGATGACTAAACACCTTGAACCACCGTAAAAGCAGAAGCTCACAGAATATTAAACACACAGGCACCCAGAAACTCCACAGCAGCACTGTGTTTCTGAACATACCAGTACCCAGCAATGCCAACACATTTAGACAGCAGCACAGCGTTCTCAACGCTAGACTGGCTTGGTATCACCCAAAACGACGTGGCCCAGCCCAACCCTATCCTGCACAGCATGCACAAGATCTTCACTCCAGCAAGGGTAAAGGGAGGGAAAGGGCTGGACGCAGTCTTGTCCTCCTGACTGCTGGTGCTCCTCTTTCTCCCCCAATACTTCACGCACACCCCCTTTCTTCCCACAAAAATAATAGATCACTGTTATTTGTTTTGGATTCATAGGGGGCCCAACTCCCCGGGAGCTAACATACGAGGGAAGGCAGTTTGGGTGCTGACTACTGCTGCTACGTGCACAGTGAGCTGGCTGACTGGGAACAGGCAGGGGAGTGAGACGAGACCCTGAGAGAGACTTCTCCCAAGGACTTGGCTGCCCTTCATCTAAAACATTAAATAGCATTACAAGTGGCATGCCTGTATCATGAAAGATTTAACTGGTGAAGCCTTATCATCACCCTCACTGTCACCAATTTTCATGTAAGTTAGAGACATCCAGCCTGATTGAATATATAAAAGCCATCCAATTTAAAAAGGAGCGGCTTTATAATTCCAGAAGACAAATTAGAGATTGCATCTGAGCCTACCTGGTGGGAACTGTTTGGAGAAAGATCTTGATTAGCTAAAGGTTTTGCAGATAACTGAGGTTTTGCGAAGTGGTTTGATTTACTGCCTAGAAAAAGAAAATGAACTCTAACCACTGAATGTCTGGACAGTTTTCACACTCATGGTTGGGTCTGCCTGTCAAGAAAATTCTACTTTGAGCCAGTCACACAAGTTAAACTGCTAGGTTTTTTTTAAAGAGCTCTCTGCTCTATGAGAGATAACAGCGTCATCCACTTTTTGTGTGTTTACTCTATTCCAGTGATCAGTATCAAACTGTAGACAGTACTTTGCAGGGGGTGTAAATAGGCCAGAATCCCATGGATTTACAGAGGAACATAATTAATCTGCCAACAAACTGTAGGCTAACTTCTCAGCACCTATTTAACAACAACCTAAAGGTAACCGAATAACCCATAAACCTGACAGCAATAACCACAAGTGCCGCATCTTGTAAGGGTGGCTTATAGATCACAAAAGTGAATCAAAACCTCCTTGACTTTGTTAAAATTAGGGGGGAAAATTGAACTGGGAATATTATGATCTTGATGATACAGGGAAGGCAGTTCAAGAAGTGCCTTTGCATTTATCTTACTATCCTACCATCTTTCAGGCATCTTCAATTTTTTTTTTTTCATCTTCCTTCATTGTGCCTCACCCATTTCTTTATACAACACTTCTACAAGGAGAAAGAAGGAACCACTTAATGTGTCACCGCTATCTAAACTTTTTAGTAAAAGACCTCTAAAAGGACATAATCGAAGACAGGAATTCTAAGTCTAATAAAATTTGTCTGCTCTATCTCATGTAATTTGACTCATGCCATACACAGCATGCTGATTGATATATCGGGTGGTTTTATCCCTCCAACTGAAGGGTGTCTTGACTGCAACAGGACTACTTTTGTCCTTCAATTTTACAAGAAGTTCAAAATACAGCTTATAGATCACATTCACTAATGTGTTCAGCCATTTAGGACTTGACCAATTTGCACTGTTAACATACTGTTTCAATGCAAAGGTTACATAGCTTAGATATATCTTAAAAGTTAAAGTTCCATTGTCACGTTTTTCTTCTTCACATACAAACAGTTCTGTTTATTCCCAACTCAGCAGCCAAGCTATTGATTAAGTTGGCTTAGGTCAGCCCACCCTGCAATTGCAGCCTCAATCCTTACATTGTTTTCCAATAGCTTGCTTTATTGACTTCAAGTTCTTGGTTTTGACTTTAGGATCTTACTTTTAGCTTTAACCCTGTCCTGTGTTCTTTGCTCAAGTTTTATTTCACTGTTGCCTCAAACTGTCCAAAGAAATTGCAGCCGAATGTAAAGATGTGTCTGCTAGGCTAAAAGGGAAGAAACTAAATTAGCATCAGTAAAAAGGCATACAAGGCCTGTCACGCGCTACTTTCAGAATATATATTTTTCAGTTTAAGTGCATATTATGCCATATCAAAAGCAATCTTCAATACAACAACTTGTACCATTTCCTCTGCTCTACTAAAACTCTGTAGGGAATCACTGATCCTCTCTGCATAGCTCATTTGGTGACCTTTGATATCTAGAGTCCCGAAATGTTTTCTATTTATATGGGTGAATTAAAGCCAGCAGGTGTGATTTTCTACCATCTCACACTTTGTTTATTGAATTACATTTGTGCTGACCAAACTGTAAAATCTCATTATTACTATTGGGTAGCATTTTTACTCACTTCATCCTGTGAAGAATCAGGCACACAAATCAGACTTGAGCTGATTCTGGGAGATCCCTACCTGCGAATCTGAGGGCAGAACTGAACTTTTACAATAGGGGTGGTTCTGAGAAATGAATTTGCATTTTGCAAAAATCCAGTGGTGGTTACATTTGCAGTTCTGTACTACACTTCTGCAGCTGAAGTTAGCATTCTGTCAACGTACTTAGTTGGTTCTATTTGTTTTACTGAAAAAGCATGAGAGATTTGTGTGTGAATAGTTCTAAATATATATATTTTCATTGAACTAAAATATTGTTTGGGTTGGTCAGTAAAAGCTTTCAAGGAAAGTATGCTTGTGGATGTGTTTACTTCTGCAAAGATAAATATTCTATTACTTGTGTCGTTGACAATCAGCTTTGTTGTAGTTCCAGATGAAAAAGAGTATGTTGATTAGAGAAAATACAGCTATGTTCCATCTTCCTCCCCTGCTTCAAAAAGAGAAAAGCATTTACATATTAATTCCAGGATTGAACAGCTGCATTCCCTAGAAAGCACCATTCATTGCAGCAGTGAGCCCCTGAAAGCAGGCAGAAAAGAAAAAAAGGAGCTGGCATAAAACTTAAGGTGCATAGAGACACTGATTTTGCAAGTCTTCTGTATTTCCAAAAGGAGTACTCTTCATTTTCAGGAGTGCATGTAGACACTTCCATACAGCCTACTGCAAGAGTATTCCAACTATCTGATAAGCAAAAGGAATACTATTATTTCCATTTCACAAGGCAAACAAAAAGGAATACTATTATTTCCATTTCACAACAAGGCAAACGGAGGCATAAAGGGATTATTTACTAGATTTAGAAAACTATTTACCTATAAATTTAAATCTCTATTCTATGTAAAGAGCTAGGTGATTTGCCCAGGATTACACAAGAGATCAATGGCACAGTCAGAAACAATTTCCACCTCCAGTTCCCATTTCCATGTCTTACCCTCTACAATAAAGAGTCATGCTTTTGTCTGCTCTACTCTTTTGTTACATAACTTTAAAATACATTGAAAACAGAGATACATGGTTGTTCTTTTGTCAAGAACTGCAAGGAAGGCTTAGATGTGTTTTGTGCATCTGTAAAAATCTGTCAAGATGGAAGGCAAAGCCAGCTTCTGTGAGGCACTGAGCATTAACAGTACCATAACTTACTATTTTTGAAGCACAGGATAGTATTAAGAATAAGACAAAAAATGATAAATTTTTGTCTTAGCTGGATTTGTCACTCACGTTTCCAAAATCTGTGAACTATCTCTGCCGCTGGTGATTTTTCCTGTGATCAAGAGACGTGAATGAAAATAGGTAGCTTCCCACCACGGCCTCAGAGGGAAAAATTGGTGGAAAGCAGATCTCTCAATGCAGGAAAATCTCTCAATTCTCAGGACATTTCATACTTAATCTTCTTGGCATCAAAAGTGTCAAGTTAAACCAGAAATGTTATATTAGAACTGACTGGCAGGACTTTTCCTGATGAAGGTCTATAAGAATAGTAGCACTTAAGATTAAAAAAGGATTAAAAAAGACAGAAAAATATAACCGAAGGTCCAATCCTGGAATCACTCATTTCCACTACCAGACTAAGCAGATGAACAGGGACTACTTTTACAAGCAATGAGGCTGTAAAGTTTCACAGTATATTAATCTAGTTTAAGAAGCTCTCCTGCTTCTCAAGCTACCCCGTCTCTTTGGTCACTGCCTCCTATTCCTACAGGTACAACTGCTTTGGGAGCATGTGGCAAATTCAATCAGTGCAATTACGCAAGTTAATAATAACTCTCCAAAACAGTGTTGTTTTTAATTCAGCCTGCCTGAATTCAATCGTTGGTGTTCTGCTTAATATTCACTAGCACTGCAAGCAACAACAGCAGAATACTTCCTGACAATGTTTTAAGGGAATGCTATTTATCAATGTTTTAGGGAGAAAAAGCAGCATTATTGGTCTTATTAAATATCATTAATACCTACTGGCCTTGAAGTTAAGGACTTGGGAGCCAGCTATTGTCCACAAGAAGTAACTGACAGTCTCTAGCAGGTTATGCTGCCTCCTCCTCAGCAGGTTCAGAGCCACCAAGCATACTTGCCCAGTCTCCCAGCCATGGAGGACTTTGCATGCTCCACAGCCTGCAATGCCTGATGAAATACCGTCTTTTCTACAACTCACAGAATCCTGTGCACGATACCCAATTATTTATGTTTTCTGCTAAAATGTATGCTACATGCTAGCAATACAAATTAGGAGCTTGCTTGGCTGCCTCCTGGAACTTCCAACAGTGTTTTTATACAGACTTTTGCTTATTCCTCCTCCCCTGTATGTTTTTCTTCTTCTAAATTAGAACTTAATGGAACTTTTGAAAGATATAATCAGAAGTTAAAGGCAAGGTAATGTTTTTAAAGCTTATTCAGCTGTAGCTATGAGATCACACAATAAACTACTAGGAACTGAAAATCATGCAGAGGAGAAACGTCAGCTAACAGAAAATGTATTTGAAAGAACAACGGTCAAAAAGAAAAAGAGGGAAAAGTAAACATAAAAAGGATTCTAGCATTTCCAGAAATGCTACCACCTTTATATGTTAGCCTCCTGAAGGACTCAGATGAGATCCTGTGCCACAACAGATTACATGGTTTTTAAAGAAAACATACTTTGTCTTTGCTTTTTTTCCTTTCCTGCCTTTCTGTAGCGAGAGGTCCTGCTCTGTTCCAATTAGCAACAATGTTAACAGTATATCATACTGTGTTCAGGAAAGCAAAACTGGCTGCAGAAGAGAACATGTAGAGGAAAATCACACCTTCTGCTGAGTTCTTTCAAGGATGATTTTCATATTTGCTGTTTTTCACAATACAGCATTCCATCACCTGGAGCATTTTATTGTGAGTGAGAAAGGTTGTTGCATTTCTTCCGCCCTGTTAGCCAAAGCGACCAGGAGTCAGTGGGCATAGCCTCGACGCACTCAGTGGTCATTGTGCCATTTCCACAGTTCTGTTCCTCTTTGGCATCACCCCTGCAGGTTTAAAAATGATTGTGACTGTCACATTTGAAAAATCATACTCTACACGCTTCTGCAAAACTCTTCCATGAACTTGCTGCGCGAGAATAATTCGTAACAACTTCAGCATAAGTATTACAGGCAGAGTAGCTCTCATCAAAATGCCTCAGATTAGTAGCATAAGCCTAGCTTGGAGAACTTCAGCATCAATTATACACTTAATGCTACAGAATTTTAATGTCTGGAGGAAGCTTGCATTTTCATCAAACATAAGGCTCATGGTGTCTGACTGCGCAGTTCAAGGGTGCTTCTCTTAACTAGAATACCGAAAACATGTGCTGCCAGAAACTTGGCTATAAATAACCATTTACTACTTCATTTAAATGACAGATTTTTCTTGCCCGAAGTACCCTTGCCACAGTCACGATACCAGCCTGGGTCTAATTAACAGCATTATTTTACTAGCTATGAATATACTGTATAGCTCTTAGAAAAGCAAACTAATATTCTCAAAGAAAAATAGGTTGATTATTATTTTAAATCGGTTATAAGGACACAATCATTTTATGTATAGTCAAGTTTCTATGAAAGTATTGATAAAAGAAATTTTCCAAAAACCTACATCTTTAAATCATGAAGTATTTGTCATCAGTCTTAATTTCTAAAAGTATTAATTCTACTTAGGAAGTTAAGAGATCATGGACAATTTTTCAGACATTTCTTTTTTTGTTTGTTTGCTTGGGTTTTTTTCTGGTTTTTTTTTTGTTTGTTTTGGGTTTGGGTTTTTTTGGTAGGTTTTTTTTTGTTACTGCTCTCAGGAAACAAATATGCCAACTGTTTCACATCTTAGGTTCTTGACACTTTGCAGTTATACTCTACTCCTAAAACACAAGATCAAGATTTTATGCTTTTAAATATTTTATGCTTGTATACTTTACTTTTCTGGGTAATTCATGTTTAATGTGTCTTCCAGGAGGTTGAAAGGGTAGTATATAATTTGGCATGGACCTACCACATTCTTTTGTCTTGCTGAAGACAAGTTCAAGCAAGTTACCTGCTATAAAAGTTACTTGTATTGATATGTTGTCCTGCTATAGACCAGCAATGCATTACACCAGGCTATTTTGCAAACAAGCTATTCGAAGACAGAGATTTCCAGAAATTTGCCAAATATGACATGAAAAAATGCGAGGATAGGGGAGAGCAGAAGGGAAGAGTGAGACAACACTGCTTATAGTGGAAACCACTAGTCACAAAATGCTTACTATCCAGGTATTGATATGTTGTCCTGCTATAGACCAGCAATGCATTACACCAGGCTATTTTGCAAACAAGCTATTCGAAGACAGAGATTTCCAGAAATTTGCCAAATATGACATGAAAAAATGCGAGGATAGGGGAGAGCAGAAGGGAAGAGTGAGACAACACTGCTTATAGTGGAAACCACTAGTCACAAAATGCTTATTATCCAGTCACTCATGGATTTCTTGAGGGAATTATGCTAGAAGAGAAAAATAAGAATGCATCTGTATAAGAGCAGATCATCAACAACTTTGCAGATGACACAAAACAGGGAGGAGTGGCTGGTAACACCAGAGGGTTGTGCTGCCATCCAGAAGGACCTGGACAGGCTGGAGAAATGGGCTGACAGGAAGCTCATGAAGTTCAACAAAGGGAAAAAGCAAAGTCCTGCACCTGGGGAGAGGAACAGCCCCAGGCACCAGTAGTTGCTGGGGGCCACCCAGCTGCAAAGCAGCTTTGCAGAAAAGGACCTGCGGGTCCTGGTAGATACCAAGTGGAACACAAGCCAGCAGTGTGCCCTTGCTCCAAAGAAGGCTAACGGTACTCCAGACTGCATCAGGCAGAGCATCGTCAGCAGG